>NC_033797.1:75868450-75870502 GCF_001876935.1 Asparagus officinalis
GGGGGGTTAAAATGAAATTTTTTGGAAATCAAATGCAACTTGCTAGGGGTAATGACATAGCGTGAAACTTTTGTGGGTACAATGCAACATTTTGGGGGTAAAATGACAGGGTATATGATGATGGGTAGAATCTAACATATGTCTTTAAATTGAATCCACTAGGCATCTTTTCTTCATTTTGTGTTTGTATATAAGTTTATGATGATGCTAGAGTTATGTGAAAACTTGAAGACTTTCTATGCTTCTATGTATATCACTGATGTTGGTTCATGGTACAATCAAAACTGCACTACATATTTTGATTGATTGCATATGTTAGTGATTGGTGTTGGTTCATTCGTGCTTTATTTTGATGCAGGATTCCGTGTTTGACAGTGTAGTTGCTTTGATTGATCCAACACGGTTGAGTAGCTAATTCAAATGCAATCTACATGCTACCAACGATAAGTTTAGGAAGAGGCTAAGGTTGGCTAAGGTTATATAATATGCATGATCATTGATGCTCTCTTCAATATGTTGGATTGAGTACATGTTTATTTCTCGACTTATTTAGCTTTGATTGGTCTTCTATAGTTGTGATTTTTGCTATGGTGAGGGTCAGCTATATAAGGTAGCAACCTACTATGTGTTTACAATGTCCTAGATGGCTAACAATGATGGCAACCGAGTTAGCAACCTACAATGTAAGTACATAGTCATGAATGGTTAACTGTGATGTCTTATTTGCATAGCTGAGCTTTGATGCCATTCAGATTTCCTTTCTCAATGAGGAGTTAAATTGCTTTCATGTTAAGTTTATTTGCATAGCTGGCATTGAGTTAAGTTTATAGTTTAGTTTTGAGAATTCTAGGTTATCACCTTTGCTTATGATTATGTATGTGATATTTCTGTTCTACTGGTTCTGCGACTTCTAGGTTCCGCTAATTTGCTTATGATTCTACACTGGTGTTTTTGAACAGTTGGTTTTGAGACTTCCATATTCCCATGTTCGAGTATGATTCTACATTTGATACTTGGTTCAATGTGTTGATGAGACTTCTTGCTGAGCAATGAGGCAATACTTGACAATTTATGATGATTTTGAATTTATGAGTACATGTTGGTTCATTTGTATGCTTAATGTTCCGGGTGATCCATGAAGCATTTGATTATATTATATATATATATATATAAATATATATATATATATATTATTGTGTTTGCTTATAATTTTTCATTTCCACTTTGCTTATGTTATGAGAATTTGTATACTTATTGATTTATCATCACTTGTATGCTATGATGTTATTGTAAAATGAGGTATCCAACCTACATGAATATTGTATCATGTATTGGATGGCAACCAATAAAAATTTGACAACTAACCTGAGGTTTAGCTTTCATGATAACTGACGTGGTGAGCATTTATAATTAGGGATTTTTACTTTTAGGTCCATTTGTTTACTCCCATTTATTTTTAAACCCACCCAATATTGTTTGTATCTCTAAGCCCAACTCTCTTTCTGTATTTATCTTTAAACCCAAATTCTAAAATACAATACATTTAGTAGTTGTATTTATACAGAAGCAAGGTAAAAGCCCTAAAATACCCCTTTCCCCATATAAACGTCTCTCTCCTCAAAATTCCTTTTCCACCGGATTCCTAAATAATAATAAAAAAGAAATCCCCGTCGACTCCGTCGCCCGCTCCTGCCGCCGTGACCCAGATCTCGCCGTCGACTCCGTCGCCCGCTCCTGCCGCCGTGACCCAGATCTCTCCGTCGACCTTTTTATTTCCTTCTCGCCGTCGACCTTTGAGTTTCCGTCCCAGATCGACAGTCCCAGACCGTCGCCCGTCCCCGACCGTCGCCCGCACCCACTGTCGATCGTCCCAGTTTGTCGCCCGCAGTCGCTGTTTCCATCCCAGACCGTTGCCGTCGACCTCTAAATTCGATCTCGCCGTCAATCTCGCTGTCCCCTTGCCGCTGACGCATCTCGCAGTCGCCGTTGTTGCCCGTCCCAGTCATCATTGCCGTCGAAGTCGCTGTTTCAGGTATTGATTTCTCACGAGCA
>NC_033797.1:75871502-75898419 GCF_001876935.1 Asparagus officinalis
TTTTATTTTCACCTTAGTTACATTACCCTCCTCCTGTTATCTATCACAAACAAGTTTCCAAACAAGATTAATGAGTTTCCTACCTTCTCCTGCTTCCCATCAATCCTAATCCAAACATGTCATTGTGTTGGCGTTGACGAATCACGAAACTTCTCAACACCACTTTAGGGTCTTGTTTTTAATGACAAAAAGATAAAAGACAATCACAAAAATAATAGACACAAAGATTTAAATGGAAAACCCAAATAGGAAAAACCACGGGTTGAGCTTGGAGCTCGGAGGATACTTCACTATAATAAAATCAACAAATGGGTACAAGGCACACACAACACACCCAACAACGCCGACTTCCACACAACCCTCACACACCCTCCTTCTTTCTCAACACTAGAGATCTCTACAACACAAGAGACTTTCCTTCACTTTAACTCTCTATACTTTCAAGAGAACAAGTGGAAAAGCTTGGATGATTTTTGGATGATCTCTCCACAATGAGAGGATGCCTATTTATAGGCCTTGATGAACATTTTTATCTTCCAAAATGCTTGGGAATACACAAATCTGTCCAGATTCGAGTAGGGTACTTTGACTGACCATAACTCCCTCAATACTACTTTGTTTTCTGTGATTCAAACCTTGGAGTAAACTATACATGCATATCTACAACTTTCATGTAGATTTTCGAGCCAAATAATGACTTCATCATGCCCGAAAAGACCATGCACAATTATATCTGCATGCAGAAAGACTACAGTAATAAATGAGTTGGAAATTGAGCCAACTCCATCAATCTCCACCTTGGCGAGATATCCAACGCTACTCGAAATTGTCAGCTGCATCTTTGGGGTATTAGTCTTCTGAATCATGAACACTTGTCACCGGAACATGGATCTTCGGAATCTAAGAAGTTAGACTCCGGAGCTTTAGAGCAAGTCCTGCTCTGGCTTCAACTGCTTCACCTTGATGAGCATTAGCTCATCTCCCCACACCTCTAGTGACTAGGTGTACTCATGAGCTCTCTTGTAACCAATTCGGAGCATGAAGGAGTCGAAGTGTTTGTACCATTGTCTTAGGGATTACTTGAGCCCATACAAAGACTTCTTCAATCTGCACACAAAGTCTTCTTTTCCTTCTTCCACAAATCCTTCTGGCTGAGCCATATAGATGGTTTCTTCCAAATCTCCATGAAGAAAAGTTGTCTTTACGTTGAGTTGTTCTAGCTTCATGTCATGCTGTGCTACAAGAAATAGCAACACCCGAATGGATGTATGCTTGACCACTGGAGAGAAAATTTTATCATAATCTACTCCTTCCTTTTGCGAGAACCCCTTTGCAACTAACATTGCTTTGTAGGTAGGAGCCTCTGCTTCATTTATGCTTTCTTTCTTCCGATAAACTCACTTGGATCTGATGATCTTTCGATCTTGTGGTTTTGGAACTAACTCCCAAATAGAGTTCTTATGGAGAGATTCCATCTCCTCTGACATAGCACCTATCCATTCTTGCCGCTCATCATTTTTCATGGCTTCTTTGAAAGTAGAAGGATCTTCTCCACTAGCTAATAGTGCATAGCAAGCTTCATCTTCCCATCTGAATCGTTGAGGAGGCTTGATGACTCTTCTCTGTCTTGATTGTGCTATGCTTGTAGGTTCTGTATGAACCTCTTCAGCTTATTGATGTTCATCGTGTTGCTCCACTTCAGCTTGACTTTCTAGAATATAACCTTCCGTTGACAAAGGGATTTTAGTACGACAATGATCCTCATCTTTGTCAATAGCTTCATCTCCAAGTCTTTCATCAAACACGACATCTCTACTCAGTACTTTCTTCTTGTTTTTTGGATCCCACAACTTGTAGCCTTTCACTCCCTTCTCAAAACCGAGAAAAATGCACTTGAGTGACTTTGGCTTTAACTTGTTCCATTCATCACTCGGAATATGAACATACGTATTGCATCTGAAAAGCTTCAGAGTAGAATAGTCAACTTCTTTGTCCGACCATACTTCTTCGGTACAATTGAAGTTCAGCAGCTTAGATGGTGACCGATTAACCAAGTAGGCAAGATGGTTAACAGATTCAGCCTAGAAAGACTCGGGCAATCCTGCATGAAGTCTCATGCATCTTTCTTTCTCCATGAGAGTCCGGTTCATCCTTTCCGCTGCACCATTTTGTTGTAGAGTTTTCTTCACGGTAAAGTGTCGCGTAATGCCTTCTTGCTTGCAAAATGCTAGGAATCACTCATCACGATATTCACCTCCATTGTCACTTTGCAAATACTTGATCTTCCGTCTAGTTTGGTTCTCTAATTCCGCCTTCCATTCTTTGAACTTCTCTAAGACCTTAGATTTCTCCCGCATGAAGTAGAGCCAAATTTTTTGCGAATAGTCATCCATGAAGGTGACAAAATAGCGATCACCATCATGAGATTTTGTAGGTGCTGGCCCCCATACATCGGAGTGAATATAGTCGAGAATCCCCTTTGCACGATTCTCCTTATTTGTAGGCTTAAATGAGACCTTGCATTGCTTTCTAAGTACGCAATACTTACAGAAATCCAACTTGCAAGTCTCCATGTTCTTCAACAGCTTCATCTTGTGCAGTTCCTCCATAGCCCGCTCACTCATATGGCCAAGACGAAGATGCCATAGATGAGCCGAGTCTTCAGAGTCAATCTTGGAGACCTCTTTCGAAGTTGTGGATATAGCAACTTTAACTAAGACAGTATCTCCTAGAAGCTTGTATAAGTTGTTGGGAAGCTTCTCTCCTCATATGATCACCATCGAGCCCTTACAAATCTTGATCTTGCCTCCGCCTGAGGAGTAGGTGAGGCTACTTGTATCTAGAGTGCCAAAAAAATCAGGTTCTTCTTGAGCGCAGGAACATGTCGCACGTTGACGAAAGTATGAATGATGCCATCATACATCTTCACCTTCACTCTGCCAATGCCGATGACCTTGCATGCGACATTATTCACCATAAGGACTTCACCTCCATCCTTCTTTTCATATGTATCGAACCAAAACCTGTTTACATACATATAGAAAGAGCAACCTGAATCAAGAATCCATGAATTAGAAATGGTTTCACCTGATGTAACCGAAAGAAGCTCAGCACTGTTCTTCGTGACAACTCCAGACAAAGAGGTGGTTTCAAATTTCTTCTCTTCTTTCTGATCTGCATTGAATTTTTTTGCAGTTCTTCTTGAAGTGGCCTTTCTTATAGTAGTAGTAGCACTCCTTATCCTTGTGGCTCTTGGATTTAGATCTCCCACGGTTGTCCAACTTGGCACATTTCTCCTTTGGTCGACCCCTATTGTTCAACCCCTTGACGAAAAAGCCTTCATTTTTCAAGTCATCTCTCGTGCTCTTGTTCATTTTGACATGAGAGATGATGTCTTAAACAACCTCTTCAAATCGAAGAGTCTCCTTGCCAAACATGAGTGTGGTCCGGAAATATTTGAATGACGATGGCAAGGATCGTAGCAATAGGAAAGCTTTATCCTCTTCTTCAAACTTCACCTCCACTGGCAACAAATCCATTATACAACGGTTAAACATATTAAGATGCTCCATAATATCATCTCCATCTTCCATACGAAGATTAAACAATTCATCTTTTAAGAAAAGCTTGTTAGAGAGACCTCCATCACATTGTAGGTGACTTCGTCGGATAAGTGTAGCTCAATCGAGCTCATCACCTTAAGGTCAGCCTTGTTCCAAGTCTCCATAGACATCATCTCTGGATTGTGCTCAACCCCCATAATGCACATGTGTAGATCTTGCTGAATCAAGATATTCTTCATCTTGCGTTGCCAAAGTGTGAAATAGCTTCGCCCATCAGATGGCTTCAACTCAACCTTCACACTGCCAATTATCGACTTGTCTTCAGCCATTAAGAACACTACAACCATGCTCTGATATCACTTGTTGGTGTTGACGAATCACGAAACTTCTCAACACCACTTTAGGGTCTTGTTCTTAATAACAAAAGGATAAAAGACAATCACAAAAATAATGGACACAATGATTTATGTGGAAAACCCAAATAGGAAAAACCACGGGTTCAGCTTGGAGCTCGGAGGATACTTCACTATAATGAAATCAACAAATGGGTACAAGGCACACACGCACACCCAACAACACCGACTTCTACACAGCCCTCACACACCCTCCTTTCTTAACACTAGAGATCTCTACAACACAAGAGACTTTCCTTCACTTTTACTCTCTATACTTTCAAGAGAACAAGTGGAAAAACTTGGATGATTTTTGGATGATCTCTCCGCAATGAGAGGATGCATATTTATAGGCCTTGATGAACATTTTTATCTTCCAAAATGCTTGTGAATACACAAATCTGTCCAGATTCGAGTAGGGTACTTTGACTGACCATAACTCCCTCAATACTGCTTCGTTTCCTATGATTCAAAGCTTGGAGTAAACTATACATGCACCTCTACAACTTTCATGTAGATTTTTGAGCTAAATAATGACTACATCATACCCGAAAAGACCATGCAAAATTATATCTGCATGCAGAAAAACTGAAGCAATAAATGAGTTGGAAATTGAGCCAACTCCAACACATTGATGATGGTAACTGCATGTTTTACCCTTTAAAACAATAAATAAAGAAATTGAGCATCGAAGCAATGCCCTAGTTTTAATTGGTTAAGCAATTTTAGTTATTTGAGTTGATTTTTGATTAAGTAATAGAAATAGGATATTAAACAAGGTTAATGACCTGTCATTGGCAAATAGTGGGGGGGGGGGCGTGTTAGACCCTAGAGGGGGTGATTAGGGTCTTATGATAATCTAATCCTGATTAAATTCCAATTAAATATATTGATTAATTATTCTTGCAAGAATGATAAAGAGATAGATATGAGGCAAGAATGATATGAATAGTCACAAATAAAATATACGCTAGCAAAACACAAACACACGATATGTTTACGAGGTTCGGTCACCACGACGCTACGTTCGCCCCGCTCCTCACCTCCGAGAGAATCTTCACTATCAGCAATCCGGTTTGGAAGCCGGAACTTCTTACAACACTCGGTTATAAGTTTACTGAAACACTCTCACACAACAAATACTATGCAATCACACAATTTATACAACTAAATTAGGAACCTAGCCCGTGTCCTCCACCTCCTAAGATGCTCGGATGAAGCCTCTCCCTAGTTCATCAACCGATCGCCACTCCTATTCGGCATCGACCCATCTCTCGTCTCACCACTTCTCTCGTGTACTAAGTGATTACAAGTGATACTCACCAAATAAAGTAAAATAACAATGGTTTGTTCTCAACAAACAAATGAGAACGAATGCAAATGAAGGCTCACACTGCACTAAATCAACCACGAAACCCACAATATATAGTTATGGAATATTTAAGGGAGCTCAATACAGTGTGCTGGATAAAACATGTTGAATGAAAATGTATAAACTCATAAATATAGGCTAAGATATGAAAATGAGAATTTTAGCTATATTGAAAAGATGAGTTAGGAAAACTTCTCATAAACAAGAAGAAGCAATGGAGATGAATGAGAGGATAGAATCACAAGTTGAATTGAATGGGCCTCTTCTTAATTGTAGAAAACTTCTTTGAACAGATAATCAGAAATCAGCTTTAAACGGCTCTAAAACAGCACTTAAGAATTTGTAAAACTTTCACTATAAAAACAAAATACTCGTATATTGACAAGAACAGCAATGGGGTATTTATACCCACGTCAAAATAGCCAGGCCAAAACCAACTTGAAATAAGCCAAAATAGCCCCAGAGAATCAAATCAGAATATAGTCGTGAGAGAGCAGATGAATGAGTTCGGACGATCGTACCGTGGAAATCCGCGGTCGACCGGCGAGAAGGCACAAAACTATAGAAAAAGAGATTTAGAACTGGCTGTCGCGACCGTGCGATCGACTCGCGAAAGTCTCTGGATGGAGCCTACGGTCGACGCGTCACGATCGATCGCGAACAACTAAAAGCCATAGTTAAGAAGATAACTGCTGGCGATCGACCGTGACGGTCGACCGCAAACTGATATATGGCAATTAACATGTTTTTGGCTGATTTTGAAAATACGTTAAAAATATCGAATCAATTCCAAAAATAGTAAAACTTTGGGGAAAGTTTCTAAATGATAAAATAAACATGTTTGAAAAGAAATTTTTGGAAAAGCAATTTTTGTTTGTAAAAACTCATTGTTTTTGAAAAGTGTTCATAAAACCTGTTTTTCGCGAACATGAAAATTGAGATATGACTTGTAAACACGTATATATATATATCATGCATACATTAAATATATATAATAAAGTATGAATGAGTTGTAAACATGAAATAAAAACTATTGTAACAAAGTTTGACGAAAAATCATTTATGTGATAGAAAACATCAAATCTTTGTTGTGTTTACATATTGAGCTTAAATATAATCATACGATATATGTAAGCAAACTACTCTTATACCTAGGTGAATGCACACACATGAACTTGAATCTTTAACTCTTGATTGTCGTGTGTTGAATTACCTGAAAAGAGAAAAACCAAACAACAAGAAACTAGAAAACATATTAGCTATAAATTGTTTGACAAATCATCATCAAAACTATAGGGCCAACGGGAGGGGGGTTTTTGATGATGGCAAATAATTTATTTAATGTGTTTGACAAATCATCATCAAAACTATAGGGCCAACGGGAGGGGGGGGAGGGAGGATTTGGAATTTGCCTTCAAATGAGTGGTCAAAACCGACCGCTCGCATGCAGTCGGTTCTAATATGATTTGTATTTAGCTTATAGGTCCTTTCTTTAGATTATAGTAGTATAGATCAAAGTAATAGATTATATTTGTTAATTTTATGTTGGACCCTTAACTCTTCATTACTCTAGACTTGAAGATTTAGGGTATTAGTGCAAATTTTAATAAATTTTTGGGTATATAAATGTCGCCAAACACAATTGAGGATATATAAACGCAAAGTAGAGGAAACTATGAAGTATTTAAGTGCAGCTAAGCTAAGAACCTAATAAGACCAGTACACCCTTATAATATTACGTTGAACCACGATAGCTAAGTAGAATAAAAGTAAAAGAAATATAGGGACTAAATATATTGAAATAAGTGTTTAAGGAGAGAGTTGAGCAAAGTCTATTAGAGCATCTCCAACGGCCTCCCTATCTCATGTTGTAGACTAAATATAAGGAGTATGAGGGGGAAAGTTGTTCCAATAGGCTCTCTATGTTGGAGACTAAATATAGGGAATAGGGTTTGGTATTCCAAATCAAGGACAACGAAGTAGCTGCTTATATTTACAATGGCTCTTTGCAATGGCTATATTTGCATTCAAGCCCCTCATTCTCCTTTCATCTATATATATATATATATATATATATATATATATATAGAGAGAGAGAGAGAGAGTTACAATGGCTCTTTGCAACGGCTATATTTGCATTCAAGCCCCTCATTCTCCTTTCATCTATATATATTGCATCTTTGTATAGGATAAATTAGTTCATCTCATAATTATTTTACACTTCGCATTCTACTATTTTTCTTTAAAGGTAAGTAAATTAGTTCATCTCTTAATTATTTTATTTCTCTAATATTTTTTACTTACAACTGATTTATTAGTTTTTATTTCATTTTTAATTTTTTAAAAATTAATTATAGTGTTGACATTAATTTGCATTATTTTTTTTACAAATAGATTAGTACACTTCTCTACTAAATCAAGGATCATTGTCTGATAGTGGTCTATTTGATGAAAATCCCAATCAATCTGTCATGCCAGTTGAGTCAACTGAAAATAAATTTTCTAAAAACTCGGACGGACGGAAAACTTCACCATGGAAGAAGACATTCTACTTGTATCAGAATGGCTCAACATAAGCATGGATACAGTGCAAGGGATAAATCCAAAAAATGAAAGATATTGGGAAAGGGTGCATGGTTACTTCCATCAATTCAAGAATTGTGAATCGCAACGGACGACAAGTTCTTTAATGAAGCGTTGGTCGTTAATTCAACTTTTATTCAAGAATTGTGAATCGCAACGGACGACAAGTTCTTTAATGAAGCGTTGGTCGTTAATTCAACTTTTGGTAAATAATTTTTACGGCTACTATGCTCAAATTGAAGCAAGGCAACAAAGTGGTCTTAGTGAGAGCGACAATGTATTAATTTTATTCATAATTTTTAATATTTTATTTACGAATAATAATTTTTAAATATGCTTCATTTCTAAATAGGTATGTCAAGCAGTGGAATTGTACACAAGCATCCAAAAGCATCCATTTTAATTTCTTCATTGTAGGAGAGAATTAAAAAATGTACCAAAGTGGAGAATTGATAGATCTAAAAAAATCTAAAACTTCAAACAAATCTAGTCCTGCAAGTTCCATTCCTTCAAGTCCAGATACAATAAATTTAGGAGAAGATGATATTGTTCGTGATACCTTTTTCGAAGGATTGGAAAGACCGATAGGAAGAAAAACTACAAAGGAATTGTTAAAAAAGAGAAAGGGAAAACGTGCAATTGATACAAGTATGCCTATAGCATTGAAATTTGAAGAGTTCGTTGAAAAGCTTGATGTGAACAATCAGAAGAGACAAGAACAACTTGATAGAATATATACTCAAGAGGAAGAGAAGATTCTTATTAAGAAAAAAAAACTTCGATTGGAACAACAAAGAGAATATGCAAGAATCATGTCAATTGATACTTGTAACATGGATCTAATGCAAGCAGAATATTACAAACAACTCAAGATGTGAATCATTGCTAAAGGAATTGATGGTAGTTTTAATTAGTTGCCATTTTTAATAAGTATTATGTTGTAACTTGCGCTATTAAAAACACACAATGCTTCCTATTCTCCACCATGTCGTTGCCACAAAATGCTCGATAAGATCTGCCTGAAGCTGAGAATGTGTTTGTCTGTCTCTAACGCGATGGTGGGCTTGAATAAATTCAAGAAATTGTGGTGTGCATTCACGAGACAATGATATAGTTGGACTTTCATCGATTGCATCATAGTTGAAACCACATTGATTAATATCTTGCTCATCATCAATGATCATATTATACATTATGATACATTAACGGGGCATAAAAGTATACCTCTAGAGTTGTAAGTGCACAACCAATCAAGTTATAGTATAAAAGTTATCGTTTCCACGAGGAAGGTGTTTGTAGGAGAATACCAAAATCGGTTCTTATGTTGTGTGTGTGACAATTAGGAGTGATGAATGCGATTATGGAGAGATAGAGAGAGTGAGACTGATTGTGTATAAATAAGCACAAAACGAGATTGAGAGTGGATAGATAAAGAGTGGATGTGATAAAGAATAGATGCAATCAACAAGAAAAGAAAGAAATATGAAGGAAATAAAATCAAGAAAAAAATAATGAAAAATCAAGAATTAAAAAAATTAAGAAAGTAAGAGATAGAGGATTCAATTAAAGATATGAGGAATTTAGAATTGAATTCACTAACTAATCTCACTTATAATATATGAATCATTCTCTTTTTATTATATTCTACTTTAGATTTATTAAGAATAGACTATAAAACCACTTAAGGAAAGTATTACCTATCAAATTATCATCCAAGTATAATTAATACTCATGAAAGAATAACAACCAAATAGTAATTCTAGAATTCCTTCTATCAATTAGTTCATTAGTTTAATATCCTAAGCATGAACATTTTAACCATAAGAGAATGATTAACAAATTATAAAAGAAATAAAGCTAGTTTCATACAATTTCTAGATTTCTTACAAGTATTAATTCCACGTCTAAAGATAAGACAATTCCCTAGAGGGTTCTAGTCTCAAGGCGAATCAAAAAAATAAAATAAAAAATAAACAAAAATAAAAACTAATCTCGAGTAGGTTCTGGCCTCAAGGTGAATAGTGCAAGAAAATAAAATCTAAACTACAAAATAAATTGCAAGAACTAAACTACTAAATAAATTGTAAGAATTAAATGCGAGAACTTAAAGCAAGAAAATAAAGACATGAAAGTAAATCTACTCTATAAGCATGAAAATAAATCTACTCTATAAGCATGAAAATAAATCTAAGGTAAGAGAGTTCTAGCCTCTTCGCTATTTAAACAAGAAAATATAGCAACAAGATAAATTTATTAACAAAGAGGAAATTTACATCCCAAGAGGGTTCTAGCCTCAAGGTGAAAGCAAACCTCCATCTTGATCTTCATCTTCATCATCAGATAAAGAGAAGAAAAGAAAAATATCAAGAGGTGAAAATTCTTTTATTAATTGTAATAAAAGTTATAAATTTGGAAGGTCTTCTCAATTAAGAGTAACCTCCCCTCCGAATGGAGTTACAAAACTTTTCACACCCTCAACCCCTCGCTCTCTATCCCTATTTATAGTCTACAGTAATGAATGAGAGCCCTTGGATTAAACTTGAGCCCCACGCCAAACAATTTCAGCCTTTGATTTCGCTATAATAACAAGGTATCGATATCACTATCGATACTTATATCAAAAATCTAACTTAACTGATGGCTTCATCTCGTTGAGATAGATGATTTTCATATATTATATGTTAAATTTTATCTTTCGGATTGAGAGATATCGTCGTTTCTTTGTGGCCAACTATCTTGAATATGATATTTGATTTTTATTTTCTTCGGCTTTTGTAGGCTTCTTAGCTTGACCTTGGACTTAAAAAAAAAAGCTTAAAAAAATTGGAAGTTAGAGTTTTTTGGACTTCTACTCATTATTTCTTCATTAACCTGCAAGTTAAGATAAAAACAATTATTAGTAGTATAATTGTTCATGTAAAATAGATAATATGGGTATAAAATCATAGTAAAAATATGATTATCAAATACCCCATACCAAAATTTATGCTAGTCCTCTAGCAAGGAAAGAAAATGAAAGAGAAAGAAGGAAAAAAAAAATCCTAACTCACTTTCATAGGAATCACGGTTGTATTTAGCGCATACAACAAGCTTTTAAATCTCTAGGTTACCCTAGTGGATGAGTTATAGTCTCGTGAGGGTTTGCAGTGAATATACCCACAAAATTTAGTCAACTTTCCAATTTAAAGAAATTAGTAAATAATTAATTTTACTTGATATATTTATACATTCTAATTAAAGCTAACTATTACTCAAATAACGTTTTTATATACAACTCTAAGGTAAATCTCCTAGAAAATATTTTCATTATAGTAATACAAAACCAAGTTAAACTTAAAATTTTAATTTAAAATTTTTAAAAAAATATGCCAACTCTTTGTTTTAAATAATTTAAGTCTCTTAATCAAAATCATTTTTTAAGACCACATATTAAAACATTGTTAGCGTATATATATATATATATATATTTCACTCTTTATTCCTTGGTTATTTTTTTTCTACTTTATCGGGCTTTCTAAGTGACCATTTAACGAGTATAGATCAAGACTACTTGAAAAATTATTTTCAAGTTTAAGCTAAGCATGAAAAAATTTTATTATTTTAATTAAAAGTCTAAGTTAGGGCTTAAATGAAGTATACTACTTTGAAAATTATTTCTTAAAAAATTTATATAGAGTTATCATAAAATATGAACTTGAGTATAAAACTAACTAGAGATTAGAAAATTTTAAATCTATCAAATATATCAACTATTAATTAACTCTATTAATTTGGCAAGTGACAATATCTTTATGATTTTTTATTTTGAAAAAATAATGACATGGAAAGAGAAAAAGAAATTATGGCATAAATAGAAGAGAAATAAAATTAAATAAAGAGAAAAATTAACTAGTTCCCACCCTCACACCTAAATTTTGCATTGCCCTCAATACAAACTCCATAATGTACAAAGTAAAATAGATAAAAAATGAAGCACTTATATTTGGTCGGCCGACCTAGATGATAAAAAATCTGCAATTACCTTTGGTATGAGGAGGATGAACTCAAAATTTTATTCTTCTCCTTTTTTCTTTAGGATATCTGTTTTTCCCTCTTTTATCTTATATATTTCTTTTTTTCTCTATTTTCACGCGAAAAGAACAAGAAACTCTCAAATGAGAGAAGAATAAATTCTTTTTATTATTATGAGACAAAACAAAAAAAAGAAGGTAGAATGAAGTATTCTACATCGAATCCTACATTATTGCTAAAAATTCTACATCGGATTTTAAATTAATTTAAAATGATATAATCAATGATGTGCTTAAATTCCAAACACTCCAAGGTATTCAATGATTTCTGTAGTAATGTGAGGTAGGTATTAATGGTGTTATGCATTTTGAATTTTTTATTGAACTTAGATTCTTGTTTTGTAAAGGTTTGTACTCTAACAATCAATTCTTTTTTGACAATTTCCTCAACCCCAAGATTCATGGTTGAGATATGAAAATTCGGTTGTTGTTTATTTTCTACGAATCTAAGTTCATCAAGAAAGAGTTCTTCAAAAGTTGTGTTAAAGAAGCATGTATTTAACATAGCTTTCTCGTTCTGAAAGACCTGATCTATATTTTCTAATATCTCCAGCTCCCTATCAAAAATTTCCTCAAAACTAAGATCCAACACATCTTCTTCTTCTTCTTGTCTTTTCTGAATGTAATTTATTTTTAGAGGTTGATTATTTGGTTAGTTCTCTGGATTGAAGATGTTAAGATCAGCAGTCAAATTCCCAAAGGACAGCTTCATTTGACCAGTTCTATAGTTGATAAAAGTATTAGAAGTGACTAAGAATGGTCTACCTAAGATGACAGGTATCTGTCCTTTGGGATTGGAAATGTGTTGTATTTCTAAGACTACAAAATCTAGTAGAAAAATAAAGTCCCCAACTTTAATCAGAACATTCTCTATCTTACTCATGGGGACTTTGATAGATCTATCAGCTAACTACAATGTGCATCTGGTTGGTTTCAGTTCACCTACACCTAGTTGCTGGTAGACTGAATAAGGAAGCAGATTGGCATTAGCCCCTAAATCTAAAAGCGCCTTATCATTGTAGATATTACCAATGATACATAAAATGATGGGAAAACATAGATCTTTACGTTTTAAAGGTATGGGCTTTGAGAGCATATCATTGATATTGGCAGCCAAAAAGATTTTATTTAGAACACTTATTCTTCTCTTCTTAGTGCACAAATCTTTTAAATTTTTTGCATAAGATGTGATTTGTTCAATTAGATCTAAAAGAGGAATGTTGACCTTAACATATTTAAAAGTTTCTATGATCTTCTCCTCCCGAGGGGAGTGTTTCCTAAGCCTGAGCCTATCTGAAAAAGGGAGCAACTAGTTTAAACCTAACAATATTAGACTCAGGTTCGGGTTCGGGTTCTTGGTCATCGGAAAGGGGTGATTTTTTGATCGAGTTATCAGAAAGAGAAGGAATTTGTTCTGGTTCAAGAGTTAGAAGCACTCTAACTTGATTATCGACCTGCCTTCTTGACCATAGTGAATGGATTGCATTTACTTGAGCTTCGTAGGATGAATTAGATCCTGTGTCCTTAGGGTTGACCACGGGTTGACTCAAAAAAATTTCTTTCTCTCTTTCACCCATGACATTAGCTAGTTGACCAAGTTGGGTTTCTAATCTAGCTATGACTTGAGTGTTGGAGTTGAGTATTTGTTCGGTTGATTGTATAAAGGAATTCAAATTGCTGGATGTTTGAGTCAACATATTTGTGGTTTGTGTGGAGGCCTTAATTATGGTTTCCAAACCAGTTTCCAAAACATTGAGACATTTATCATGATCCGAATTTGGAGGAGTGTGATTTATAACTTGATGATGATGAGACTAATTTGAATATGACAGATTAGGTTGTTGAAAATTTGTGTGAGAACTAAAAGGAGCTGTGTTTCCCCTAGGAAATTGTTGGTTTGAAGAGAGAATAAAGTTTTAATTTACGGAGTAGTTTCCCTGATTCCATGCAAACTTTGGGTGATTTCTCCAACCTGAATTGTAGGTTGGAGAAAATAAATCATTCGCAGAACGCTGAATGCAGCGTTAACCTATCCTAGTGGTTGAGTGTTTCCTAAGAGAGGACATTCCTCTGAAACATGAGATGGAAAAAGACAGTTGTGACAATCTGAGGCAGAAACTTGATTGATTTGAGCTGGGGCTTGTTCTTTGATTTCTAAAGCTTCTACCCTACATATGATTGTAGCCATCTTTGATTCAGAGGCTATGTTTGTCTCTAGGGATAGACCACTGGACTTGGGTTGGGGAACTGATGAAACTCGTTCATCATAATATTCCTATTGCATGGTTTTCTCAGATAAACTCTCTAAAAATTCCTAACCTTCTTTGGCATTTTTATTCATGAAATCCCCTTGCACATTGTTTTTGAGGAAGTTTTGAAGAATAATACAATCCTTCATAGATGATTTGGCATAAACTTCATTTCTCAAGATTGTGGTAAGGACATTGGATAAGAATATCCTTAAATCTATCAAAATACTTCCAGAATGGCTCTCCCAGGATAATTTTAAAATTTTGAATGTTGTTCCTAAGCTTAACTATTTTATGGATTGGGGAAATTTTCTTTAGAAAAACGGTGACAAATTCATCCCAAGTTGAAATAGAATTTGTGGGTAAACTATACAGTCATTTCTTGGCTTTGTCCTTAAGAGCAAATGGAATAAAACTAAGCTTGATCGCATCCTCAGATAGTTCCCTAATCTTAATCATAAGACAAACTTCCTCAGACTCGAAGATAAAGATATACGCGTCTTCGGTTTCATTTCCTAAGAATTTTAGAAGCATGTTTATGTAATACGATCTAAGTTCAAAATTAGTTCCACTAACTTTAGGTAGCTTAATGCAAGATGGGATTGCATTCCTAGTTGGATAACACATATCTTGAAGAATGGATTAATGTAGGTCATTTCTTCAAAATTTAGCTCAAAACGGATTAAACGATTGGTATTATCCCTAATCCAAGTTTGCATATACCAAAATAATTTTTTAATTTATTTGAAAAAAAAATCTAAGAAAAGCAAATGTTTGCTATTTTTAAAGAAAACTAAAAAAAAATCTAAAGGATAATGAGAATGAGGGAAAAGGATAAAAGAAAAACCTAACTAAAACAAATAAAAAACAATCACTTGTGTCAATCACTCCAAATTCTAGGGTTAAGCCTAGACTCAACTAGACCAGCTCCTAACCAAAAACTCCCTTAGTGAAAAGATTAAAGTTTACTCGGTAAGTTAGCTAGGTAAGGATAGTACTAGAGGGAGATAAAAGATCAATTAAGTACCTCGTTCCTTACGGAGCGCTTTACGTAACCCCTAAACCCTACCTTAGACACTAACGGATTCAAGTAAACTTAAACCGGTTTACTTAAGGATTTCTTATTCCTTAATAAGCTCGAGTCCTTAGGGGCCAATGTCTAATGAGCTTTAAAAGACTTAGGTGTATAGTGAGGAATTAGTGATTTGTGGGCTAAGAAAAGGGTGATAAAATCCCTCACCTATCTTGATTAGGGGGTTTTTTTCCCCTTAAGAGTGTTTTCAAGTGTGTGCCAACTCAAGATGCTCAAATCACTTTGGAGAATTCCTACTATTATATGCAATGCAACCCTAGAAATTAAAAGTGACTACAAAAGGATGAGAAAAAGAAAATCTTTGTTTTTTTATTTATAGTTAACAATAAAAGAAATGTAATGTAGGAAATAAAAATTGCCATTATCCCGGCACAGCAATATGGAACAAGCAAAAGAGTTCAACGGTCCATCTGAGTGAAGTCAGGCCCACCTAAACAAAGTCAGACCCATCTGAAAGTCAAGTTCTTCTGTATGCTTGACTTCACGAAACAGGAAAAATACTGATATCTCTAAAACCGGAGGGAATTTAGTAAAATGGACGGCAGCAAACCGAACTTCGATCGGTTTGGTCGGCCCCGTCTCGTCGAGATAGTCGATTCATATATAATTCGTCCAATTCCGACTTACGGTTTGAAAGTTATGGCATGTTCTTTGTAGTGTATTCTGGAGCTCGTCTGAAGAGCAAGCTCGCCTGCAAAGAAGTTTAACTCGCCTGAAGAGTAAGCTCCCCTGAAGGCTTGAAGCTTTAAGCTCGCCTGAATGAGGATGGCTCGCTTGCACAGCCTCACCTACCAAGCTCGCCTGACAGCTGGAAGCTCGCCTGCAAAAGTCAAGCTCGCCTAACAGCTGGAGGCTCGCCTGCATGGACCAAGCTCGCCTACATGATCCAAGCTCGCCTAAAGACCAAGCTCGCCTGACAGCTTGAAGCTCGCCTGCATGAGCCAAGCTCGCCTGACGGCTTGAAGCTTGCCTGCATGACCTAATCTCGCTTGCACGCTTGAAGCTCGCCTGCACAAGGCAAGCTCATCCGCAAGCTTGCCAAGCCCACCCACTTGAGGCATGGGAGAGGTCATTTCCCACGATTTAAGGGAATGTCTATGATTCTCCTCATGGTCATACCCAGTATGGGAATGGTCACTTCCCACGATTTAAGGGATTGGTCATGATTCTCCTCATGGCCATATCAAGTATGGGAATGGTCACTTCCCATGATTTTAAGGGAGTGATTACACCCTCATTCCTCTCTATAAAAGGCCATGAGTAGCCAAAGAGAAAGGGTCTTAGGACCTGACCTCTTTGAGGGAGAAATTGAGAGATCTCAAGACCATCTTAGACTTGAGATCCATCTTGTTCCTGGCATGTCGTTGGCGGAGCCTTGTTCTTTAGAGATCAGACTTCTTGCTATTCAAGAAGATCAAATTTGTGGCATCTTCGGCCCACAAGCACAAGCATTTGTTTGGCCTCGATTGATTGAACTCATCCAATCAAGCTTCTACTGTGTACTGAAGCTTGCCCACAACCTCGTTCTGATCATCCAAGGGAAGCAAACTCGATGCAAGCATTCGAGGGAGGCGTCCTATCGCTACCGAAGAACACACGTTAAACAAGAAGAGCATTCTCTTTACTTCTGTTGTAATTTGATTTCTTGATTTATAATAAAGCATTCTTATCAATACAAATCACCTCCTATTCGGAGAAATTAAATTTATCCACCTACATGTAAGAAGAGAGCTCTTGTTTGAATTTATTATCTTGTTAGTAATGGTTCAAGTTAGTGGTGAATTTTATTATGGTCGACAAAAATAAAATCTTTTTTTATTATTTAGGTCCTAATTGTCTCTCATTGTGAAGAACTAACTAAAAGGGTGGAATTAAAAATACTAGAAAGAAGAGTTACCAAAAGCGAATTTTCAAATCCTTGATCTCCAATCCATGGTATTTAAGCTCTAAGTGGTTCCTTCACAAGAAAACACACAAGTTAAAGAACCAAAATAAATAAAATCCTACTTATAAGCACCTTCCCCGGCAACGGCGCCAAAAACTTGACGGAGCATAAAAGTATACCTCTAGAGTTGCAAGTGCACAACCAATCAAACTATAGTATAAAAAGTTATCGTTCCCACGAGGAAGGTGTTTGTAGGAGAATATCAAAATTGGTTCTTATGTTGTGTGTGTGATAATTAGGAGTGATGAATGTGATTGTGGAGAGATGGAGAGAGTGAGAGTGATTGTGTATAAATAAGCACACAACGAGATTGAGAGTGGATAGATAAAGAGTGGGTGTGATAAAGAATAAATATACTCAACAAGGAAAGAAAGAAATATGAAGGAAATAAAATCAAGAAACAAATAAAGAAAAATCAAGAATTAAAAGAAAAATTAAGAAAGTAAGAGATGGAGGATTCAATTAAAGATACGAGGAATCTAGAATTGAATTCACTTGCTAATCTCACTTATAAAATATGAACAATTCTCTTTTTATCATATTCTACTTTAGATTTATTAAGTATAGACTATCAAACCACTTAAGAAAAATATAACCTATCAAATTATCATCTAAGTATAATTAATACTCATGAAAAGAATAACAACCAAATAGTAATTCTAGAATTCCTTATACCAATTAATTCTTTAGTTTAATATCCTAAGCATGAACATTTTAAGTATAAGAGAATATTAACAAATTAAAAAGAATAAAGCTAGTTTCATGCAATTTCTAGAGTTTCAACAAGTATTAATTCCACGTCTAAAGAAAAGGCAATTCCCTAGAGGGTTCTAGCCTCAAGGCGAATAGTGCAAGAAAATAAAATCTAACCTACAAAATAAATTGCAAGAACTAAACTACTAAATAAATTGTAAGAATTAAATGCGAGAACTTAAAGCAAGAAAATAAAGACATGAAAGTAAATCTACTCTATAAGCATGAAAATAAATCTAAGACAAGAGTGTTCTAGCCTCTTGGCTATTTAAATAAGAAAATAAAGCAACAAGATAAATTTATTAACAAAGAGAAAATTTACATCCCAAGAGGGTTCTAGCCTCAAGGTGAAAGCAAACCTCCATCTTGATTTACATCTTCATCTTTATCTTCATCATCAGATAAAGAGAATAAAAGAAAAATATGAAGAGGTAAAAAAAATCTTTTATTAATTGCAACAAAAGTTATAAATTTGGAAGGTCTTCTCAATTAAGAGTAACCCTCCTCTCCAAATAGAGTTACAAAACTTTTCACACCCTCAACCCCTCACTCTCTACCTCTATTTATAGTCTACAACAATGAATGAGAGCTCTTGGATTAAAATTTAGCCCCAAGCCAAACAATTTCAGACTTTAATTTCGCTATAATAACAAGGTATCGATACCGGTATCGATACCCATATCGATACTCCTATCCATGCTTATATAAAAAACCTAACTTGACAGATGGCTTCGTCTCGTCAAGATAAACGATTTTTATGTATTATATGTTAAATTTCGTCTTTCAAATTGAGGATATCGTCATTTCTTTGCGGCCAACCATCTTGAATATAATGTTGGATTTTTATTTTCTTCGGCTTCTGTAGGTAGGCCTAACCTTGGACTTCAATAAAAGGTTACAAAATGAGTAAGTTAGTGTTTTTTGGGCTTTTATTTATTATTTCTTCATTAACCTGCAAATTAAGATAAAAATAATTATTAGTAGTATAATTATTAGTAGTATAATTATTCATGTAAAATAGATAATAAGGGTTTAAAATCATAGTAAAAATATGATTATCATACATTCTTTCATAATATCTTTCAGTACTTCTTGATCTCAAAATCGCGCTGGTCCACGTACAATTGCAAAGCATGCTTGGAGGACCCTAAATGCTCGCTCTACATACTTTCTTGCTAATTCTTGAGCTCGTGCAAAAATTTTCCCCTTATTTCCTTGTGGAGTAGAAATTGTTTTTACAAATCTTGACCATTGAGGGTATATACCATCAGCAAGGTAATATCCCATCGTATACTCATGAGAATTAATAGAGTAGTTAACTGGAGGAGCACGACCTTCAGTAAGTTAAGTAAAGAGATTGGACTTTTCCAAGACATTAATATCATTATGAGATCCTGGTAACCCAAAAAATGCATGTCATGTCCAAAGATCGTATGACACAACGGCTTCCAAAATAATTGTTGCCTCATGGACGTGACTAGCATACATCCCATGCCATGTAGCCGGACAATTCTTTCATCTCCAATGCATACAGTCTATGCTCTCTAACATTCCAGGAAATCCGTGTTGTTCACCAATCTCTAGCAATCTTCTGATATCGTCGTTGTTTGCTGACGTCAAATACTCATCGTCAAAAATTGCAACAATGGCCTTGACAAACTTTTTAACACTTTCAATAGTCTTACTTTCACCAATCCGCACATAATCATCCACAAAATTTGTAGATACTCCATAACCAAGCATCCGCATTGTGACTGTTATTTTTTAAAGGGATGATAAACCAAGATTACCTGCAGCATTCCTTCTTTAGACAAAGTAAGGATGAAAATATTCCACCGCGGATGCAATTCAGAGAAAAAGTGACGATGCATTCGAAACCTTCTTCGAAATAGTCGTGGACCATAAATGGGCTCCTCAACGAAATAGTCACGATAAAGTCTATTATGACCTTGAACTCTATCGTGTTGAATGACAGCATGACTTAGAACAGAACCAAGACGACGCGATGCACTGCTCTCGTTAGCCACCCGCTCCTCTTCAACGGCGGTCATTCCTAAGAACATTGCGTTATTCCTCGTCAGCTTCTTCTTCCATGAGGAGCGCTGCTATTTCGTTGTTATGGGACATAGATGATATTAGAAAAATGATGCTAACAATGAACACAATTTTGAGTGGAGTGAAAAGTTAGAGTGCGTATGATATTATTTATAGAGGTCATATAGCCGTTATGATATAGCTGTTGAAATATAGCCGTTATAATATAACCGTTACAATTATGTATTACAAAAGGAGGTAAGTGAAAAATGTCCAAAACTATTTAGTGAGCATTGTTGGAGCACTTGCTCCTTATTTGGCTCCCTATTTTCTAAGAGAACAAATTTTCACTGTAGCCCCATTTTCAATTTTTATTATCAAAATCGACCTCCCTCTGTTTTATTTACCGGAATCGACCCGGTTTCTCGCCACGCCAGCGCCGTGGCGAGAAAGCGGGTCGATTATTTTTTAATCGGCTTCGTAAACAGTCGGGGTTGGCAACCCCGACTGTTTAGTTGATCCGCTGGCCAGGCCCTTAACTAATTGGTCGGGGTTGGGAACCCCGACCAATTCGAAGCCTATTTCCGCGTGCTTGGCCAAGGAAAAAAGTAGTCGGGTTTGGGAAACCCGACTACTTATTCTGGGTCCCCTCCCGTATAAAAGCCACCGAACCCTTTCTCCCTCATCCCATTTCGTTTCTCCGCCTCCCTCTTCTCTCTTCCGTCCCCGTTCTCACGAAACCAAGCCTCAGATCTGAGGTTTTTTCGGCCGAAATTCAAATCAAAGGTTATCTAAACTTCTTTAGGTAATTTCTTCTACTCCTCTCCTCTTTTAACATATAGAAATCTAAGATTTTTTCTTAAAAATAAATTTCTAGGGTTTTCATTCATAAATGAATTTTGTGGGTTTTATCGCTGAAATTCGTTTGTATGATGATCGTTATTAATGTAATTAACTTTTAGGGCATAGAATGTTCAATTGTTTAATTTTAGGGTTTAGGATTTACAATTTGGGAATTAGGGTTTTTGGTTGAAATTATATGAGATTATTTGCATATTAATTTAATTTTTTATATTTAAATGATATAATTTTCTTTTGAATAGGTTGAGCAATATGATTTTTATTGCTTGTTCTTATAGTGGACAAATTAATTATGGGATGAATAATATGCCAATATACGTCGGAGGGGTAACGACGCCATTAATGATCTCGGAATCATATAGTTACTACGACTTGATTATGGAATTACACCGAGTTATGGAAATTGACCCACGAGAATACCGACTGAAAATTATATGCAATTGGCCCATAGCTATTGATAGAACATCCGCAGTGGAGATCTCGAACGATTATCATATGAGTATTATGTTTAAATTGGGCATGTCGCAACAAACGGTAGAATTGTTTATTGAAAAGTTACCACATAATTCGTGCCAAATATTCAAACATCCAGGAGAATTCTCACGCATGTTAGATATGGGAGTTCATTCCAATGGGTTTCTTTCTTCTTCGAATGAAATGGAGCGGGCTCAATTCGGTGGAACGTCAGATGTCATGAATAACGAAGTCTCTTATGGAAATATGGGGAGGTTAAATGGGGCAACAATTGAAGAGAATGAAATAAGCAATGACTCGGGAGGTGAAGAACAATATAGTGCACCAGTTGATAGCATGCAATTTGTTACCCAAGATGTCGAAGATAATCCGGAATGGCCTGATGAGGCTTACGTTAATAATGACTATGTTGAGTACGAAGAAACACCTCCCGACGAGTTTGAAGATGATGAGTGGATTCGTTCTTCCACAGTAAAAGATATGTGCATCAGTGAAAGTTCAATTCGTAGAGGAGATGATGACGCCCCCTTTAAAGTTGGTGATTTATTCGAGACTAAGGACCAATTGGTTGATGCTATTCGTGAATACTCTTTCGAAAAGAATTTCAAGTTCAAGCAAATTAAAAGCAATCGCACAAGTTATGATGCAATATGTTTTATGAACACACAAAGAACAGGTCTGACCGAGGGAAATGAAGCTGATTACTCATGTCCTTGGAAGTTATATGCATTTGCAGGAAAGAAACACAATTTTCAATTTAGGATCAGTGAATATTGCGTGTTCACACATGTGTCAATCCAATATTAGAGCAAGATCACAGTGGTGCATTTGCCTCTTACATAGCGCGGTTGATTATGCCAAAATTAAGGAAAAAGCTTGATCTAACGCCCGATAATATAATTGAGAAAGTGCTTAATACCAAGTTCATTAAAATCTCGTATATTAAAGCATGGAATGCAAGGAGAATTGCGATGACAAAAATATTTGGTGATTGGGACAAGTCTTACGCGACACTACCTCAATATCTTGATGCGATCAAAAGAAGTAATCCTGGATCTGAATACAAACTCATAACCAAAGAGATCGATCCGGGATTTCATCAATTCACCTATGTTTTTTGGGTATTTGGGCATTCGATTGAGGGGTTTAAATTTTGTCGGCCTATTCTTAGCATTGATGGCACACACTTATACGGTAAATACAAGGGTGTACTGCTTGTTGCTACAGGAGTTGATGCAGATGGTGGCTTATTTCCTTTGGCCTTCGCCGTTGTGGAGGTCGAGAACAGTGAAAATTAGGAGTGGTTTT
The DNA here is from genome assembly GCF_001876935.1 of Asparagus officinalis. Classification (NCBI taxonomy): domain Eukaryota; kingdom Viridiplantae; phylum Streptophyta; class Magnoliopsida; order Asparagales; family Asparagaceae; genus Asparagus; species Asparagus officinalis. The sequence continues at coordinate 75,894,200 of NC_033797.1, forward strand.
TTTCTTGCATTCAATTATATATTTTTAATGTGTTGCCTCCTAGAAAAATTACTTTCATATCTGATAGGATGAAAGGTATTCCAAAAGCATTGTGGAGGAGATTTGGCTCTCATCACCATCATCGCTATTGCTTACGACACATTAGAGCTAACTTCAAAAAGAGCTTTAGTCAGATTCATTTACAAAACCTTCTGTGGCAAGCGGGTTGTACGCCGGAAACATATGTGTATGATCGGATACGGGATCAAATCAAGGCAACATCTCAAGCTGCACATGATTGGATTGAGAGAAGTCTGGGCAGTGATTACGTCGACCGGTGGGCACTCAGTAAAGATGGAGGGAATCGGTTCTGCATGATGACAACCAATTGTTCTGAAAGCTTCAACGGGGTACTTAAGGGGGCTCGGGCAATGCCCATACAGGCGTTGGTTGCGAGGACATTTTATAGGCTCAATTACTATTTTGTCAAGCGGCGAGAGGATGGAGCAATGTGGGCCTCGTTCTTGACACCAAAAAATGAGGCGATTTTAGGAGCTCGAGTTAAGCAGGCGAGAGGCACGAAAATTGTTAGATTTGCTGTAGATGAATGGGAGGTGACAGACAAACATGGTCACAATTACACCGTTAACTTGGGAGGTGCACATTGCACATGCACCTGTAACATACCAGAATTACAAAAATTACCTTGTTCACATGTCATAGCGGTTATATTCAAGCAATCAGGGGGTGCAAATATTTCGTATTACACATACGCTTCTGAGTGGTATCAATCAAGCAACTATAGAGAGGCATATAAGCAGTGTTTCCACCCCGTACATGATAGTCGTTATTGGCCACACTATAACGGGCCGCATGTGGTGCCTCCAAGCTATAAGAGACAAGCTGGACGACCACGATCAGTACGCTTAAAAGGTACTATGGATGAAGGCCGGGAAGGAGCTCCGAAAAAAAATAGATGTGGATATTGCAGACAAGCCGGGCATAGAAGATCTCATTGCCCGACCAATCCAAATAGATAGCAATTAATGGGTACAATTTTATACATTTGTAAATCAATGCTTATAGTAAAATCAATGCTTATAGTCAAACAATGCTTATAAATCAATGCTTATAGTAAAATCAAATTTTTTCTGACTCAATTATAGATAAATTAATGGATCATTGTTATATGTGCAGATATTTCAGTTATGGAGGCGGGTCCATTGACACGTGATGTTCTTTATGACCAAGAGCGCCACCGATCCGCGAAGATAGACGCTAGGATGGTAAAGTGCATTTTTATTATTTTCAATTATATATAAATTTCAATGTAGTTGATTGTTACTGAACATTTGCACTGTTTACTACATGCAGGCCCCGAGTATTACTGTTGTCGATCATACCCGTGCACACTCTAGCTGGGAGTTGACGGATCCACAGATACAATATTATGTGCGTCAAGCCGGTTTTTTTGAGTGTTCACAACTTAAATGGGTAAGACTTGATTGGGCACTTTTGACGGCATTGGTTGAACGATGGAGGCCCGAGACAAATACTTTCCACCTGCGCTAAGGAGAGGCGACGATTACCTTGCAAGATGCTGGAGTTATACTTGGCCTCAGAGTAGATGGTGATGCAGTGACGGGCACCGATGACTTCCACTATGGCACTACGTGTGAAGAATTGTTGGGTCACTGTCCTACAATGAAGGGGGGAAAGATCAAACTCGAATGGTTAAGGAATAACTTTATGAATGTACTGATCGATGCGACTGATGAGATCATTAAGAGCTATGCCCGTGCATATATTTTACATATGATCAGTACTATTCTTTTTCCGGATTCTACTAAGGATTCCGTGCATGTGAGATGATTACCGCTTCTTAGGGACCTATCGGAGTGTGGAGAGTTATCTTGGGGGAGTGCAGTGTTAGCCTACTTGTATAGGGAGATGACAAAAATAACACTCGTACAAAACAAAGAATTGAAGGGCTGCCTCACTTTGCTGCAGATATGGTCATGGGAGCGATTGCATTTGGGAACACCTGATTTGAGGGAGGCCCGCGCTCTCGATGGCCATATTCCTTTAGGCTGCAGGTATTATTAAGATGCATGTAACGTTAGTGTTTTATTTCAATATATACTAACCCGTTGTATATAAAATAGATGGAATGTGTCCAGATCCTGGCAAACCTTTCCAAAGGGGCATGAAAACTTTTACAGAAACGAGCTTGATCAGATGGAGGATGAGCAGGTATAAAAATTATAATATCTAAATATATTCAATTATGCGACCAATTGTTATCGATATCTAAATATATTCAATCAATATATCATAATATCTTATATCATAATATCTTCTTTATAGGTCAAATGGATGCCCTACGAGCTAGTGTTGGAGTCACTACCGGATATTTGCCGGGAAGGTAAGGATGTATGGCGTGCTCGCATCCCACTAATATGCTTTGAGATTGTCGAAATACACGTGCCTGACCGTGTGCTTCGACAATTTGGACTACGGCAACATATTCCAAGGCCTGTGGAGAGAATAGAGAGAGCTTGGATAAAAGGTGCACATCATGCTAATTGGGAAATAATTCGCCAAGCTTACATCGGGAGTTGGGATTTAAGGGAGGAACAGGTAGTGATGGAGAGGGCTGATGCACCTGACCTAGGTGTGTACCTATGGTGGTATTGGGGGATTACTCGTCGGTGGATATTTCAGGAAAACAAAGCCCCGAAGGAGTACATACCAAGAGGCCCAGTCGAGAGAGAGTTGGTAAGTGTATAAGAATAATATACAATTATTTTCTAAGTTTTATTTTCTCACCATCCACTTGATACTAATTTTCTTTCGGTTTTTATTTTATAGGTACAAGAGCTCGAAGAGCTTTCCGGAATGGCACATGACGCGTTGCGCACGACTACCGAGCAGGAGCCGAGGAACACGTTGCTTCGAATGATAAAAAAGATACGGTCGGCTCTTCAGAGGACGCGTAATGCAAGCTGCGATGGACGGGAGGAGCAACCAATTGAGTACGGGCGGCGATGTCGACGAGGACACACGGGGGCGGGATCAAGCCGTGCACATGATGAAGCTGGCGGATCACAACAGGCTCAGGACGGATGTTCACAGGCGGATCGAGTCGACGCGGATGTCGTGCGCTCCCAACTTCACACACAACCGGACGAGGAACTTATCCGAGCTCACGTCGAAGGTGAACGGGGAAGGGGGAGAGGAAGAAGAGGGAGAGGGAGAGGGAGAGGGAGAGGGAGGGGAAAGGCCGTTGTTGATATTTGTTAAGTTTCGATGGACTTGATAGGATGTTTGCGTTTGAGTTGCAATTTGGACTTGATATGTTGTTTGTGTTGCGATGGATTTGATATAATGTTAAGTTTGCGAATATGAATTGTACGTATGATATTTGTGTTTGCATTGTGGATTGATAACAGGAGTATGATTACATTTTAGCATGTGTTATTTGTGATTATATTTTATACTACAAGAAGTATGAGTTTCCAGGTGAATGTGGGCTGGAAGGGGTCTGCAAAATGCCGACCAATTCGGGGACCATTTCGAATTGGTCGGGGTTCCCAACCCCGACCAATTAGTTAAGGGCCTGGCCAGCGGATCAACTAAACAGTCGGGGTTGCCAACCCCGACTGTTTACGAAGCCGATTAAAAAATAATCGACCCGCTTTCTCGCCACGGCGCTGACGTGGCGAGAAACATGGTCGATTCCGGTAAATAAAACAGAGGGAGGTCGATTTTGATAATAAAAATTGAAAATGAGGCTACAGTGAAAATTTGTTCTTTCTAGGATGAGAGATTTGCTCTTCAAATATATGAAAAACTCAAATATATAAAAAAACCTAAGATCCCTTTTGGATATGCTCTTAGACCTTTGAGATCAGTCTCATATGAGCAAAGATTTGTGGTCAAATTCGACAAAAGGCGTATAAGATTTTTATTTTTTATTATTTTTTAGGGGCTGGTAAATAGTGGGGAGAGGAAGCCAAAGAAAGGCAACTGAAGATAGAACGATGACCGCAGAAATTAACCGAGCTGATGGTCTCCCCCGGGTGCTCATCTTCCGCCCAATCCTACCCTCCTTCAAAGCAACCCTCGAGAAAAAGTTCCGATTCCTGAAACCATGGGAATCCCAGTTACCCGAGGCCCAGTTCCTCGCGGCCCATGCAGACTCCATCCGTGCCATCCTCTGCCTCGGCCCGTTTCCTGAC
>NC_033797.1:75898444-75920134 GCF_001876935.1 Asparagus officinalis
TACGATCCCAGCCGAAACCCTCCTCAAAACATCGAGCAAGACCCCACTGCGTAGATCTGCAACGTATTTAATACGCGGGAAGAACGCCCTCGCCGGCGTTGCAGACGGGCGATCCCCTTCCGCCTGCACTCGCCAAATCGGACGTTGCGTCGACGCCCGCGCTGCCCCGCCGACGACGCACCCGAGGTTGGGCAGCAGTCCATCATCTCGGGGCCCAACGTTTCAGGAAACGGGTTCGAGGCAGAGCGATCGCACGGATGGAAGTCTGGCATGGGCGCAGGAACTGGGCCTTCGGGTAAACTGGTATTCCCATGGTTTCAGGAATCGGAATTTTTCTCGGAGGGTTGCTTTGCAATGAGGGTAGGATGGGCGGAAGATGGCCACCGGGGAGACCATCAGCCTCGGTTAATTTCTGCGGTCATCGTTCTTTATCTTCAGTTGCCTTTCTTTTGGTTCCTCTCCCACTATTTACCAAGCCCCTAAAAAATAATAAAAAATAAAAATCTTATAGCCTTTTGTCGCGAATTGACACAAATCTTTGCTCATTTGAGACTGATCTCAAAGTCTAAGAGCATATCCAAAAGGGATCTTAGGTTTTTTTATATATTGAGTTTTTTCATATATATTGAAGAGCAAATCTCTCATCGCTTATAAGAACAAATTTTCACTGCTAGCCCATTTTTCAATTTTATTATCAAATCGACCTCCCCTTTTTTTTTTTTCTTGTTCTTTATTTCGTGAATCGTATCCATGTTTCTCGCCACTGTCAGCGCGCATACGAGTGGCCGAGAAGCGGGTCGATTATTTTTTAATCGGGCTTCGTAAACAGTCGGGCTGTTGGCAACCCCGACTGTTTAGTTGATCTCTAGCAGGCCTCTTAACTGAATGCGTCGGTTGGTTGGGAACTTCCGTGCCAATTCGAAATGGGGCGCCGGGGGCCGGGCGCGGCGCCCGCGGGCGGGCCGGCGGGCTCCATTTCGAATGCATGTGTAAATAGTTTTTAACATTTCCTAACGACTTATATGTCACCTGTGTCGGCGGGCTTCCCAACCCCGACCAATTAGCAGAGCCCCTATCCACGCTGGTTTTACCATGTGCTACGAATTGTCTGGGGTTGGCGAACCACCGACCAATTCGTAAAGGCCCATTCTCGTAATTGGGGTCGGGGTTCTCCAACCCCGACCATTAAGCAGAGATCCCACGCTCGAACCACTGCTGACGCGCGGCCTAGTGTTTGGCTGCACAAAATGTCGGGGTTCACAACCTTCTCGACCCATTTTTGCAGAGCCCCTTCCAGCTCACATTCACTGGAAACCTCATACTTCCTGTTAGTACAGAATGTTAATCACAATAACAAGCTAAAATGCAATCATACTCCTGGTTTATTCAATCCCTAATTGCAATTCTAATCAACAAATATATACGTACCGAATTCATATTCGCCAACTTTAACATTATCATCAAATCCATTCGCAAACACAAACACATATCAAGTTCCAAATTGCAACTCCAAACACAAACATCCTATTACCAAGTTCCATCGAAACTTAACATAATATCACAACGGCACTTTCCCTCCCTCTCTCTTCGTCGTCTCCCTCTCCCTCTTCTTCTCTCCCCTTTCCCCGGTTCACCTTTCGACGTTTCGTCAGCTCGGATATTTCCTCGTCCGGTTGTGTGTGAAGTTGGATGCGCGCACGACATCCGCGTTCGACTCGATCGCCTGTGAACATCCGTCCTGAGCCTGTTGTGATTTCCGCCAGCTTCATTCATGTGCCACGGCTTGATCCCGCCCCCGGTGTCCTCGTCGGACATCGCCGCCCAGGTATCAACTTGGTTGCTCTCCCGTCCATCGCAGCTTGCTTACGCGTCCTCTGAAGAGCCGGACCGTATCTTTTTTTATCATTCGATAGCAACGGTGTTCCTCGGCTCCTGCTCGGTAGTCGTCGTGGAACGTATGTGCCATTCCAGCCGAAAGCTTCTCGAGCTCTGTGTACCTATAAATAAAACCGATAAGAAATTAGTATCAAGTGCGATGGTGAGAAAAAAAACTTAGAAAATTAATTGTATATTATTTCTTATACACTTACAAAACTCTCTCTCGGACTGAGGCCTCTTGTATGTGACTCCTTCCGGTTGCTTTGTTTTCCTGAATATACTCCACGCACGAGTAATCCCCAATACCACCAGTAGGTACATCCTTTATAGGTTTCACGCCTGCATCAGGCACCGTCTTCCCATCACTACCATGTCCTTCCCTTTAAATGCCCAACTCCCGATGTAAGCTTGGCGGATTTATCTTCCCAATTAGCATGATGCTGCACTTTTTATCCAAGCTCTCTCTATTCTCTCTCACAGGCCTTGTGAATATGTTGCCGTATTGTCTAGTCCAAATTGTCGAATGCACATAAACAGGCTCATGGCACGTGTATTTCGACAATCTCAAAGCCATATTAGTGGGATGCGAGCCACGCCTGGACATCCTTACTTTCCCGGCAAATATCGTAGTGACTCCGACACACGCTCGTAGAGCATCCATTTGACCTATAAAGAAGATCTATTTAATGATATAAAGATATATTATGGATAATATCTCGCGAATGTATACCGAATACTGTAATTTTAAGTAGTGCGCTCACTCTTTGAACAATTGGTGCGAATCTTGGTTTACTAATTTCTTGACTAACCTAGATACTGTGAAACCTATGACTCCATTAATAATTTAATCTTTCTATACATCTCATGCTCAATCACATTCCATCCTTAGTTATTCATTAAATTGATGCAGTTATATGGCTCATCTAAAATTAGAAATGTTTCTGCTCACATCTGAAGAATTATAAGGAGTTTGAAACTTTGCCCATGGATACTGTACACAATTCCATTTATTTTTATATACAACGGTAACCTCTTTCTGCGTTGGTTAAATACATTTAGAACATCATAAAACTCTACTCCGTTACTCCAATCAGCATCTTATAATACGAGTCTCACTATAAGGAATGATTGACCATTTCGTGATCGATAGCTTCGCAAACCGACGGTGCACCTTTCTCCCCTACATTGAATATCATAGTTCTCCCAAAATAGCTATCAGGCTAATCCCCTAAACCCACAATATAGCTTTCCTTTTATTGTGCTGCGCCTATGCATGGACCATAGATCCTGCCAGCATAGTGAGGCCAGCCATCTTCCTAATCTACACATTTGTTTTGTACCCGAGAGGTGTATATTTTTGTCAGTCCTCTCCCTGATTAACAAAGATAGCACGCTAACACTGGCCGATCTCCCCACAAGATGAATACTGCTCCAACACCTCAAACGCTAAAATCGGTCCCTAAGGAAGCACAATCCAATCCAAATATGCAATCAAACCCAAACAAGAGACTATACAGATTCGACAATTTACCTACCTGTCCACGGGGAGAGGGATGGACGAGATTCCACTAAATTCAAGAAGAGTACAAAGGCCCGGTTACAATCTCACAAAATCACTCGAATAAAACCCTAAAACATAATTCTTGGTAATCTTCATCACGTTAGTGCACTCAGCAAATACTTAAGGTAGTACATCTCTCGGAAAAAAGAATAGTCACTGATCATAATTGTGTAAAATATATGCCACGCGGCATAGCTCTTAATGAGACTTCTCAACATTGCTGTCATCAATATCTCTGATTTCCTATCATTAAAGTATTTCCTACTAGACCCATTCAGAGTATTTGATCTTTCCTCCTTCATTGTAGGACACGTGAACCCAACAATTCTTCACACGTCGTTTCATCTGCCCATAGTGGATTAGTCTATCTGGTGCCTCACTGACACTCAAATACGCATCACATCAGTACTCGAGCCACACGAAACAAACTATAACTCCAGGAAGACAATCTATGACAAACGGTATATTCGTACGCCTTTTCTCCTTATGCAGAAAGGATCCGAATCAGTGTTTGATACTCGGTCGCAAGCTCCATCGCTTCAACCAATGCGTCAAAAGTGCCCAATCAAGTCTTAACCCATTTTAAGTTGTGAACACTCAAAAAACCCTGTCCTTAACAGTCTTTGACGGCAAATATATTGTATTTCTGGGGGAGAACAAGATCCGTTCTCAACTGCCAGCTAGAGTTGCGCATGCACTGGGCTTTACATAAATGTATCGGACCAACAGTAATACTCGGGCCTCGCATGTAGTTAACGCAGTGCAAATCTCCTTCAGTAATCAATCAACTATACTTTGAAATTTATTGAGTAGGTACAATATTGAAACACATAACTTGAAAACTGCACTTCTACCTCGCGAGCCCAGCGTCTTATCTTGCGGCATCGAACAGAACGGTTGGTCAGCTACTCTGTGAGTCCATTAAGAACACATCATGTGTCATATGGATCCCGCCTCCATAACTGAAATATTCTGCACTATTAACGATGATCCATTAATTGATCTATATTGAGTTAGAAAAAATTGAGCATTTACATAAGCATTGATTTATAAGCATGTTTGAGTTTTTTATAAGGATGCATCTAGTATACATAAATGAGTTAGAAAAAATAAAATTACAAATGTATAAAATTTGCTTTGAACCATTAATTACTATTATTTGATTCGTCGGCAATCGTAGAATACTTTCTTAATAAGGCCTGGACTTTTATTGCCTGTGCTATTCGAATCAACCTTTTGTTACTTGTGCAAATAAATAACGGACATGTCATATATTTATTACGTAGCTACTGCAATCCACACACACGGTACGCTATAATCTCTATTAGTAAAAAAAGTTACTCCAAAAATATATAATATCCTAGAGTTAATAACACAACAATTCTCATAATTACTCAAAAACGAAAAATTACCTTTTTATGTTTCGCAAACCTTGGATACTCGTGTGATCGCCAGTGAGTTACCTATAGCTTGGAAATATCCTAACCACAAGAAATGTGTCCAGCCTCAGTCCATATGCGGGCCCGTTAATAGTATGTGGCCGCAAGTACACGTACTAATCAGTGTACGGGGATAGTGAACACTGCTTATATGTACGCTCTCTATAGTGTTGCTGATTTGATTGCTACCATCAGAAGCATATGTGTATACGAAATATTTTATGACCCCCTGAATTGCCATATGAAATCTATAACCGCAACGTATGTGTGAACATCAAAGTGTCACTTAGATTAAATATCTAGATAATGGTTTCAGGTGCAGTGTGGCAATAGAAATGTCACCTCCCAAGTTCAGGGTATGGTGAAGTGTGGATGAACTGTGGCTTAATAGCTCACATTGTCTCACCTCCAAATTACTATTCTCACAGCAAATCTAACAATTTTCGTTGCCTCTCGCCTGCTTACTCGGGCCTCTATAAATCGCTCATTTTTTGGTTGTCAAGAACGAGGCCCACATGCTGGCTCTCATTCCTACATCCAGTATCGACCCTGACAAGGCAATAGTAACTTTGAGTGGCCTTATACACAAAATTATGTCCTCGGCAACCAACGCCTGTCATGGGCATTGCCGCATGACCCCGTATCAGTAACCCCGCTTGAAGCTCTCCATGAACAATTTGTCCGAATTGTCATCGTTGCAGAGAACCGCAATTTCAATCGGTATGTTCGAGGTGGGCTTTGGCCCGTGGAGGGAGAGTTTCCTCTTGCTTCTAAGGTAAATTAATTAGTTCAGCAGTAAGCTACCCCATTCATTTATTTATAACTTAAACCCAATGCTTATTTTGCGTTGCGACTCTTAATCACTTAATAATATTGTATTACTAGGGACATATATCAAATTACTTGGGAGATAAACACGAGAAAAGCCGTGTTTTGTATTCTGTGAATAACATATATGTAAAGAAGTCGTTGCTTTTTATTAAAATGATAAAGCGGTAATGAATATAGAGGACCCCTTTATTTCATCTTGAAATTGATAGTAAACTAAGATAGTTCATCTGGTAGTTCTAATAGTAGTGTTGTAAAACAAAAAATTTCACACCGTTAGCGCTAGTTTTCATGTACCACAGTTTTATAATCTCATTAAGGGACGAAGTTAGACTAGGCTCTTTTCTCCCCCTCAGCGGATATAGTGGTAGTGCATATGAGGAATGACATTGGTGCTGCTCACTAGCATTGGTTAATAAGTTATTAAATAGCTTTTATTATGTTATACTTCTAATAGTATGTTTTGAACATCAAGCATGCACTGGTTACTGGCTTTTATGCTAACAATAATTCATGTGTTAAAGCTAATACTTGAAAGGTTGAAGGTGCTAAATTTTTGGTGTTAAGAGGGGGAAGAATAAATCAGATCAGCTCATGCTATAAAAGAAAAGCCTCTGGGAAAACTTTGGTCATAGGAGTAGGAGTTTTAAACGAACGAATCGAATTGAATAGTACTATTGAGCGCAGTGGAAATTTCGGTAGCACCTCCGGTGCGCAAGGTGCACAACAAGAGATTAGATCACAACGAAATTCTTGTTTCACAAAGAAAACAAGAACCGAAAACAAAATATCTCAACAAAGTGAGATATCAGTTCTTCCTCTCATCAGTTCTAGGACTGACTTGTCGAGGGAACCTACAAGATATTACAAATCACAGCAAGACAAACTATTTTACGTGGTTCGACAAATAGCATATGTCCACGGAGCAAGGAGGGGGGAAGATCTACTATTAGAGGGAGAGAATACAACTAGGGTTTACAATCTTACAATTTAAACCCTCACACAAGCTCTCAAATCTCTCACAAAAGGGATGCCAAAAACCCTCTCAAAACAGCGATTTTTCTTCACCAAGAATAGCCGAAGAAGTCCGCTGTTTTCTTTCTTTCGCCGTCTTCCTTTCACCCCTCTGCCTCTGAACCGTCTTTGCACTCGTACAGCTACAACTACTCAAGAAGAAAAAACCGACCTTGCTTTTTCGCTGCCAGAAAAAACAAAATCCTAGATATTCGTGATTTATAAATCACGAGACTTTGGGTGGGCTTTGAGCGGTGTTCAAGCCAAACCAAATGCACATTGTACATGGGTGGGCCCCATATCCCCACCCTCGTGCTTCACATTTCTTCACATCGGCAAAGTTTTCTCAAAACTGAACCGACACCAGCCAAACTAAATATCTCACTTGTTGCGTCCAGTAGGAAGTAAAACAATTCACAACAACGGACTCAATGCACAACAAGTTGAGACCCAAATGAGAATGTGATCACTCTCCAAAAATCGGTATCAACTCACCAAATCGGCTGCATTATAAATGACTGCCTATGTATCCTCTTACCTAAGGAATCAAGCCTCACGTAGTTCACCCAAATGCCTCCAAAAGCCTCAATACTGAAGAATGTTCAAAAGTTCCAAACAATGACCAAATTTCATACCTGAAATAATTTTGGTCAACATATCTGCAGGGTTGTCCTTCGTGTGGACCTTCTCCAATATGACGTCTCCATCATCTAAAACGTTACGAACAAAATGGAATCTGACATCGATGTGCTTCATGCGCGCATGATAAACTTGGTTCTTCATTAAATAGATAGCTGACATGTTATCACAATATATCCGAAGGGTCTCCTATGCAATCCCCAAGTTCTCTAATAATCCACGCAACCATAAAGTCTCCTTAACAGCTTCAGTCACTGTCATATACTTCGTCTCTGTAGTAGAAAGAGCCACTATGAAGTGAAGTGTACATCTCCAACATACCGGTGCTCCTGCCAATGTAAACACATATCCTGAAATAGACCGGTACTTGTCAAGATCTCTAGCATAATCTGAATCCACGTAACCAATATAATCCTGCCCATTCTTCTCATCCTTCTGGAAAATTAATCCAACATCCACGGTACCTTTGATATACCGTAAAATCCACTTTGCAATCTCCCAATGACCCTTCCCGAGGTCGTGCATATACCTCGATACCATGCTCACGGCCTATGATAAATCTGATATTGTACACACCATCGCATACATCAAGCTACCTACTACACTGGCATATGGGACCTTCGACATATAATCTCTGTCCTCAACTGAAACAGGTGACATACTAGCTGAAAACTTGAAGTAGGGAGCTAATGGAGTGCTAACTATTTTTGCATTGCCATCAAAGCTGAATTTCTTCAACATCTTCTGCAAATAGCTCTTCTGTGTAAGCTTTAATCTCCCCTTCACCCTGTCTTTCTTAATCTCCATACCCAATATCTTCTTTGTCTCTCCAAGATCCTTCATCTCAAACTCAGATGACAGCTCTTTTTTCAACTTTTGAATAGCCGAAGAATTCCTAGAAGCAATAAGCATATCGTCAACATATAAAAGCAAATATATATGTTCACCATCCTGTAGCTTGTGCATGTAAATACATGGGTCATATGGGTTCCTCGTATACCCCTGGCCAATCATGAAACGGTCGAATCTCTTGTACCACTATCGCGGCGATTGCTTTAATCCATAAAGAGACTTCTTCAGCTTGCAAACCAAATCTTCTTTTCCTACAGCTTTGAATCCCAAGGGTTATGTCATGTAGATTTTCTCATCTAAATCTCAGTGTAGAAAGACTGTCTTCACATCCATCTGGACTAAATTTAAATCCAGCTGTGTCACCAACGCCAATAAAATCCGAATCGACGAATGATTCATAATGAGTGAAAATACCTCGTTGTAATCAATGCCCTCAAACTATGCATATCCATTGGAAACCAATCTGACTTTGAACCAAATGTCCCCAATAGAAGATCTCTCATTCTTTGCATATACCCACTTGTAACCAATAGCTTTCTTACCATTAGGTAGCTTTGCAAGTTCTTAAGTGTCGTTCTTCTGAAAAGATCGCATCTCCTCCTCCATAGCTTCCCTCCACATGATCGAATCGGGGCTAGACTCTACCTTCCTGAATGTGGATGGAACCATATCATCAACGACCTTCACTGATAATGCATATGCGACCATGACATTATTATACCTAGCTGGCCGATGAATCACCCTTCTAGGTCTATTCGCTACAATAGACTCCTGAACATGACCTTGCTCCTGAGTCTCACAATCCACTATATCCTCTATCTGCCTGGCTGTCATCCCATCTCCTCCCAGTATCACCTCTGTAGGAGCTTCGATGGATACAATGCTCTCTGGAGTGAGTGGAGTCACATCATCCTCCACCTGCTGCGATATCTCCTGAATCTGGTCTTCCTTCACCTGCTGAGGAACTTGAGGCTTCATCATGTACGTCTCATCAAATGTGACATCCTTGCTAATAACTATCTTCTTGTCATGTGGATCTCATAACTTGAAGCATTTAACTCCATCTCTAAATCCCACAAAGACTGTTTTCCTCGCCCTCGGATTCAATTTACCATCACTGACATGATAATAAGCAGGACATCCAAATATCCGAAGCGACTCATAGTCACTAGCTATCGAACCAGACCAACACTCTAACGGAGTCTTCCCCTGTATCGCAGTGCACGATAACCTATTCACGAGATAGCTCGCATAAATCAACGTCTCAGCCCAAAAGGATCTAGGTAATCCACTCTGCGTCATCATACATCGTACATTCTCCAGTAATATACGATTCAATCTCTCAGCCATCCCATTCTGTTACGGTGTCTCTCGAACTGTGAAGTGTCGCCTAATATCGTGATCCCGACAAAACTACAGAAACAGATCACTCTTATACTCTCCACCGTTATCTGAACGTAGAGTCTTCACCTTTCTACCTATCTGTAGCTCTACTTTCTTTTTCCACTCCACAAAAATTTTCAGGACCTCATGTTTATACTTCATAGGGTATATTTAATTCCTCCTAGAATAGTCATCAATGAAAGTGATAAAATAGTTGGCTCAACCAAGTGATGTGTTCTTGGAAGGACTCCAAATATCTATGTGAATGTAATCCAATGTACCTTAGGTGTTGTGAATAGGGGTACCAAACTTTATTCTAGTCTTCTTCCCAAGTACACAATGCTCACACAGCTTCATCTTACAGGTCTTAGCACCTTTTAATAGCCTCTGTTTCGCCAATGATTGTAGAGACTTATCTTCTGTATGTCCTAGTCTCATGTGACATAATGTGATAGTGTCCTCCTCTGTAGTGATAGAAGCTGCCAAACCCCCTGTAACTGTCTTATCCTTTAAGTAGTATAGAAAATTTTCTCTGACTCATCGCATCATCATCATAGAACCCTTCGTGACCTTCGTTGTAGCATCTTCTAAGGTCACCCGATAACCAGCTGGCTCCAAAGTACCAAGAGAAATGATGTTCTTCGTCACTACGGCACGAACCTCACTTCTTTCAATTCCTTCACCACTCCGTCATGCATCCTAATCCGGACGAAACCAATACCACCAATAAGGCATACGTGGTCATTTCCCATAAGCACGACATCCCCTCTTTTCAGCTCCTCAAAGTTAGAGAATCAATCCCACCTAGGGCATATGTGATATGTGGTTCATGAATCCAATATCTACTCCGTGGAGTCAGCATAGCAAACCGACGGTAGTACAGGACATGAATAGCCCGAAGAATCTGACTCTGAATGTTCATCAATAGCTTTTGTAACATTCACTTCTGAAGTTTGTACAGCTTTTCCCTTGTTCTTCCCGATTTTTTCCTTCAACTTTAGGCAGTCGATCTTCTAATGTCCATCTTCTTTACAAAAACGACATTGATTTCTACCAATACTCTTATGGTCACATTTATTCTTCGATTTTAAGCGGTTGAACTGGTGGCGGTTTGGATCACGGCCTCAAACTGCTAATGCATCTCCCGATGCCTTCTCAGAGGGTTCACCATCACTCTTTCTCAACTCATAATTCACTAAACCTGAGGTCACCTCCTTATAGCTAACAGTAGTTCTTCCATTGATCATAGTGAGAACGAACGTACCGTAATCTCCTTATAGCTAACAGTAGTTCTTCCATTGATCATAGTGAGAACGAACGTACCGTAATCATCCTCGGGCAACGAACACAAAAGTAACATCGTATCCATTGATCATAGTGAGAACGAACGTACCGTAATCATCCTCGGGCAACGAACACAAAAGTAACATCGTATTATCTTCATCCTCAATCATGATATCCACATTGGTCATATCTGAAAGTAGCTTCGTGAAATTATTGACATGCTCCCTGATGAAAACTCCCCTCTTCATCTTGAATTGGTAAAACCATTTCTTCAAGTGAAGACGATTCTCAATGCTCTTCGTAAGATACTTCTCATTGAGTGTTTCCCATATTCTCAATGCTCTTCGTAAGATCTGGCGTTAAACATGATCGAATAACTTCACAAGTCCTATTCATTTTCTTCCAAACCTTATCCTCCATGTCTTCGGGTTTCTCTTGTAACTCAAGAGTCTCTTCCAAATTCTGTGCATCCAAGGCGTCCATCACCTGACACCTTCATAATCCGAAATTAATCTTGTCGTCGAACTTCGGAACATCAATCTTCATGTTATTGATGCTCAGACTCTGTATCGCCTTCGTAAGAGACGAACCTGATGTGCTTCATTCTCTTATGTTGTCGATCTAACTCTTCAGATAGGAATGCTTCACTGAATCCTTCGAACAAGCCTCAAGCCAAACATTAATCTCTGATACCACTTGTTGTGTGCAGCGAAAATTTCGGCAGCATCTCCAGTGCGCAAGGTGCATAACAAGAGATTACATCACAATGAAATTCCCGTTTCACAAAGGAAACAAGAACCGAAAGCAAAATATCTCAACAAAGTGAGATATCAGCTCTTCTTCTCATCAGTTCTAGGACTGACTTGTCGAGGCAACATGTAAGCTATTACAAATCACAGCAAGGCAAACTATTTTACGTGGTTCGATAAAAAGCCTACGTCCACGGGGCAATGAGGGAGGGAAGATCTACTATTAGAGGGAGAGAATACAACTAGGGTTTACAATCTTACAACTTAAACCCTTACACAAGCTCTCAAATCTCTCACAAAAGGGATGCCAAAAACCCTCTCAAAAACAACGATTTTTCTTCACCAAGAACAGCCAAAGAAGTCCGTTGTTTTCTTTCTTTCGTCGTCTTCCTTTCGCCCCTCTGCCTCTAAACCCTCTTTGCACTCGTACAACCGCAACTGCTCAAGAAGAAAAAACCGACCTTGCCTTTTCGTTGCCAGAAAAAACAAAACCCTAGATATTCATGATTTATAAATCACGAGACTTCGGGTGGGCTTTGAGCGGTGTTCAAGCCAAACCAAATGCACATTGTACATGGGTGGGCCCCATGTCCCCACCCACGTGCTTCACAAATACTGCGATATTCGTATTTGTATTTGTTTGAATTCGAACCCGAATTCAGATATCCATGTCTGCAGTTTTTCGAATTCAAACTGAAATACTCGGTATTTGATAAATATTCATGAATAGTCATGAATATTCGTCAAAGTATATTCATTAAAAATTTTAATTTTTAAATAGTATTTAAATTTATAAATGAAAACTATTTCTTTATAGTTATGATGTGTGTGTGTGTATTTAATTGAAATATTTCATTAGAAATTTAATTTAAGATTCTTTAAGTTTGTCAAAGTTAGTATATAGAACTTAAGTAGAAAATATAAGTAGGTTGAAAATATAAATCATATGTGTAATGATACAAATTATAAGCAATCAAATTTTAGACGAATATTTGATAAGCAAACAAATTGAATATACCCCTGGTTAAATTCTATTCATTAATGAACTCAAATGCTAAATATTATATGTTTAGTATTAAATGAACTTCCGGATCGAATATGACTAAATAATTAGTCAAATAATTAACGAACTATTTGTTAATTAATTTGTTCGTTTCCACCCCTACATAGGAGCAGTAAAAGGAGCTAAATGTGTGATATATTAGTTCTGGTAGTCATAGTGAACATATAAGCTAACTTATGCTGATATGGTGGATTTTCGCTGATGATGAGTGTACGCAGTTGCCCATTATGCAATCCGTATAACCTTGATTAACAACATAAATCTTTCTTTGAGGTAACTAGTATAGTTTTTATTTCTCCTGAGGGAGATCTTCAAGAGAAAAGAGACTCTATTTTCTTATCTACTTACTAAAATAAGTAAATTTCCTCTCTTCCTCTGTGGACATAGACAAATTATTGAACCACTTTGATTTCCTTTTTTTTATCCTTTTGGTCACGTATTTCTGTTTGTTACAATGACAATTTATAACTCGGGACAAGCTACTAAAAGAGTTTGTTTCCTCCCTTGCAACTTCAGTAAGCTCTCTTATCCAAAATTACTTTATGTAGATGTCAATTTGAAAGCTGGTTTATAAGACATCTCTGACAAATCATAAATTCATCAGTATTATCAACTCTTATAGTCTGGTGAGGACTCCAATGAAGATTATCTATGTATAGCACTTGTTTTGCATTGGTAATCATGGTGTATGAATCCTTAGTAAGATTGGTATTGTTTTCCATGTTTGTTCAAGTGTTTTCACACTAAAACAATCCCAATCTACATACTATTTACATTATAGTGCATAATTCCTTGATCTTTTATTTTAATGTAATATTTTACATATTTTATGCACATGAATCGTGCTTAATTGCCAACCTTGACGTATATAAACTTGGAGGGAAAGCATTATGGTTTAGATTAAATGCAGGACATGTATGATGTATGGGGTTCTCTTTCCAACCTTGACATATATGTACTACTTGAAGGACAATGTTCTGTTTTGACATATCTCCTGTTGTTCTTCTTACATCTCTGCTTTTACCTTCTCTAAGCATGAACTATTTATCTTCTTTCATGGTCTTCATATTGATATGTGGGTTCGATAATTTGCCACTAACGAACCATGTAATGACATTGTATACTAGCATATGTGGTTCAGCTGGTAGATTTGTCTATTCTAAAATTTCTTATGATTCAGATGGTAAATTTGTTTATAAAACAACATGTGTTTCTTCATTGACTTGTTTACTCTTTCACTATGACTTTTTCGTCTCTTTGTAGTGAAGAGGTGTTCCTCTGCTTGCATATTGGCTTCCTACGCTATAATCATGTGAACAAGCACTACTATTGCCTTAACTTTGTGCTCTCAATTTACAGATCTTTTGCCATGTTGACTTCGTAGGAGATTTTACATTCTTTCACCTTGTCTTTTCTTTCTTACTGTCTTTAACATCTTGGACGCGATCCATCGGTGATGACTCTACTGCACTTGATATTGCCTTCTAGTTACTCTCTTTCCTACCAACATTGTGGATAAATCGAGGGGACCCATTGGATGTAGGTTTTATTAAGTGACTTTGGTGCCGTGGATATTAATACTTGACATTATTTCTTTGGTTCATTTAATTGCCTATGAGAGTAGTCGCATATTTTATTGTGGTGCAGCGCATCTTGTGAATTTGTGGCTCCATTCTTAATATTGCATCCTGTTGTACTAGCACTTCTGCTCATTGTACTAGCGCTTCTTCTCTTGTATCCAAGATGCCAACATTTCTCTTTTACAGGGAATCGAAGACTCCTATGATGTCCAGTATGGAGTCTACCACTAATCTTCACCTAAGATTCACTGTTCAGTCGGTTTCCATGTTTAATGTGTTGTACTGTATGTACTTGGCATGCACACTGGGTTTTGGCAAAGGAAATTTGATGCCTTTATCTGTCTTTTCTTTCCCAGAAAGCACTTTGTTAGATGTATAGATTACTTTGTAATGTTATAGAGTTTCTGTGGTTATTTTCTATTCATGAGTGAATTTAAATGAAGGATTTCAGTCTTTGTTTTTCATTCTTGTTTCTATGAATTTTCTTTCCTTCATGTTGAAATTTCATATCATTACTTGAATCATTCCTCATTCTTTCTGATGCTTGTACCGATTTGTGAAAAAGATTTTCTTGGAAAGAGGCTTTTGGTTACCAAGGTAGAGCCTTCGTGACTACCCCTCTCGAGCTTTCACCTGATTATTATTCATCATCTCTGTTCCAGATGGCCTATCTTTATTCCTATACATATCCTTCAAATTTTAGCTCATTTTCCTGCTGTTGCTGTAGTGGGTCTCTTGATGAAAAACAAGAAGTCATCTATTCTTCCTATAGCTTCTTACAGCTTGTTACATCTGTTTCTCTTTTAGCATTAATACTGGACATTTTATTTGCATCTAATGCCTAATTGTGCAACATTTTCATGTTTATTTACTGGCGACATTTTCTCATACTCTGCCTTGTTTCTGAATCCAGCTGGGTGGCAGGCGAGTTGGCATCATCGGCCTAGGAAGCATTGGGTCCAGAGTTTCCAAGAGACTCGAGGGATTTGGTTGCATCATCTCCTACCTCTCAAGAACAAAGAAATCATCAATACCCTATCAATACTTCTCAAACATTGTCGATCTAGCTTCTCATAACAATATCCTCATCGTGACATGCGCATTGACTAGCGAGACGCACCATATCGTCGACAAAGAGGTCATGTCAGCATTAGGGAAGGAGGGTGTCATCATAAATGTGGGTCGTGGAGCCCTCATTGATGAAAAAGAAATGGTAAGGTGTTTGATTGAGGGAGAGATTGGAGGCGCTGGGCTCGATGTATTTGAGAATGAGCCGTTTGTGCCGGAGGAGTTATTTGAAATGGACAGTGTTGTGCTCTCGGCTCATCGAGCTGCAATGTCGCCGGAAGCTGTCTCGGATTTGTTACAGGTTATTGTGGGCAACTTGGAAGCTTTCTTTGCGAACAGACCACTGTTAACTCCAGTTTAGGATGGATATTAAAAACAAAAAATAAAAATAAAAAAATAAAGGTTCTATGGGTTGGTAACTCCCATTTTACAGTAGGAAATAAGGTGTAATGGGTATTTGCACATTGTGATTAATTGTTGCAGGATAAATATTGGGTCATTTTACCCTACTGTATCTCTGCGTATCCTTATATGTCATTCATTTTATTATCGTTCTATTAAAATCAGCTCACCTTTTTGGAGACAATTAGATCTTTCTTCTCTCTAATTATTCTTCTTTAAAATGTATTAGTTGCAGACACCAGGTTTGTGTCATCAACACCCACCCCCCACCCCAAAAAACAGGGAAAAAAAAAATCCAAGAATCTTATTTATCTTTAAAGAAAAATTAGATTCTGCCTTCGAAACTTCGATTTGAAAAGAGTAGCACCCTCGATGTTTTTTCTGGAGTAATGTTAGACACTTATCCGACCTTGGAGAGAGATCAAGGATTTGAAGTAGACAAGGAGTTGTTAGTGATGATGCAAGGAGTTCTGAGTGTTGAAAACTGGTATAGAAAATGAGGATAAAAGAAATATACAGTAGGTATATTTCATTATTTCTCTCCTAATAAAGTAAATGTAACTGACATGCATAGCTTGAATGAGTGGCTATTAACACTGTCAATTGCCGACTTTGCTTTAACTTCTTTGTACAGGGCTTTCAGTGACCTCGTGGATCCGAACAAAAGGCGCACACGAAAGCTTAACGCAATTTCTAACCGTCCATTTATAAACAAATCCCACTTTGTTCTAGCGGTAGTCTAACCTCCATGAGATTGATCGTCTCGTTGAATTAGAGTACTACGTACTGCTAGAATTGCACGACAAGTATAATGAGGTTTTATTCTGAAAAAACAATTGAGTCTAGAAGAGTTCCAAGTCTAGTACCGACTCATTTTCCTTTAAAAAATAAAATTAAAAACATTAAAAGGAAAGAAGACCCACTCGTACGTACTTGAATTTTATTTGCCGAGGAGATACCGCGCAAGTTAAAGTTTGTATTTGATTGGGAGAGCTAACGTGTAAAAGTTAGGTTGTTTCTCAAATGGTTTGAAGAGTAATTGAGAAGAGTTGCGGAGCTAATGCCTAATCCCCACCCAACAACTCGAAAATTTTTGATTTGTAAATGAACTTTTTTAAAGAAAAAAACCTCCAGTCTTATCGTTCACGCTCATGTCATGAATAGGATTAATTCTCGTAATTTTTCTTGTTGGTACGAGTAATCCGGATTTAGTTAGCATGTAACTCAGCTACTTCTTCCAGTCAATCGCAGAACACGCCCGTGTTTGGTCTAAATATCAGTTGGGGATAGTGGGCAAGGACTCTCTACGGCTGATTTGATGGTAAAGAGTCTTTTTTGGTTTGACGGGGTTCAGATCATGGGCATCTAACCCTTGGGCGTAGCTAAAAGGCACCTCCCAACGTAAAGCCTCATATGTTCTAGAAAATTAAATTCTTGTGGGTGCTCTCCAAGAGAGTCGAACCTGAAACCTTGGAGTACTACTCATAGACAGCTTACCAACTCGGCTAGGCCCACTTAGGTTGATGGTAGAGAGTCTCTACAATTGATTACAAAAATTAATAAGAATGACAAGGATTCAATGGGTCTTACAATTAAAGAATATTTATTATAATTTAAATAAAAAAAATAGCATTCATGTGATCCATTAAGTTATGAAAATGTTGTCGCCCATAACCTGCAACCTCACACTGACCGTTGCACACTAATCAAAAATCTATGTAGAAGCGCAGTCTGCAAAGGTGTCACTGAACCTCTCAACTAGATCTTCTCCTTCGTAGGCTAATTGATCACTGTTGATATCCTGAGACTCAGCAGCAGGGTTAGAGGATAATCCCGAATCAGTGATGGGGCTTTGAGTCGATATGGACGATGTAGAGGTCCCCTCGTCTTCTTTAGACTGTTGATCCCCTAGGGCTCCGAGGGGGCTCTCACCTCTCCCTCCTCCCTTTGCCAGTAGACGATGAGCCTATATATACTCAGCTGAGAGGGCTATATGCATAATTCTGTCCGAGTCCAGGTAGACAATTGAATCGGCCAACAACCTATAGGTGTTAGTTGCAGGTGGGATGAGTCATCACTGAGTCTGATGGTGACTGAGTGGGCATGGTGCTGACGAAAGGTGATGAGTCATGGAGACTCATGTCATGGGATGTGAAGGTGATGACCAGCTGTTGGTGAGGATTTCGAGGACAAACCACCTCTCGAATCGGCTCCGCAAGAAGGTCAATAAGTACTGCCTTTTTTATCTACTTCGCAAGTTGTTGGCCTGGCCTCAAGTCATGTGAGCAGGTCCAAGTCAAATGATGAGTGTTTGGTGGGAAAATTGAAAGAAGAAAATGGAGAATTGAATTTGTATTATTCTCTCTAACAGACTTAGAAAAAGAATGGATTACAATTCTCTCAATATGATCTCTCTCTAACAAACTTAGAAAAATAAATTACAATTCCTCTCAATCGGTTTCCCGAATTACAAAAGAGAGAAGGGATCGACGGAGACTCTTCCTTTTGTTTAACCTGGGTTCTTGTTGGTGTCGATGGGAGTTCAGATCCTTGTATCCCGTTGATAATCCAAACGCTTCACCTTGTGGAACACGATATCTTCCTCTTGGTTGACGTTGAGGAGAATTTGCGTGGCAAGTTTGAGAATAACTCTTAACAAGTTTAAGAACTCAGAGCGAGTTTAAAACTTTGTAAAAGAGTTAATTGGTTTAACCAAAATCGGTTTCAAGCCAAGTTCTAAGCTCTTTATTGCTGAAATTGAAGATGCTCTCGGTTGTTGAAGGATGAATGCCGATCTTCTTCTCCAAAAGCACATTTTTTGATCTTTCAGAATTCAAGATCTAAAAAATCCCCCCTTGAACTCAATTGAGTTTCTGATATTTATAGGGGGATTAAGGGGTGTAACCGACCCCTTAATCCACTCCTAAGTGGGGCGAAAATCTCTCAGATCATGGAAAAATAGTTTTGAAACTGTTCAGCTCGTGTTTGAATGAGTCAAACGCCTAAACTGGTATTCTGGGCACGAACTCTATGTCCAATGACTAGGAGAAGAGTTGAGATCTACGTTAGGATAGAAAACGCAGTGGGCGTACTGTGTTTTGAATCTAGAATGCAAAGGTGCGCTCTGCATTTTGAATTGGACAGATTGTTGATTTGTAATCTCTTTTGTCAGAGCGTTGCAAAGATCATCATTTTGTAATCTTTGCTTTAGCTCCTTGAAATATGAGAGTCGTCAGATTGTAACTCTCACTGTTGTTTGTGAATACTGTTGAATCAGAGCTTTCATCAGTTGTCGTGAAGGTTGTTGAATTGTAACCCTCATCAATCTACATGAAAATCTTTAGATTGTAGCCTTCGTCTGTTGTCGTGAAAGTCGTCTGATTATAACTTTCATTGTCGACTTGTTGATGTGAAAGTCGTCAGGTTATAACTTCCATCATTGGTGTTTGATGATGATCAAAAATGTTGTCGCCCATAACCTGCAACCTCACACTGACCGTTGCACACTAATCAAAAATCTATGTAGAAGCGCAGTCTGCAAAGGTGTCACTGAACCTCTCAACTAGATCTTCTCCTTCGTAGGCTAATTGATCACTGTTGATATCCTGAGACTCAGCAGCAGGGTTAGAGGATAATCCCGAATCAGTGATGGGGCTTTGAGTCGATATGGACGATGTAGAGGTCCCCTCGTCTTCTTTAGACTGTTGATCCCCTAGGGCTCCGAGGGGGCTCTCACCTCTCCCTCCTCCCTTTGCCAGTAGACGATGAGCCTATATATACTCAGCTGAGAGGGCTATATGCATAATTCTGTCCGAGTCCAGGTAGACAATTGAATCGGCCAACAACCTATAGGTGTTAGTTGCAGGTGGGATGAGTCATCACTGAGTCTGATGGTGACTGAGTGGGCATGGTGCTGACGAAAGGTGATGAGTCATGGAGACTCATGTCATGGGATGTGAAGGTGATGACCAGCTGTTGGTGAGGATTTCGAGGACAAACCACCTCTCGAATCGGCTCCGCAAGAAGGTCAATAAGTACTGCCTTTTTTATCTACTTCGCAAGTTGTTGGCCTGGCCTCAAGTCATGTGAGCAGGTCCAAGTCAAATGATGAGTGTTTGGTGGGAAAATTGAAAGAAGAAAATGGAGAATTGAATTTGTATTATTCTCTCTAACAGACTTAGAAAAAGAATGGATTACAATTCTCTCAATATGATCTCTCTCTAACAAACTTAGAAAAATAAATTACAATTCCTCTCAATCGGTTTCCCGAATTACAAAAGAGAGAAGGGATCGACGGAGACTCTTCCTTTTGTTTAACCTGGGTTCTTGTTGGTGTCGATGGGAGTTCAGATCCTTGTATCCCGTTGATAATCCAAACGCTTCACCTTGTGGAACACGATATCTTCCTCTTGGTTGACGTTGAGGAGAATTTGCGTGGCAAGTTTGAGAATAACTCTTAACAAGTTTAAGAACTCAGAGCGAGTTTAAAACTTTGTAAAAGAGTTAATTGGTTTAACCAAAATCGGTTTCAAGCCAAGTTCTAAGCTCTTTATTGCTGAAATTGAAGATGCTCTCGGTTGTTGAAGGATGAATGCCGATCTTCTTCTCCAAAAGCACATTTTTTGATCTTTCAGAATTCAAGATCTAAAAAATCCCCCCTTGAACTCAATTGAGTTTCTGATATTTATAGGGGGATTAAGGGGTGTAACCGACCCCTTAATCCACTCCTAAGTGGGGCGAAAATCTCTCAGATCATGGAAAAATAGTTTTGAAACTGTTCAGCTCGTGTTTGAATGAGTCAAACGCCTAAACTGGTATTCTGGGCACGAACTCTATGTCCAATGACTAGGAGAAGAGTTGAGATCTACGTTAGGATAGAAAACGCAGTGGGCGTACTGTGTTTTGAATCTAGAATGCAAAGGTGCGCTCTGCATTTTGAATTGGACAGATTGTTGATTTGTAATCTCTTTTGTCAGAGCGTTGCAAAGATCATCATTTTGTAATCTTTGCTTTAGCTCCTTGAAATATGAGAGTCGTCAGATTGTAACTCTCACTGTTGTTTGTGAATACTGTTGAATCAGAGCTTTCATCAGTTGTCGTGAAGGTTGTTGAATTGTAACCCTCATCAATCTACATGAAAATCTTTAGATTGTAGCCTTCGTCTGTTGTCGTGAAAGTCGTCTGATTATAACTTTCATTGTCGACTTGTTGATGTGAAAGTCGTCAGGTTATAACTTCCATCATTGGTGTTTGATGATGATCAACTATCTACAGTGATTTTTAGACAGCCTACAGAACCCCCTCTAAAGTTTTTTAAAGTTCACGGTTGACTGGAACGAATTTTTGAAATACTTTGGATCCCAAACTGGTTTGAGATTTGTTGAATGATTGTTCACTACGTCCGTTTAGGAAACATCATGAACTTGTTGCATAATTTTAGCTGAACAAGACCTATATGAGGGTATGTACGTTGTAGCTTTGCTTAAAATCTTGCTTGGAATCTTCCTTGGACTCTTCCTTGGCAGCAGGAGCAATCCGTTTGAGACGCAAAGCTGAACCTGGTGTCTGAAACGCTTGCGGTTAGGAGTTGAAACGTAAGGGTGAATCCTGTGTTTGAGAATTGAATCGCAAAGGTGAACCTTGCGTTCAGAAGTTCAACCACCTCCACTGTTAGCGCAGAGGTTGCGGTTTGGGCGGGATTTTTTTTGCCTAAAATCCTGTCCCTATTTGACAGTTACAGCTGTCTATAAATAGACCGTTGAGGTCAAATCAAGAGTCATTCGATTCTTTTGTTCTTCTTCAGTGAATTCTTAACAAAATTTTTTTGTTTAATCTCCATCAAACACTGTTCATCTTCTCCAACATGACTGCAATGGCTCTAAGGAAGAAGACCGTGTCGAAATCAAAGACATCTGTTGTTGTGACTCAGGGTGCACTGTCGGCCTCAGCC
>NC_033797.1:75920144-76066926 GCF_001876935.1 Asparagus officinalis
GGCGGGTGCGCTGCCACCACAAATCCCCTTCGTCGGTGGTAAGTGTTGAACTTCGGAACTGTAAGACTTGTTTCGACAAGTTCTAAGCTTTGAACAACGAGCAAAACTCGTTCTGTTATTATAACACAAAGGTGGACCTCTGTGTTTGGAATTTGAAACGCATGACTCGACCTCTGCGTTTGATTTTTGAAACACAAGGTTCGACCTCTGCGTTTGATTTTTGAAACACAGAGTTCGATCTCTGCGCATGGTTTGACCTCTGCGTAGAGTTTGACCTCTACGTTTTGAACTAAGTCTTTTTAGACTTATTTTAGTTTCACACTAACTGATTGTTTCTTCCATTTGCAGTGCACTATACCAATGAGCCTCTTTCCTTCTACCATTACTTCGGCCATGAAGGTGGCGTGGATTATAACATGACGTTCAATCTACGCCAGGAACTCTCCATCTTCAAATATACTAATAAGGAGCGTGCGGATACTATTACCAAAGCCTCTCAAGCAACGCTCAGGGTCCTGGTTACAGATGCCAAATTTGAGAACGTTGACCGCAAGAAGTTTAAAAAACTAGCATTTCTTTTTGGAGACTCCGTCGTAATTGAGAAAGATATCATGTACGATGGGGATTATAAATGGTTAAGGAAGGTAAGGGATCACTGTCTCTTTCTACCTAACATGGAGAGAATGTTCCCTCTATCATACTTTTAGTGTGCTTCCATCCCGAGACACATGTATTGGGACCTCGTCAAGGAGCAAGACGGGGTTACAGTTGGTGCTCTGACTTTTCATGGCATCCGCACCATAGGTTATAACTGACAAGTGACACCTCTAGGACCATGCTTATTTTCAAAGGAATATCCAATTGGTGAAGTGGCTAGTCTGGTTAACACTTTCATCAGAAGGTTTATAGTGGTGAAAGGTGAATTCCCCGCACAAGTATTCAGGTCCCCTAGATGGGTGCATTCTACGAAGACAGGATGGTGGACCTGGATGACGGAGTTTGTCTTGAACGAGCTTGAGACACCACTTACCAAATCTGGCCTTGGTTGTCCTGTAATGGCCACTCGATATAGTATCGCTCAAAGACACTATAATTTCTTCGCCATATTAGAGCAGTACAACCCAGAAACCTGCACTTTCTTCACTCCCGTTGGGGAGTTGGGTTTCACCATCCATGAAATGCATGACATTTCTGATCTTCCTTTCGGGGAATTGTCGTATGAAGAATTTATCCCGTGAGCAATGAAACTCAAGATTTTGAAGAAGGCAAGCCCTGAGATCTATGACACTCTCTGGGAAGTAATGTGTCATTTTCATATCTGCACACAGCTGACGGGGGTAAGAAGGAGTGGCGTGAAACAAGTATCGTGGGCAGAATACCTGTTTCAAAATCTGACCTACAAGGTCGCTATCGTATCTCGTTTGACTGTGAGCACTCCGGAGGACATTAAAGCCCGGATAAATGATGAAACTGCTCACTATATCAATGAGGCCAGAGAGGACATTTTCCTAGCTCGGACCGAGTTTGAGAGCTTCCATCATCAAGCGACAATCCCTATATCAGATATGGCCATGTTAGCTGGATTTCTAATATTGTTGCTGAAACGCTGTGTTGTCCCCACTAGGCCAGTAGATACCCTTGTAGCATGGTGTACTCGACTGTTCTTCTAGCCCATGAGATGCCTTTAAACCTGCTCTCGGCAATGATAAGTTGTTTGCAAAATGGTTTGCGAGAGCTGGCCCTTGATTTCATTCAAGTCAAGGAGATAGGTTCTGGTGAAAAGAAGAGACTTACTACCTCGAACCCTCGTGTATCGATGCCATATGCTTATCTAATGGCATGGTACGTCTCACATTGCCCTTCCCTAATGAGTGCGCCTCCTGCCCAGGCTGATTCATTTATCCCACTTGTACAATAACTTGAAGCAGCTATGTGGGAGGGGACCTATATGGTTAAGATTCGCCACCTTCTGTTGAGAGATCTTAACAACCATGTTTTTCGCTACTTCCCTGACTTCGAAGGCGGAGAGTATGGGCAAGTATTCCAAGATGTGGTGGGCACTAATGGGTTCACTCAACTAAATGGAGGCATTTTCCGCTGGTTGCTTAATATCAGGCCGGGTTATCTTCTCTTCCGGCAAGGTGAGAAGTGTTTTATCGAGCCTTATTAACCATGTAGGTTTGCTCGACAATTCGGGTATGACCAATTATATATTGGGAATCCCAGGGCTCAACTTGCAGCTATCAGTAATCTGTATGAAGGAGCTAGAGCTTAGTATTATTCTGTCTCAGGTTGCACCAGGGACAAATTCAGATTACCTCACAAGACACCCAACTCTTTGGTTTCCATGGGTTTTTGCAATTGGTTCCATGCCGCTTCTCAGATGCCTGAGTACAAGTTGAATTTATCTGGTCTAAGAGAGATTAGAAAAATGTATGTCTTAAGAAGGGGGTCTAAGATGTCTCGTCTGAAGGGAATCAACGAGTATTTATCTTATGAGGAGGTGCCTGCTAAGGAGGGAGGAGACCAAGTATTCGAGGGAGCTCAAGTAGAAGAACCTCAGATAGCTGAAACTCTAAGAATAAGAGCAGCTGGGAAAAGGTCTCTTACTGCAGAGGAAGCTGGTCAACATGAGAAATATGCTCGTCGAAAGTTGTTGGTTGAGTCCCCTACTCCCAAAGGTCCGCGAGCATCAAGACTGATGGAGGATGCTATTAAAGCGATGGGAGAGGAAGAGAGGCAAGAATCTTCTGCCACTGGTCTTCCTCATCAAACTGGGCTCCGCTTAATGGGTCCTGCTTTATCAGGTGGATCTTCTTCTTACCATCCATTAGACGAGGAGGAGGGTGAGGATGAGTCCCTTATTAGGGATGCTGAATCTTTTCCGCTAATGGATCCCATTGAATTAACAACTCTGAGTCAAGCTTCGAGTGTTGTTTCTCCCATCACAGAGGCGATAACAAAAGGAGTCGAGCCTACAACAACTCAAGCTGAAGGGGTTAGGCCTCCTGCAGATGAACCTATAGTGGTCGAATTTGAAAAGCTTAGCGGAAGTCAATCTCCCTCCACTTCAGCATTAATGCCACCTATAGGGGATACAAGTCCTAGCCCAACAACAAGAATCATGGCTAAGCCAGCTACGATCGTGAGTTTACCTGGACCTTCGACAGCAGATGATGAGGAGGAGGTAGATTATGATACCCCTTCACACGGTGACAATGATGATGATGGGGATGATGATAGTGGCTATGACGGTGATGATCTCGGTGATTGGGATATCCCACCATCATCCTCTTTTGACAAAGCGTCGGCCTATATCCCTCTTTCTCCCATCGGTAAGTGTTGTCCACTTTAAACTTTCAGGTATTTTCTTTTTGTATACTAACTACTTTCATATGTAGGATCCCCGACTCACGAGGCCACCGACGTGACTTCGCCTCCCGAGCAGTAGGTGATAACAACTTCTCCCCCAAAACAATTACAAATAGTGACGATTCCTCTTCCGACACAAGCACATATAGTTACAACTCCTCCTCTGGAACAGCTTGCTTTCACCCATGCAATGATAACTCCTTCACCAGAGAAATCACCTCCGTTGACGATTTCGCTCAAACCCGCGAGGACTGAGAGTACACCAAGTTCAGCCCAAGCGGGAGTGCTCATGGCTCTCCTCTCAAGTCCTTTGCATCTGGATATCGTGGTACCATCTCCAGCTACTACACCGAAGTTGCTTTCTAGCTTTCTATGACAAGCTAAGTCATCAGATCTCGCAGTTGATTGAGAGTCTCCTGCTTAGCCTGGAGCATGGCGTGATGTTCATCGACCCTCCTCACTAGGTCTTCTGAGCTCCCTATCATGTAAATAGGATTCCCATGCGCTAAAAAAAACTTGAGGACTGAGACTCTGCGATGGCCGAGTGTTCATTATCAGAAGTTGTTCCTCTAGCCAGTCGTTTATAATTGACAGGAGGAATGGCTCTCGTCCGAGTCCGTGTGTGTAGGTATATTCCTTCGAACACATCACTGATTTCTCTGACGGTCGGTAAATGACTCATTTTAGAGTTATCAGAGCTAGGAGCTGAGGCTTTCCCCCTACCGATCACATTGATAGTAACCACAGGATATTCGGTCTCTAAAGCCTTCCTCTTGTAGTGTCGTTGTCGCTTGGTAGGTCGGGCGACGTTTGTCATTCGGTCGAATACCGATCATTAGGGTGCTAAATTACAACATTGGCATTCTGAGAGGGCCACAGAAATAAGCCGTTCACATTGGCATGAATGAGTTGCTTGTTCCATCGGTCTTTCTCTCGACAGAAGTTTCTGTAAGTCAGAGACTTGGAAAGAATCTCTCATCGAGCGTGAGGTTGGATTTGGAACCCCCTGTCTGTCAGTGGATGGGACAGGTTCTTGGAAAATATGAATTTTGAATCCATGTTGATCTTTTCTAACATGATGAATCACATCGTGTCCCGAAGAAGGAACACGAGGGTCGTGTTCTGTTTGATTGACACTAGACCGAAGTTTGCATTTTGTTGGTAAAACGCACCCTTGAGGGTTGCGTATGGCTGGTTAACATAGTCCTGAGATCTTTGTTTTAGGTCTAGAACGCACTCCTGAGAGTTGCGTTCTATTTTGGAAATACTCCCCTGAGGGTTGTGTTTTGACGTAGAAACGCATCCTTGAGGATTGCGTTCTGATGTTGGAACGTGTTCCTGAGGATCGTGTTCAATTGTTGAAACGCATCCCTGAGGATTGCATTTTGATTTTGGAACGTGCCCCTGAGGGCTACATTTTAGTTTGATAATGCGTGGCTCGTACTTGGGCTCATCAACGTGAGGATTGCATTCTGAAGCAGAAACGCAACGCTCAAGTTGAGGCTCACAAATGTGGAGTTCGTGTTGATTGAGAGATCAACTCTCTTGGAGATAGGCTCGTGGCAAGGATCTTCTCCTCCATTGAGCGGCATTCTTCTTGACCTATTTTAAGTTCTTTGCAGTGAGGTCATCTATGTTGATGGAGATTGTCTCCGCAATGGGACTTTTATGACCCGATACCCATCACTTTTGTAGGGTGTGAGATCATTGACTCGATTGATGAGTCCATTAAAAGCTGAGCTCACTCCTTCAGAGGAGGGGTTGTCTGAGCAGTCTTGACCAAAGGGGAGGGCCTCCTTTGATGATTCAGCAACGGATGGAGTTTTGGTCTTGTTGGTGATCGTGCAGACCTTGCGCATAGCCTTGGGGCTAAGGGATCCAGAGGAAAAGACTTCCTCATACTTGACTTAATCAAACTCTACCACGAGAGTTTTGACTGTTATTCCAGCGAGGTTGACGTCGGATTGTACCACCACTTCTTCATCAGTGAAACTAATCCTCACCGGAGTTGCTATCTTTTATTTGTGAGAAAATTGAAGAAGAAATGAGAATCAAAGTATGTATTATTGGTGAAAATTTTGAAAGAAGAAAATGAAGAATTGAATTTGTATTATTCTCTCTAACAGACATAGAAAAAGAATAGATAACAATTCTCTCAATGCAATCTCTCTCTAACAAACCTAGAAAAAGAAATTACAATTTCTCTTAATTGGTTTCCCGAATTACAAAAGAGAGAAGGGATCAACGGAGACCCTTCCTTTTATTTAACCTAGGTTCTTCTTGGTGTCGATGGGAGTTCAGATCCTTGTATCTCGTTGACGATCCTAATGCTTTACCTCGTGGAACACGATATCTTCCTCTTGGTTGACGTTGAGGAGAATTTGCATGGCAAGTTTGAGAATAATTATTAACAAGTTTAAGAACTCAGAGCTAGTTTAAAACTCTGTAAAATAGTTAATTGGTTTAACCGAAATTGGTTTCAAGCAAAGATCTAAGCTCTCTGTTGCTGAAATTAAAGATGCTCTCAGTTGTTGAAGGATAAATGCCGATCTTCTTCTCCAAAGCACCTTTTTTGATCTTTCAGAATTCAAGATCTAAAAAAATCCCCCCTTGAACTCAATTGAGTTTCTGGTATTTATAGAGGGATTAAGAGGTGTAACCGACCCCTTAATCCGCTTCTAAGTGGGAAAAAATCCCTCAGATCGTGGGGAAATAGTTTTAAAACTGTTCAGCTCATGTTTGAATGAGTCAAACACCAAAACTAGCATTCTGAGCATGAACTCTACGTCCAATGACTAGGACACAGAGTTGAGATCTGCGTCAGGGTAGAAAACACAGTGGTCGTACTGTGTTTTGAATCTAGAACGCAAAGGTGGGCTCTGCATTTTGAATTAGAGAGATTGTTGATTTGTAATCTCTTTTGTCATAACATTGCAAAGATCGTCATTTTGTAATCTTCACTTTAGCTCCTTGAAATATGAGAGTCGTCAGATTATAACTCTCGTTGTTGTTTGTGAAGACTATTGAATCAGAGCTTTTATTAGCTGTCGTGAAGGTCGTTGAATTGTAACGCTCATCGATCTACATGAAAATCTTTAGATTGCAGCCTTCATCTGTTGTCATGAAAGTCATCTGATTGTAACTTTTATTGTCGAGTTGTTGATATGAAAATTATCAGGTTATAACTTTCATCATTGTTGTTTGATGGGGATCAGCTATCTGCAGTGATTTTTAGATAGCTTACAATATGGTTGAGTGAGAGCTTATCTTGACTTGGCCTCAATCAGGACGGGACGAGTGCCCATGCTACCCAAGTCATCCCTAGTTGGGTTAAGCTGATCTAATGATTAGTGTTGATATGGACATGTGTCGACTCCAAGAGAATGATTAGCACTTAGGTTAATTATTGATATAACACTAGCCCCTTTTGCTCAAACTCGGGGAGGCCGAGTCTGAGTGAAATAGAACTGCCGCTAGGGTCCTGAGGTGAATTTATGATGGGTCGCCGAAGAGTCTCTTCTGATGTGACATTGGTGACATCAGAGAGGATCTTGCGTAACCGTAGCCTTAATTCTTGAGCGAGGATTGTGGGCTAATCAAAGCGAGGGGCGCTTTGGTTCTGGTGTGGTTGCCTCGTATTCCAGGAATGGTCCAGATAGATGGTTAAGAACAGAGTGGACCATTGTGATCTTGCCACCTATAGGCCCTCCTACCTATAAATACAGCCATTGTGATGGGATGGATCTTGTTGTTCACAAAAACTCTGAACTCTCTTCTATCGTAAACAAACTTCGACCTCTTCCACATTCTCTTCTCTGGAAAAGTTCCAATCTGATGGCATCTACATCTTTGATGCTTAGGAATGAGATTTGGATCAATTAGTTGGAAATTTCATAGCAAAGCGCTGCCGTCTCAGCTGGAGGCTCTATACGGGAAGTATGACATTCCTAGGGCATTTGCCTTGACGGCATCGACGCGTATGCACCTAGTCTATGATCACGGCAACAACATCGCTCCGGTGTATTTCAAACACTTGGAGTATGGATTGCACCTGTTGTTGGACCCCTTCCACCGCCACGTCTGTGAGACACTAGGGGTGTCTTCATTGCAAATGAAGATGAACTCCATTGCCACTCTGGTGGGGTTCGTTGTCATCTATCACTGGCTAGGAGTAGACCCATCCTTGAGAATCCTTGGTCACCTTGTCTACATGAAGGTGAATCAACCGAGGGCCATTATTACCTCCAGGTCCTAGGGGAAAACAAGATCATCTCCAATTCTTCCAAGTCCAACAAGAACTAGAAGGAGTAGCTCGTGTGGGTATTCGGTGCTGATGGCATCTTGGGCTGCTCCATGTGGCTTGAGATCAACAAGGATGCCCTGAGGCCGAGTCTATTATCGATCAACGAGAAGCATGTGCGTGACAAGATCAGGGCCTACACAGGTTCTCGTTAGATCGAGAACCTCTTCGACAACTCAGTCATCTAGCTTGTTGGCATCTCTTCAGTTCCTTTGACTGTGGATGATGAGGCTCAGTCAGGCAGGCTAACGATAAGATTAGAGGAGACCAAGATGGCGATGATAGCTCCGCCTACTTGAACTCGAGGAGGGCCCTCGGCAAGGTCGAAGAAGTGTCTTCGTCCTAATCTGGACCCTGAGGAGGTAGAGTAAAAATGGATCCCATTGAATTAACAACTCTGAGTTCAAGCTTCGAGTGTTGTTTCTCCCATCACAGAGGCGATAACAAAAGGAGTCGAGCCTACAAACACTCAAGCTGAAGGGTAGGCCTCCTGCAGATGAACCTATAGTGGTCGAATTTGAAAAGCTTAGCGCGAAGGTCAATCTCCCTCCACTTCAGCATTAATGCCACCTATAGGGATACAAGTCCTAGCCCAACAACAAGATCATGGCCTAAGCCAGCTACGATCTGAGTTTACCTGGACCTTCGACAGCAGATGATGAGGAGGAGGTAGATTATGATACCCCTTCACACGGTGACAATGATGATGATGGGGATGATGATAGTGCGCTATGACAGGTGATGATCTTCGGTGATTGGGATATCCCCATCATCCTCTTTGACGAAAGCGTCGGCCTATATCCCTCTTTCTCCCATCGGTAAGTGTTGTCCACTTTAAACTTTCAGGTATTTTCTTTTGTATACTAACTACTTTCATATGTAGGATCCCCGACTCACGAGGCCACCGACGTGACTTCGCCTCCCGAGCAGTAGGTGATAACAACTTCTCCCCCAAAACAATTACAAATAGTGACGATTCCTCTTCCGACACAAGCACATATAGTTACAAACCTTCCTCTGGAACAGCTTGCTTTCACGCCATGCAATGATAACTCCTTCACCAGAGAAATCACTCCGTTGACGATTTCGCTCAAAACCGCGAGGACTGAGAGTACACCAAGTTCAGCCCAAGCGGGAGTGCTCATGGCTCTTCCTCTCAAGTCCTTTGCATCTTGATATCGTGTGTCCATCTCCAGCTACTACACCGAAGTTGCTTTCTAGCTTTCTATGACAAGCTAAGTCATCAGATTCTCGCAGTGATTGAGAGTCTCCTGCTTAGCCTGGGAGCATGGCGGATGTTCATCGACGCCTGCCTCACTAGTCTTCTGACGCTCCCTATCATGTAAATAGTATTCCCATGCGCCTAAAAAAAACTTGAGGACTGAGACTCTGCGATGGCCGAGTGTTTCTTATCAGAAGTTGTTCCTCTAGCCAGTCGTTTATAATTGACAGGAGGAATGGCTCTCGTCCGAGTCCGTGTGTGTAGGTATATTCCTTCGAACACATCACTGATTTCTCTGACGGTGCGTAATGACTCATTTTAGAGTTATCAGAGCTAGGAGCTGAGGCTTTCCCCCTACGATCACATTGATAGTAACCACAGGATATTTCGGTCTCTAAAGCCTTCCTCTTGTAGTGTCGTTGTCGCCTTGGGTAGGTCGGGCGACGTTTGTCATTCGGTCGAATACCGATCATTAGGGTGCTAAATTACAACATATGGCATTCTGAGAGGGCCACAGAAATAAAGCGTTCACCATGGCATGAATGAGTTGCTTGTTCCATCGGTCTTTCTCTCGACAGAAGGTTTCTGTAAGTCAGAGACTTGGAAGTAATCTCTCATCGAGCGTGAGTTGGATTTGGAACCCCCTGTCTGTCAGTGGATGGGACAGGTTCTTGTTGAAAATATTGAATTTTGAATCCATGTTGATCTTTTCTAACATGATGAATCACATCGTGTCCGGAAGAAGAACACGAGGGTCGTGTTCTGTTTGATTGACACTAGACCGAAGTTTGCCATTTTGTTGGTAAACGCACCCTTGAGGGTTGCGTATGGCTGGTTAACATAGTCCTGAGATCTTTGTTTTAGGTCTAGAACGCACTCCTGAAGAGGCGTTCTATTTGGAAATACTCCCCTGAGAGCGGTTGTGTTTTGACGTAGAACGCATCCTTGAGGATTGCGTTCTGATGTTGAACGTGTTCCTGAGGATCGTGTTCAATTGTTGAAGACGATCCCTGAGGATTGCATTTTGATTTTGGAACGTGCCCCTGAGGGCTACATTTTTTTTGATAATGCGTGGCTCGTACTTGGGCCTCATCAACGTTGAGGATTGCATTCTGAGCAGAAACGCAACGCCTCAAGTTGAGGCTCACAAATGTGGAGTTCGTGTTGATTGAGAGATCAACTCTCTTGGAGATAGGCTCGTGCAAGGATTCTTCTCCTCCATTTGAGCGGCGCATTCTTCTTGACCTATTTTAAGTTCTTTGCAGTGAGTCATCTATGTGATGGAGATTGTCTCCGCAATGGGACTTTTATGACCGATCCCATCACTTTTGTAGGTGTGAGATCATTGACTCGATTGATGAGTCATTAAAGCTGAGGCTCACTCTTCAGAGGAGGGGTTGTCTGAGCAGTCTTGACCAAGGGGAGGCCTCCTTTGATGATTCAGGCAACGGATGGGAGTTTTGGTCTTGTTGGTGATCGTGCAGACCTTGCGCATAGCCTTGGGGTAAGGATCCAGAGGAAAGACTTCCTCATACTTGACTTAATCAAACTCTACCACGAGAGTTTGACTTTATTCCAGCGAGGTTGACGTCGATTGTACCACCACTTCTTCTATCAGTGAAACTAATCCTCACCGGAGTTGCTATCTTTTATTTGTGAGAAAATTGAAGAAGAAATGAGAATCAAAGTATG
This sequence comes from Asparagus officinalis, assembly GCF_001876935.1. Lineage (NCBI taxonomy): Eukaryota > Viridiplantae > Streptophyta > Magnoliopsida > Asparagales > Asparagaceae > Asparagus > Asparagus officinalis. The sequence goes on from NC_033797.1 coordinate 75,930,731, forward strand.
TATTATTGGTGAAAATTTTGAAAGAAGAAAATGAGAATTGAATTTGTATTATTCTCTCTAACAGGAATAGAAAAAGAATAGATAACAATTCTCTCAATGCAATCTCTCTCTAACAACCTAGAAAAGGAAAATTACAATTTCTCTAATTGGTTTCCGCAATTACAAAAGAGAGAAAGGGTCAACGGAGACCCTTCCTTTTATTTAAGCCTAGGTCTTCTGGTGTCGATGGAGTTCAGATCCTTGTATTCTCGTTGACGATCCTAATGCTTTACCTCGTGGACACGATATCTTCCTCTGTTTGACGTTGAGGAGAATTTGCATGGCAAGTTTGAGAATAATTATTACAAGTTTAAGAACTCAGAGCTAGTTTAAATCTCTTAAAATAGTTAATTGGTATTAACCGAAATTGCGTTTCAAGCAAAGATCTAAGCTCTCTGTTGCTGAAATTAAAGATGCTCTCAGTTGTTGAAGGATAAATGCCGATCTTCTTCTCCAAAGCACTTTTTTGATTTCAGAATTCAAGATCTAAAAAAATCCCGCCCTTGAACTCAATTGAGTTTCTGGTATTTATAGAGGGATTAAGAGTGTAACCGACCCTTAATCCGCTTCTAAGTGGGAAAAAATCCCTCAGATCGTGGGGAAATAGTTTTAAAACTGTTCAGCTCATGTTTGAATGAGTCAAACACCAAAACTAGCATTCTGAGCATGAACTCTACGTCCAATGACTAGGACACAAGAGTTGAGATCTGCGTCAGGGGTAGAAAAAACAGTGGTCGTAACTGTGTTTTGAATCTGAACGCAAAGGTGGGCTCTGCATTTTGAATTAGAGAGATTGTTATTTGTAATCTCTTTTGTCATAACATTGCAAAGATCGTCATTTTGTAATCTTCACTTTAGCTCCTTGAAATATGAGAGTCGTCAGATTATAACTCTCGTTGTTGTTTGTGAAGAATATTGAATCAGAGCTTTTATTAGCTGTCGTGAAGGTCGTTGAATTGTAACGCCTCATCGATCTACATGAAAATCTTTAGATTGCAGCCTTCATCTGTTGTCATGAAAGTCATCTGATTGTAACTTTTATTTCGAGTTGTTGATATGAAAATTATCAGGTTATAACTTTCATCATTGTTGTTTGATGGGGATCAGCTATCTGGCAGTGATTTTTAGATAGCTTACAATATGGTTGAGTGAGAGCTTATCTTGACTTGCCTCAATCAGGACGGGACGAGTGCCCATGCTACCAAGTCATCCCTAGTTGGTTAAGCTGATCTAATGATTAGTGTTGATATGGACATGTGTCGACTTCCAGAGAATGATTAGCACTTAGGTTAATTATTGATATAACACTAGCCCTTTTGCTCAAACTCGGGAGGCCGAGTCTGAGTGAAATAGAACTGCCGTAGGGTCCTGAGGTGAATTTATGATGGGTCGCCGAAGAGTCTCTTCTGATGTGACATGTGACATCAGAGAGGATCTTGCGTAACCGTAGCCTTAATTTTGAGCGAGGATTGTGGGCTAATCAAAGCGAGGGCGCTTTGGTTCTGGTGTGGTTGCCTCGTATTCCAGGAATGCGTCCAGATAGATGGTTAAGAACAGAGTGGACCATTGTGATCTTGCCACCTATAGGCCCTCCTACCTATAAATACAGCCATTGTGATGGGATGGATCTTGTTGTTCACAAAAACTCTGAACTCTCTTCTCGTAAACAAACTTCGACCTCTTCCACATTCTCTTCTCTGGAAAAGTTCCAATCTGATGCATCTACATCTTTGATGCTTAGGAATGACATTTGGAATCAATTAGTTGGAAATTTCATAGCAAAGCGCTGCCGTCTCAGCTGGGGAGGCTCTATACGGGAAGTATGACATTCCTAGGCATTTGCCTTGACGGCATCGACGCGTATGCCACCTAGTCTATGATCACGGCAACAACATCGCTCCGGTGTATTTCAAACACTTGGAGTATGGATTGCACCTGTGTTGGAGCCCTTCCACCGCCACGTCTGTGAGACACTAGGGGTGTCTTCATTGCAAATGAAGATGAACTCCATTGCCACTCTGGTGGGGTTCGTTGTCATCTATCACTGGCTAGGAGTAGACCCATCCTTGAGAATCCTTGTCACCTTGTCTACATGAAGGTGAATCAACCGAGGGCCATTATTACCTCCAGGTCCTAGGGGAAAACAAGATCATCTCCAATTCTTCCAAGTCCAACAAGAACTAGAAGGAGTAGCTCGTGTGGGTATTCGGTGCTGATGCATCTTGGGCTGCTCCATGTGGCTTGAGATCAACAAGGATGCCCTGAGGCCGAGTCTATTATCGATCAACGAGAAGCATGTGCGTGACAAGATCAGGGCCTACACAGGTTCTCGTTAATCGAAACCTCTTCGACAACTCAGTCATCTAGCTTGTTGGCATCTCTTCAGTTCCTTTGACTGTGGATGATGAGGCCTCAGTCAGGCAGGCTAACGATAAGATTAGAGGAGACCAAGATGGCGATGATAGCTCCGCCTACTTGAACTCGAGGAGGGCCCTCGCGCAAGGTCGAAGAAGTGTCTTCGTCCTAATCTGGACCCTGAGGAGGTAGAGAGGGTGCAAGCCAATGCAGAAAAATAGCAGCTTGACTGGCTTAGATCAAGTGCTGCTATAGTTCAGGCCGAGATGTCTTAAAAGAAGAAAAGACAATTAAAGAAAGGGGCAGCCGAGTCCCTTCTGGGAGTGCTGACCATATAAAAGACAAAACTGAAGATGCTAGGGATGCAGGTGCTTCCCCTGTTTCTCAGAGGGATGCCGCAAGCCAATCAGCAGTGGACATCCTGCCTCCTCAAGTAGTGGGGGAGGACGTTGCTGCAGTTCCAGCCCATCAAGCTAATATCATCATCATTGATGATAGGTACCCTGCTAGAGAAGAGGGGCTTGAAAATACCATTGAAATCACTATGGCTGAGGCCGAAGAGGCCAAAGCCCTAATAGAGGGCGAGATGTCCCCTAATACGTCTGTCGAGTCAACCGATCAGTAGGGAAAATAGTCGATTGCTAAAGGGGCGCCTCTTGCTTAGGGGTTTCGATGGCCATACCCCTATCGTATTGTTAAGCTTCATGTAGAGAAGTGGAGCGAGCTTAAGATGCTACTGATGGGTTCTTCTAGAATTGGCCCCACTACGAGATTCGAACCCCGACGATATCTCGACAAAAGGGGGTTAGTTCTGGAGTCTCAACTCACTCAAACTAGAGCAGTCGAGCAGTTCTATTTGCCTTGCAATGATGAGATCCTTGGCAAGATGCTGAATGTCGGCCTCTACCAGTGCCTGAAATGCTACATGATCCGAGGAGCTCTGGTGGAACATGAGCTGTTTGGCCGCTTTGAGCATGTCTGAAGCTCTTACCTTAGGTCCTAGGAGGACCTGGAGGCCTAAAGAGCAACTCATGAAAGGGCTCTCTTGACGTTGTCAGTCAAGGGAGGATGAGCTAGCAATCTGGAGAAGGGGTGAGGACAAGTGGCATCGGGAGGTAGAGATGCGAGAGAGGATGATCGGTGGCTTGAAGCCTTTGAAGACCAAGAAGTCGGCCAAGACAGCCAGCTCAATGAGGACCTCGGCCATTTCGAGCACGACCTCTGCGAACAGGATGATAAGATTAGATATCTGTCCGAGGGGGTCAAAATCATGAGGTGAAAGAGGAACGACGCCTTCGAAGTGGGCTCGAGCTAATCGCCTGGATGCTGAGAGCCTACGGGTCTAGCTAAAGGAGGAGCGGGTTGCTCATGAAGAGCTCATGCGAGAGAGCACTGGAGTTGCAATGGAGACCGAGCGATTGTGTGAGCTATCCCTTGCCGAATTCCAGGCACTACAGGGCTTCCTCACTCATCTGGAATCTGAGACCCATTGGTTCGAGATTGTTGAGGGCTATTGCCATAGCACTCTCGAAAAGTTGGAGGTAGCACTGGCTTACAAAGTCAGCTATGACTATCTTGAGGCCCAGCTTTCGGCCGACCTCCAAAGTGATCCTGACGACTTCCACTATCTTCCAAGGATGGCCAATTGCCTTGGAGCACTCCATGAGATAGAGAAGCAAGGAGGAGGGCTTGTGCTTGATGGTGGGAGTAATGATAGGGGATGATGAAGAGTCGGCTAAGGAGGCAGGGCAGGGTTCGACTCATGACAGTTGGGTGAGAGAAGGCAAGGAGGTCAAGACTAAGGTCCAGTCAATTCCTCAGCCAACTTCTACTATCCCTGCTTCTACGTGTCTGACCTCTGCTCCTGGACCTATTATCATTCAACCCGTGTCTCTTCCGAGTCTGACCACTTAGGGGCCCCAGCGTATCTCATTTTTGTTGTTATCACTTTTTTTGGTTCTGTAAATATTTCTAAATTACATGAATAAAAAGGATTTATTTTATCAATTTGAACTATTTACTTTTGATATTGTGTTCTTGTGTTAAGAGTTTGCAATTTGTTTGGTTCGATTATGAGTTTGCTTTTAGAAATGCTCAGGTCAAGAAGGCTCGGATCCTTGTGTGGTGAGCTAGACGACTCGAGCTCATGCCTTGGGTTTACTCGTGATGACACCAAGGTCTTGAGGTACATGACTTGGACTTATGAAAAATAATGTCAAGGCCCTTTTTGTTGGAGTCAGCTCTATGCCTTGGGTTTACTCCCGATAACACCAAGGTCTTGAGGCAAGTTGCCTTGGACTTATGAAAATGATGCCAAGGTCTTCTTGTAGAAGTCGGCTCTGTGCCTTGGGTTTACTCGCGATGATACTGATGTCTTGAGGTACGTGTCTTGGACTTATGAAAAGAATGGCAAGGTCTTTTTTTTGTCGGAGTCGGCTCTGTGCCTTGGGTTTACTCGTGATGACACCAAGACATTAAGGTACATGCCTTGGACTTATGAAAATGATACAAAGGTCATTTTTGTCAGAGGTGTGCCTTGGTTTTACTCCGAAAGTATACTAAGGTCTTGCATACGCACCTTGGGCTTATTCATGAAAATGATGCTATGGTCTTTTGTCGAAGTTGATCGAGTTGAAGAAGATCAAGTGATAAAGGCTAGCATCTCAGCCTTACAACCGAATTTCTTGACTGCCAAAAATTCCAAATGGCGATGACAGCTTTCTATCTCCTAAGTTTGAGTAAAGGAGATCACACACTCTTTTGAAAAAGAGATGATGAGCCTCACGGTGGGCGCCAGTGTTGATGTCTTGGGACTCAATAACAGAGTTAGAGGGTTATACCGAATCAGCCATGGGGTTTAGGGTCGATATAGACAATATAGAGGTCCCATCATCTCCTTTAGACGACCAATCCCCTATGGACCCAAGGGGCTCTCCCCTCTCCCTCCTCCCTTTGCCAGTAGATGATGAGCCTATATATACTCAGCTGAGAGGGGTATATGCATAATTCTAGCCGAATCTAGGTAGGCAACTGAATTGGCAGATAGCCTACAGGTGTCAGCTACAGTGGGATGAGTCATCGCTGAGCCTGATGTTATGGTAATTGATTGGACGTGGTGCTAACGAAAGGTGATGAGTCATGGAGACTTGTGGCATGGGATGTGATAGTGATGACTAGCTGTTGGTGAGGATTTGGAGGACAAACCACCTATTGAATCGGCTCTGTGAGCGGGTCGACAAGTACTGCCTTTTTATTGGCTTCGCAAGTTGTCGACCTGGCCTCAAGTCATATGAGGGGGACCGAGTCAAATGATGAGGTCGAGTGAAAGCTTGTCTTGACTCGGCTTCACTTGGGAGGGGATGAGTGCCCATGCTACCCGAGTCATCCTTGGCAGGGGTAAGCTGATCTAATGATTAGTGCTGATATGAGACGCGTGTCGACTCCAAGAGAAGGATTAACACTTAGGTTAATTGCTGACATAACAATCACCAAGCAATATAGGAAACCCAAAGCAAATTTTGTTCCAATAAAAGAGTAAAGTAAATACTGCAGAAAAGATAAACAAGAGCAGAAAAACAAGGGATTTACATGGTTCAGCAATCACATACATCTATGAAAAAAGATTTTATTCTAGAGATTACAAGATAATATATTCTTGTGATCTAAGATAGATCCCACGAGAAACCCTCTCAATCCCACCCGATCTCTCAAACCCTCTATTTCTCCGCCTTGTTTCGTTTCTAGGTTCGATACCGACCTTTTTATTATTTTCTAGGACTGAGATACGAGACCATTTTTTTAACATAAGTGTGATTTATGAGTTGTAGAAGCTCTCTGTAATCAATCAAAGGATGCAATGGATCTCTTCCCGACAAAGGTTTCATATTCGTACCAACGCTTTCTAAACATGCCAAAAGACCCGCAAGAGCTACAAAGCTCGTAAAATGACAGAGATATATATGGGATGATTTTAAATTATTATGCAAAAGACCCATTATTGACATAGATTGATGTGATATCTCAGCTTTTAAGTACCAATTCCTCGTCTCAGAAATTAGAAGTTACATCTTAACGCTTCTCCCATCTCAAAAGTTAGAAGTTATACCCTAACGCTTCTCCCGAAAGCAGTGAGAGTAACTTGTACGCGGCTCTCCACGGCAGCGATGAGCTCAAAGCGGGACAATCTTAGCAAGCATACGAACTATGATGAATATGCCGGGCTATATAGAAAATCAAAATAAAAGCAACGCGCCGAGAGAGAGTGACAACTAAACGACGCGTACGCATCTACGGCTACGGCAGGTGATTCTACGACGAGCGGGCCGTTGGACGCTTGTATCACCTGCTCTCTCGCGCGACCTTCAACTCCTGCAAGTTTCTTTCTACTTGCGTCAGCAGCGCGCTCGCTGCATTCACTCACAAAAATTAATTAGAGTTCATTGTAGTATCGCGCTTGAAATTTATTAGTCACTATTTGATTTTAGCAGATAGATCCCTAGCGAAATTTTTATGACTCATAAGCAGAGCAGATTGTGGGTGAAATTTTTGTAGATATTGGCTTTGGGTTGAATTTTCGAATCTATTTGAGGGAAAAAGAGTCAAACAAATTTCATCAAAGGGGTCTATTTGTCAATATCAAACTACATGAATCATAAGATCCAAAATAGGATATCCCAAGGGGTCTATGTACAATTAGCCTAATTAATAATTTACAGAAAAATGATGAGTAAGTAATATACATCCACTAGTCGTCTCAAAAATTGATTTTGCACGTAAAATCAAAGGACTAATCATGGGACAAGTCATGTATCTTCATATGGTAGCTACTGATCTTAGTTAAAATATGAAGAAAATGACATGTGTCACATTGTTCTTTGGTCGTCCCATAAATTTTTGAGTCTAAAAATAGTACTCATAATAAGGCTTCATTCAGCGGGTCATATAATTAAAATATTTCTCGTATTGATTTCGGTAAACAATATTATCCATCGGTCTAGAGATTTNTGGGTCTTGAGATTTTTTTTTTTTTTTTGATTAAGGAATCAAATATATCCCCTATCTTACAAGGGGTAATACTCACGGGATGCAGCACTTAGGTAAATAATAATAATAATAATAATAATCCAAATCCTCTATAAATTCCCTCCCATACTTCCTATTCTCATGCTCATCGGCGCCGTATACTCGATCCATGGCTACCTACGAGAAACTCTTCATCTCTCACAACCCCGACGGTTCTCTCTGCCGAAACTACCCTTTCCCCTTCACTCCTCCAACCCACCAGCAAATCCCATCATCACAAAATCCCCCTTTCCCTTCCCTCTCCAAAGATGTCCCTCTCAACTCAGCCCACGAAACCTCCATCCGCATCTTCATCCCTCAGCAGCTCTCCCTCCCCTCCGGCGATGAGCAGCTAAGCCCATCATCATTACTTCCATTCCTGGGCGCTTCATCCTCTGTAGCCCCGCCATTGCCCCGCTTCCACGACTTCACCGCATCGGCTCTCCGCCGACCTCCAGCCGTCGTCCCTTCTCCGTTCGACCACGCCCGCCTCGCCCCGACACCGCTCCCCGCCGCCTTACGACGACGCTGCTCGACGCCCTCCTCTGTGCTCCGCTGCCGGCCGACCCCTGGCTGGAACGCCACGCGTCATTTCTTCTAGGTGCTTCCTCATGGGCAGCAGCTCGGGTGCCAATTCGCTACCACTGGCTCTCCGCGCGTCGATCCATCGACACTGGCGCCGGTGATATGGTGCGGGGGTCGTGATGCGACCAGCCGTCTTCGGTGGGAGAGGAGTAGGACGGGAAGCGGCTCGGAGGTGATGAATGCCGAGGACAAGCTTCGTGCGCTGGCGGCGTGACCGGACCTGATGTGGGGAGCTGGCACTTCCCGCCGGAGCCAACAGGGATCACGAGTACAGTAACCCGAAACGCTAAAGGGGGCAGGGGGACAGACTTGCCTGCAGGTTTCTGGTTGAGGGGATATGCATGCGACCGCTGATCGATAGGATGCGAGCAGTTGGAGTGGCGGCGATGCTGGAGGAGGAGGAGGGAGTGAGCGTGGTTAAGCTGCTGGATGAGGAGGGACACCACGGAGCTGAGCTTCACGATGCGAAGAAGGCTGAGGAAATGGTGAACGATCTTAGGACGTTCATCTACGAGGACGCTCTCTCTATTAGCCTTTAATTAGTGCTGGGTGCGGTGCTGCGGCGTTATGCTCCTGGCTTCATGATGAAATTATTGCAAATAATCTTGTTAACGTTATTTGTTTTTTTTTTGTATTTGTTTTGATTTGGTCATTTATTTGACCTATTCTCTAGGTTACCTATTCTCAAGCTTACCTATTCCTTAGGAATAACGTTGCAAAAAGATAGGCAAACTTAGCTTGCACTTTGACATGTATAAAAAGAGACCATCAGTACTCAATAAAACAACTTCAAGGCAAGCACTTGTAGCAACGAAAATTAAGAGGCAATCCTATTCTTCTTTCTTGACTACAGTGAGTTTTTTCTTGTAGTTCTAACTGAGTGTGTGAGAAAGTCTGAGTGAGTCCCTTGTCCAACATTTGGTATCAGAGCCAGTTTGTATGCCAAAGATCATGCCACGAAGCAGCAGCTCCGGCGGTGATGACGTTGCTACCACAGACGCGCCGATTAACAAACTTTCCCTTTCCGACGTAACTCTCCACTATCCGATGCTGATCAAGACGAACTATGTTGTATGGGCTATCAAGATGTGTGTCTACTTGCAAGCTCAAGGCGTCTGGGTTGTCATCGAGCCCGGAACGGATGTGGAGACAAGGAAGGACAAGATGGCGCTCGCCGCCATCTATGAAGCCATCCCCGAAGAAAGCCTGCTGCTAATAGCAGAGAAGGAGATGACGGAGAAGGCTTGGCAGATGCTCAAGACCATGTATGAAGGCGTAGATCGCGTCAAGGTGGCGAAGCTCCAAACTCTTAGAAGTGAGTTTGAAATCCTCCGCATCAAGGAGACGGAGACAGTAGATGATTTCGTCGAAAAGCTGGCTGCAATAGTCAGCAAGATTGCTGGTCTGGATGGCAAACTTGATGAAAGCACCGTCGTGAAGAAGCTCCTTCGTGCCGTCCCTAACAAATTCCTGCCGATTGTCACGTCGATCGAGCAATTTGCTGATCTAACGACGATGAACGTGGAGGAGGCGATTGGCCACCTCAAGACCTTCGAGGAGAGGGTCCGTGCCAACAGCGGGGATGATAATAAGCACATCCTATTGACCTAGAAGGAGTGGAACACAAAGGAGAAGGAGTCCGGCGAGGGCTCCAGCTCGGGCACGTCCAAGTGGCGCGGCAAAGGCAACTGGCGTGGTCGGGGACGCGGGCGCGGGCACGGCCACAGCAATGGCCTTGCCGAGGAAGGCCACAATGACGATCAAGACTACGAGAAGAAGATCAAATGCTACAACTGCAACTACATGGGGCATTATGCCTCAGAATGCCAATTCAAGAAGAAAGACGAACGAGTTCATTTAGCCGAGAAGGATGACGACGAGCCAACTTTGCTCGTAGCACAAACCTGCGCACTAGCACAAGACACCAAGGAGCCAATCGTCCAGGTGATGCTCAATGAGGAACGTGTTGTTCCAGATTTGGGAGGCGCAACAAGGTATGTGAGCGATTCTTGGTTTCTAGATACTGGTGCAAGCAATCACATGACAGGAAGCAAGGAGAAGTTCACGGAGCTGGCCAAGTCTGTGGGAGGCACCGCCAGGTTTGGAGATGGCTCTGCGGTCGAGATCCAGGGACGCGGTACCATTCTTTTCAAGTGAAAAAATGGTGAACACCGCATTCTTACGGACGTCTACTACATACCACGACTGTGTAGCAACATTGTTAGCCTTGGCAAGTTGGAGGAGAACGGGTGCCGCATGGTACTCGAAGACAATCACCTATGCATCTTTGATCGTAGCAAGAAGCTGCTGGCCAAGGCTAGGAGGTCTAGAAACCGACTCTATATCCTCAATCTGAATATTGTCAAACCAGTGCGCCTACTGACAAGCATAAAGGAAGATGCTTGGTTATGGCATGCTCGCTATGGCCACCTAAAGTTCCAAGCTCTCCGAAATCTAGCTAACAAAGCCATGGTAGTGGGGCTGCCGCACCTGGATCACATTGATCAAGTGTGTGATGGCTGCCTCATTGGGAAACAACGCCGTGCACCTTTCCCTCTTGAAGCAAGCTACCAAGCAAATAGACCTCTGGAGCTGATCCATGGTGACTTATGTGGACCAATTTCACCGCTAACAGCAGGAGGTAACATATACTTTCTTCTATTAGTTGATGATTTTAGCAGGTATATGTGGATCTCACTGCTAAAAATAAAAGATGAGGACTGGAGGTCCTAAAAAAAATCAAGATGGCAGCTGAGACAGAGGTGGACTTGAAGCTCAAATCCCTCCGGACTGACAGGGGGGAGAGTTCATGTCAAAAGAGGTTGAAGCTTTCTGTGCCAAGCATGGAATCAAGCATTTCCTCACCGCACCATACTCACCCCAGCAAAACGGTGTAGTTGAGCGAAGAAATCAAACAGTGGTGGCAATGGCACAGAGCCTGTTGAAGAGCAAGAACATGTCTGGCTGCTTCTGGGGTGAGGCAGTGACCACCGCTGTTTATCTGCTGAATCGCACACCGACTAAAAACGTTGTCGGGAAAATGCCCTACGAAGTTTGGTTTCAGAGGAAACCCAAGGTGCATCACTTGAGAACATTCAGTTGCCTTGCCCATGTCAAGCCAGTGACTTCATTCCCCAAGAAGCTTGCAGACCGAAGCATGCCCATGGTGTTGCTGGGATATCAACAGGGCTCCAAAGCCTACCGCGTGTATAATTCGGTAACAAAGAAGATCCATGTAACACGAGATGTCGTGTTCTAAGAAGACAAGCAATGGGATTGGAACCTAGTACCAGGCAGAGATGCAAGGAGAAAAGGTAATGTCTTAACAATTGAGAATTTTCCTCCTCAACCTGCTACAGGAACACAGGAAGATGACGAGGAGACAGAACCGGCCACACCACAGGTGGCTACAGTGCCGGCTGGGGAGGGAGTGCACGGAGCCGCACTCGCAGGGTCGACACGGCATCTTCTCCAAGCTCCAGTGGGACGACAGGAGCTGGACCTCGAGGCTATAGATCTCTTCAAGATGTATATGATACATCTACACCCATTGATCTTGAAGACGAAGTTGGGCTATGCCTTCTAGGAGTTGAGGAGCCTACAAGCTATGAAGAGGCAAAGAAGCACGCGAGCTGGAGGCGTGCAATGGAAGATGAATTGCAAGCCATACACCAAAATAGTACCTGGGAGATGGTGGATCTTCCAGATGGCCATAGACCAATAGGCCTAAAATGGGTCTTCAAGATCAAGAAGGACTTCGAAGGAGTAGTGGTGAAACACAAAGCAAGACTGGTGGCTAAAGGCTATGTGCAGCACAAAGGAGTGGCTTAGTTAATATGTCAGCTAGCTGCTCTTCTGACGTGACATGCTCAACTCCGATTCTCCCGTTCTCCACGCTCTCCCGAATATAGTGATAACGGGTGTCGATATGTTTACTCCGGTCATGGTATACCGGATTCTTGCAAAGCAATATTGCAGATTTTTTGTCAATCCTCAAGATCACTGCCTCTTCTTTTTCCTTTCTGAGATCCGCCATGAGGCAACTCAGCCATGTGTCTAGACATGCTGTAGTCGCAGCTGCAATGTATTCCGCTTCGCAAGAGGAAAGATCCACTACCTTCTAATGTCTAATTGCAATCCCTGCCAAGCCCCCATGGAACCAAGGACCAAGTTGAGCAAGCTCAGTGAAGAACCTCCAGTTGATGCAACCTACTATCGTAACATTGTAGGAAGCCTCAGATACTTGGTGAACACTAGGCCAGACATCACTTACTCGGTTAGGATCATAAGTCGATTCATGGAGAAGCCAACCACTCAACACATGGTCGCAATGAAGTAGATTCTCAGATACATACGTGACACACTTGATCTTGGCTGTATTTATACCAAGAAGGAGGAAACGGCGAAGTTAGTCGGGTATAGCAACAACGACCTTGCGGTGATATAGATGACCAAAAGAGTACCACAGGTGCTTACTACTTCTACGGTGGGAACCTGATCACTTGGGTCTCTCAGAAACAGAAGGTAGTGGCCCTTTCTTCTTGTGAATCTGCTTCATCGCGGCCATGTGTTGAGTGGTCGGCTTCTCCATGAATCGACTTATGATCCCAACCGAGTAAGCGATGTCTGGCCTAGTGTTCACTAGGTATCTGAAGCTTCCTACAATGTTACGGTAGTAGGTTGCATCAATTGGAGGTTCTTCACTGAGCTTGCTCAACTTGGTCCTTGGTTCCGTGGGGGCTTGGCAGGGATTACAATTAGACATTAGAAGGTAGTGGCCCTTTCCTCTTGCGAAGCGGAATACATTACATCTGCGACTACAGCAAGTCTAGGTACATGGCTGAGTCGCCTCTTGGCGGATCTCAGAAAGGAAAAAGAAGAGGCAGTGATCTTGAGGATTGACAAAAAATCTGCGATATTGCTTTGCAAGAATCCGGTATACCATGACCGGAGTAAACATATCGACACCCGTTATCACTATATTCGGGAGAGCGTGGAGAACGGGAGAATCAGAGTTGAGCATGTCACGTCAGAAGAGCAGCTAGCTGACACACTACCACATATTTGCTCTAACGCAACAGTTCTAGAGCAACGCTTCTGACCGTTGCATTAGACGTCTATGGGGGCGGTTTTGCAACGCTTTTTACCGCGACCAAAGGTTGTAAGGCAACAATTTACAAAAAACGCTTCCCTAGCCTAATAATATTGATTTGGGCCGGATTTATAGGCGGGTTTGGGCTTATCACTGAAACTAACTCTCATTTTTTCTCACCGCTTAAACCAAATATCCCTCTCTCTCTCTCTCTCTCTCTCTCTCTCTCTCTATACTCTCTCTCTCTCTCTCTCTCTCTCTCTCTCTCTCTCTCTCTCTCTCTCTCTCTCTCTCTCTCAAATCATCACCCCTTTCTAAAATATCTCCCTCTTTGTTCGCTCTGAGAGATCGCCATGGCCAAAATCCGTCGATCTCATCGCTGAACTCGTCGCTAATCTCTTCGCCGTTTTCCGATCTCATCGTCTCCGATCTCAACTCTGATTTCGTCATCGAGCTCGTAACTAATCTCGTCGTCGAGCTGCTGGTCTCATCTCTGATCTCATCTCCGATATAGATCGTCGAGCTCGCAGCTAATCCGTCTCCGATCTCACTCTCCTTTGGACTCTCAGGTACCTCAGTTCCTTTTATTTCTGATTTCTACAGTTTCTTCCCCTTTCTATTAGGGAAATTGTTTAGTTGTTGAACTGTTTATGGTTAGTTTAAAGGAGAAGGTTAATTTTTATGGATTTTCCATGCATATGTTTTCTAATCGTTAATTCAATTTTCCTTTTTAGTCTCATTTTAAAGATTTTTGTTTTCTTGTTATTTTGGATTGTAGAAAAAATCTAGGTGGTTGTTTCTTATTTACTTTTGAAGGAAAAGTTGTGCCTTATTTTTTCAATTTCTGTAAATCTACTCTTATTTACTTTCTTGTTTGTGATATTCATGGAAAATTACAATCTACTTGAGACATTTATAAACAGTAGTAATAGCTAACTGAGCCAATTATTATGCATATTATGTTTAAGGCTGCAAGGGAGTAAGAACTTTGACATGCTATGTTTTGATATTAGGTAGAAGATAAACATTGTTAATTTTTGTTACTATAGAACTTGAAGTCTTTGCTGAAACTTACCCTAATGCATTCCTGGAAAGTTGCAGAAATTTTCTTATCATAAGATTCAGAAACTTTGAAATACAGTACAAGACTCATCCCCTCCCCATCATCATCACCCAGAAACATTGCAGTAGGATATGTAGGTATCTGTATCGAAAACAATAAACAGCCATAAATTTCTATAATTTCTAGCAACTGAGGAAACTTTAATACATATTGTCTCAAGTACCTGGATGTTAACAATCAAAAGTGATGGAACTTTATCATGTGGCTTGACACGAGGAAGCTCGATATGCTGAGCTATGTGATGGACTTTTCGTGGGCACACAAACAGATCAACTCCAATTGGATAATATGGAGCATAACTCGGGGCAGGGCTCTTTCTCTTGTCCCTGTTTTAGTTTTCCAAGTTGTTTAATAATAATAACAATAATTAAAGGTCAGAATAGAAGCGATGAGTTAAACTCGACAAGAAGTTTCAGAGTAGAGTTCATGCCTAAATTTACTTTCACTACTAATGTGACTTATATGATGTTTAGATTCCAATGAGAAAGAAAAATAAGAAAGAGAGCTACCAAGAAGAGTTAGAAGAGCGTTTAATCTCGTTGATTACATCATTATTTGGTAAGAAGGTAACTTAACTTGTTTCTTAAAAGTGTTATGATATTATTCTTATAGCAATGTACCATGACTATGCTTCTAACTGTTGAAGTGTTGAATGCACTTATGTCTTTAGTAGTTATTATATTATTATTTTGTAGGATATTCACAACAATGAAGTATCAATTGCATGCCACCTTTTAATATAAAGTCCTCAGTTTGGACTTCTCACTTGTATTTTTTTATAATCTTCAGAATAGTACGGTTGTAGCATATATGACTTGCAATGTAACTGTTAATAGTGTTAATCACAATAATGTTGATTGAATATATTGCTATTAATAGTAACAAGAGGATTGTTTTTTTATTTTATAAATCAAAATATTTATATGTAGTTATTAATAGTGTTAATTAATTTTTTCTTTCCCCAGAAGATATAATAAATGGCGGAAAACATGAGTATTGTCTGGATGTTAGAAAATATGAGTATTGTCTGGATGTTAGAACTCGTTATCCATGTTTAACAAACTCAGTTTGAATCCAGACAGTGATTGCTGAATGTACTAATTATTGAATCCACTAAAAGTTTGAGAGCTCAATCTCATTTTTAATGTGTGTGCAAGTGAAACTATTCTCTGCGTTAATGAGATATATGAAATTGGCCATAGCCTATGGAAATTTATATGTCCTTGTATAATAGGATTTTTTTTCCATGAAATTGCTTTTGTAGAAATGATTATTGTTTAAGTTTGGTCTCAAAAGACTCTTATTAGGCTGTTGGATGAAAAGCGAACTGCAAGAGTAAATAATACCATCTGATCTATATTTCTGTTATTCTATTTACATATTGTAATTAGGAAAATAAAAATAAAAATAGTCTTGCAACTTACAGAAAAAGCCTGAAGCAAATTCTGCCAAGAAACTACAGGCTTAGCACCCAGAAAGATGCGACCATCTAGATGCATAGGTACAGGCTTAACACAAGATTGAAAATTATTGTTCATCGATTTGTTTCCAGATGTGAGTCCCGTACATCATAAAGACTACAGATAGTTATATTACATGTTAGTAGTGGACTCACCAGACCAGGATAACCATTCAATTCAATATCTCGTGGATGTTTGCTGGGCTGCACTTTAGTTGCATAGGTCTACCTTGCTGCAAATTGCCGATTCAGAAGTATTCTTTTATATTATATGTTTAGTGTTGCTTGTGTTAATCTTAACTGTATTAACTAAGTACTATAGTTTCTCTTGTTGCAATTTAGTTATTACAATTTACTTATTAGAAGTTCTATGATTATGTAAAAAGCAAGTGAAAAGAATAAGGAAAGTCGAAACAGTCAAACGCTCTTGCACACAACAGGTTCAAAAAGCTTCGCAAGAATTCACAGAGATATGGTAACTTTGATGTTTATCTATGATTTACAGTGTACTTTTGTATTACTAATAGCTAAATGGTTTACACATGCAATGAATGGCTAAATGATTGATACGTTGTTTCGTTGTAGGAAAAGGAATTGAACCAGCCTCCAATAGATGCAGAAGTGTTTCTAGAGACTCATAAAAAAAAAGAAAAAAGAACAATCAGAAAAAACACTAGAAATGATTGATACATTAGAACAACTAACTCAGGAGTTAACTCAGGAACAAACTGAAGGAGAAAATATAGATGCATGACATCTTGTCAATAAAAAAGAACATCCTGGACGTGTGCGTCTCCGGGGACGGGCGATCACTCAAAGCATGCTACAAAGCAATAAGGAGAAAACCATTGATCCATGTGATCAAGTCCCTGAGTCAATTGTTCAAGCAATAACAAAAAAGGTGGTGGCCACTCAACAAGAGGAGATGAAGAAACAACAAGAAGCTCAAGCTACTAGTATGATTCAAACATTTTCAGATATGTTGAGTGAAGTAACTGGACGTCCAGTTAGTCCAAGCTTTGTTGACAGGTTTAAAGCGCGTACTAAACTTCCTGAAGAGGCTGCTAGTGTTCTAGATCATGAAGAGGCAAGTACCTTTTACACTTCGACATTTCTTAGCCTTCTTTGCTCTTGAACTGGTTTCTGTAGTGTTTTCTTAACTCATTTCAGTTACTTCTTTTTCCTCGTTGCTTTCTTCTCGCTCTCCTTTGTGTTTTTCAGCCTCTAACGTGGTTTCATTCTCATTTTGCTACAGTAATAATATATCAGTGATTCTAATTGAGCTATTCTCCTTTTAAGTTCTGTCGAGCAAACTGCATTATGTAATAAAAGTGCTCGTACTGGGTTTAAGACATGCTGAATTCTGGTTTTATACATTTTGTGTTTTTCCGTTCTAATTAGGAGCTCAAATTTTTTAGAAGTTATAGATTGTTGTTCTCTTTGCTTTTTTTTCATTGTGTAGCTGTTTTGTTTTTGGTGTTCGTACTGGGTTTAAGACATGCTGAATTCTGGTTTTATACATTTTGATAGGAAATATAGCTATTTTCAATTGTGTATACCACATTCGTGTTGCATTATACTCATTTCTTAGTTAAGAGTTAATTCATGTAAAGAGACCGCTAATAGTTACCTTGAATAACAACAATTTCACAATATTTCATCAAACAGTATTTGTTCCTTTGTGCAAAGGCAAATGAACAAGATTAGCAAGAGTTACGATGAATCCATCTTATAAACATAAATAATGTGAAAAGAACTTGGTGAACTAGCATACAATTTCTGCTTATTTTTATATTTTCTAGCTCCTTTTTTGTGATCTTTGAATTTTGGTGGACAACAAGCTTGTTACGCAGAAACTGTGTGTGTATTAAGATAATATTCATCAGTTCCTTTTGAGCCATGAGTGCATGCTCACAAATTGAATCAACTGGATGTTCTGGTTGAATTTACATGTCGCATTCCCCTGCGATCATCCCTACATTAATGTTTTCCTGAATTTCGTATATTTAGATAGTACACTCTTTATGCACATATAATTTAGTACATTTTTCATTCAGTTCAAGGTTTACTGGCAAGTTTGTCTAGCTTTTCAAAATATTGAACCTACTCCTCAAGTTCGGTTTGTTTGTTTCTATACACTGACAGGTCTTTTAAATCTTTAATATTTTCATATAGTCCCTGATTTTTTTCCCTCAGGAGAAAATGGTTGTAGCCTTATTTCTTTCATTCAGTCCAAACACAAACCAGAGTGTGGGAAACAAAATGCATTTGAAAGATATTAAGGGGACCGATAACTATATTATCGGAAAATGCAGCGGTCACGATAATATTTTGAGCAGTCATGTTGAGGGATCTACGAGTGTAGGAAATTAACACCCTTGAATTTTAATGAAGCATCAAAATGTATTCATGTGCGATGTGGAGTACTTGTCGACATGACGGGGAGGTGGTGCATGGGTGTGAGAATGCAGTTGATGAGCACTTGTACATTCCCCTGCGATCATCCCTACATCAATGTTTTCCTGAATTTCGTATATTTAGATAGTACACTCTTTATGCACATATAATTTAGTACATTGTGTAGCTGTTTGTTTTTGGTGTTCGTACTGGGTCCGCCTGTTTTCTTTTTTTTTTGTGTTTTTTGTTTTTGTTTTTTGTGTGCGTGTGTGTGGGGATATTGATTCTTTCTATAATATGCTGATGTTGGATTCCACATATCTAATCTGTAATCTCTTTTGTTGGTACACTACCACATAATTGATCTGTTGCAGCGGTTAAGGCGCAACGGTTTTAACTGTTGTGTTAGATATCTATCGTAATGATTTTCAGTGTCTAATACAACATTTAATGGAAAACCGTTGCCATAGACTTAATAATTGTTCATGGGCTTAATAACAGTTAAGTTTAGTTTGTAAAGCCCATTGACCGCTTAAACAAAATCCTTCTCGCTCTTTGAGGCTTCTTCAGGTCCGCCGCCTCAAATTTCCTTCACTTCCTCTCTCTCTCTCTCGAATCTAGGGTTTCAGTCTCCGATCCTCCCCTTGTCGCCATGGACGCGATTGAATCCGTCGTCGATCCCCTCCGCGATTTCACGAAGGACAGCGTTCGCCTCGTCAAGAGATGCCACAAGCCAGATCGCAAGGGTAAGCTCGATCATCGTCATCATCATCACTAGATCCATCCAAATTACACACAATTTTGATTTTGATTGGTTTCGATCTCGCAGAGTTCACGAAAGTGGCGTTTCGGACCACGATCGGATTCGTTGTTATGGGATTCGTTGGGTTCTCGTCGTCAAGGTACCTCAGTTCCTTGCATTTCTGATCTCTACAATTTCTTCCCCCTTTCTATCTTTAAAAATCTCTTCTTCATTTTTCTTAGGTGCTGCGGATAACATCGATTGCTGCATTAATCACGATCCATTGCTCTAGGTCGATCCCTAGAGGTAAGATTCCTTAACCTAAAAGCTATTTCTTCTCAAAAAAATGGATTTATTTGTTTTCTATTGGGTAATGACAGAATGTTGGTTGTGATTAGCTACTACGTTAGGCAAGTGGGTTAATTAAATTGAGGGGATTTGCTTATATCTTGATTTAAGTAACTGTTGGATCACTGTTTTATTGATCTTTAAATTTTTTTGATTTTCTGCGGGAAATTTGGGCAAATTGTGGACATGCTTCAATTACTTTTTCATGTTATAGATGAATTTAATTTGTGTGTGTGTGTGGGGGGGGGATGCAGTTTCTTCATTTACTGCCCCCTTGTGTGGCTATCAGAAACAACATATAAAAGAAGGATATATTGTTTACTTGGAGAAGGGTTATTATTGTTCCGCTTAACTTGGTTATGGACCTTATGGTTGCCAAACACTATCAAAAGATTGTTAGCTTGATGACAACTGCACGCCATCATATGCGCCTGTGACAAAGCCACATCGACTAAAGAGCAAAATATCCATTATGAAACTTTAATGCTGGACTAAGGGTATGTTTGGTAAACTAATTAATTAAACCGATTTTAGTCGAAACAAATTTGGGTCAACAGTGTAGACCTAGTTTGATAAAATGAGAAAGTCATGATATATAACCTTAAACTGAAACTTGATCTCACACCCCCGTGTATTTTGCTGTTCAGACCTACAACCACTGAACTGATGGAAACTTTGTTTGGTACTATATTTGATTTTGCATTGTTGGTCTCAAAGTTCTACAATTAAACTTTTTTTGATAAGCAAATGCATCTATGTCTTAAGTGTTGTTTCTAGGTCATTTTCATGATATTATTGTTGTCCTCGAAATTTATCTTTGAAGCTCTAGGATGTTATGCTTTGCATTTAAGATCTCAATACTGAGCTCTGTGGTTCATAAAAAATTGCAATTGAAACTGCCTTTTGCAATAGACAGTTCTATTTCCAGCTGCAGCTATCTATTAATGTGATTACAATATTTTCACAACAAGAGTTAGAAGTAAGACATTTTGTTTCTCCAAAAATAGCTTGCAATTAATCTAGTTGGATTTTTTATTTGGAAAAATGACTTCTTTCTGCAATCACAATTGTAAAAATGTTACAGTTAGAGTACTTGCAACTATTTTGTGCTATTGCAACTGCTATTTGTAATGCAATTTTTTGCATACAATAACTCATAAATCTGGTAAGTAGTGAAAATAATGTGTTTGGTAGCTGGAACTGTACATGAAACTTATCTGTTTTTTAAATGATATCTGAGGCATATTTCTATCATTTGGTCGCATAATTGCATTGATTTTTCCTTTCAACTTGCTTATATTTCTCTCTTAGTGCAAATCCAAGCTTCCTCGCTGTTTGGATAGCATGCATAATTGACATTGGATAGGCTTCAGTAGCATAAATGGGATCTGATTAAATGAAGGAACATGTAGCATTTTCCCTGATAATGCATAAACAAAATTAAATAAAAAGCCTCTGAAATATCAAATTTTAGGTAAATATGTACTATTGTTTTCTTGAGAATATTATTCTTGTTTATAATTTAATGGGTAAAGATGTGAATATACATATAGTTAGGTGTACTATTTTTAAAGATAGATTCATGACCAATAGCAAATACATTCGTTGGTTTGGTTCTGAATTGCCCAAAGCAGAAAGAGGTAATGGGCCACCATCTCACCATGTTACATGTCCATGTACTTCCATGCATGGTTGCAATTAAGGGTTCAAATGGATAATATGCTTCATGTCAGATTTGTTGAATTGAATGTACATGTTGATATCCGATATTCATCTAAAATATGAATATAGTTACAGTATGGTAAAAATATCCAACAGACCTTCTGAATTATCCAAATATACGTATAGTTCAAATACATCAAGTGCACATAATATAATATCCTGGTTAATAAAGACAAACTCATGTGATCTTATATACGCTCGACACTTTCTTGTAAAAAAAAAAATTGAATCTAAGGGTAGACCTCCCTCACTAGGTTTCTTAATCATACTTGAGGCTCTTAACCTTAAGGTGCTGTCTTTTTGGGTCTTGGATTCCATAAAATCGACATTAGGACAGTGGTACAACCTGCTAAGTGGACAAAATCATGATAAACTTTACATAATATAATATCCTGATAATTTAATATGTTGCTTTAATTTGTTGGCAACAAAATCATGATAAACTTTACATCTGCTAAGTGGACAAATAGATAATTCTTCATATATAAGATCTGAAGCAATTTAATGAATTATTATTTTGTAGGTCATGAGCATATACGTTCAAATTACATGTGCCAGTTACCCCATTTCAGATATGTTCAGAGATGCACCAATTACCGGATCATTCGATTCATCCATAAGGGGTCAGTACAATAATAATAATAATACTTTTATTGATGGTCCAACTTCCCCTGGTTCTCCAATAATTGTTAATGAACCTTGGGTTGCTTTCAGTCTCAGTCGGAGCCAATATGAGGTATGAGTTTTCTTTCCTTGATGCGATTCGATTTGTTTCAATAAATATTTCTTGATATTCTGTGGATTTTTTTCTAGTTCTGCAATGAACGGCTAAAATGTTCACAATAAGAGGGTCCTGTTTAACTGTTTTATCTTGAGGGAAATCCCATAAAGATTTCATTTTATGAGTCTTACTTCTTTGTTTAATTTTGAGATGATTCTTTTTACAAGCCCTAAATGTTACAGTTAGGCTTTGAATGGTTTCTTAATCATACTTGGGCTGTTGTTTCAGATTGTTTGCTGCAGAATTTTCAGTCTTTATTTCTAATATATCCTGTTTTTCTTTACATCATTAGCACTACGAGGTTGGCTTTAGCTTATTTTGATTAAAGAATACTTATTAGAAGTTCTTTGATTATGTAGAAAGCAAGTGAAAAGAATAAGGAAAGTCGAAACAGTCAAACGCTCTTGCACACAGCGGGTTCAAAAAGTTTCGCAAGAATTCGCAGAGATATGGTAATCATGTTGTTTATCTATGATTTACAGTGTAATTATGTATTAATAATAGCTAAATGATTTAGACATGCAATGAATGGCTAAATGATTGATGTGTTGTTTTGTTGTAGGAAAAGGAATTGAACCGGCCTCCAACAGATGTAGAGTGTTTATAGAGACTCGTAAAAAGAAGAAAAAAGCGCAACCAGAAAAAACACTTGACATGATTGGTACATTGGAACAACTAACTCAGGAACAAACTGAAGGAGAAAATGTAGATGCATGGCATCTTGTCAATAAAAAAGAACATCCTGGACGTGTGCGTCTTCGGGGACGGGCGATCATCATCGTCATTTAGGGCTTTACTAAAGATTTGGCATTCTCAAAATGCTAGGGTAATCTTTTTCTCCTTTAGCATGTTCGTTGTTCTGAATATTTCTATATAAATAATGTAAGCCAAGTAGTACCTAGTGCTTAAATCAGGCTAAACATATATAGCTTGATAAGTATCATTATACACAGTCATATATATCAACTATAGTCTTTATTATATCTCATCAGAAAAATGTGATCCTAGAACCTGCTTGGTCCTATTTCATCTCTGATAACCATCCCAATATACAAAGAAAGAAATGGCTATTAAAATTTATTCTTATTGATTACAACTTCGGACATGTAGCAAGACGGTTTCGTAATTTGATTTTACAGTATCGAAACAATAATGCTAGCAAGACGGTTTCGTAATTTGATTTTACAGTATCGAAACAATAATGCAAATATCAGCCATGACTTGATGAATGTCATATTAGATGAATTATCATTAGACATGTCCTGTACATGAAATGCACTGCAACAAAAAACAAATGTGCGCACGTGTACAAAAGGCTTGTCAATTACGCATGAAGTTCAAAAAGAATAAGCAATTAGATGAGTTTTAGAGTTTGAACTATTAAATGTCGACAGTTATTTTGATTAGCACAATGTTCATTTTCTTCTAAGCATCCTATTTTTTAATTTATAGAGTATGTCATAAAAAATGTATTGTATTGTAGTCTTTAAGAGAAAGCTGTCATATTCTCTGAAGTCTACATGACTCATTTAATCCAAAGAAAAATCAAAATTAATTTACATGTGAAGTGAAATTGGGACAGACTTTTCTAAATGTCTAAGGTAACACCAAATATCTATCGATTCTTTTCTTTCAATACATTTTAGCAATGAACAACTCAGCCAGAAAAAAATAACGATCTTAGTGCTTGGAACTTAAAAGCATGAGAAAAAATGAGCACTCACTGATATTGCCATACTCGATCAGAGGCTTGTAGTTAAAGATGAAAACCTGCGCTAAGCTCTTCAGGTTTGGATGTTGTATCACCAAATTCCAATCACTATAGTTCTGAACTAAGTTGAAGTTGGTGATTGTCACTTTAACCCTCCAATACTCTTTATAGTTAGTTTTCAAGTGCCAATGTACTCGTATCCGGCACATATGTTGAGTGCACATAACGACAGGGTCTGATTCGGTATATACATGTAAATGTTTCTCTGCTTCTATCATTGGTTTATCTCTAGCTATTATATGTTCGTAACTATTATATGCATCTGACTTGAAGTTTCTATCATTATAGGCAGGCCAAGAATCCTTCAGATCCATTACAAGATCCTATTACAGAGGAGCTGCAGGCGCACTATTAGTCTATGATATCACCAGGTATTTATTTTTCAGAAATGTTCCCATGTCATGCACTTGCTCTTCTCTATAGTACTTATTTATACTTACTTTTGTGTCCAATGTCAGGAGGGAGACTTTTAATCATCTGGCAGGCCAACATATCACCTTCCAATTTCAGAAGTTTCATGTTTTGTAATCAAATGTTGATGTACATTGTTTGAATGTTAGTTCGGTACGATATTTTCTGAGTTGAAATGTTGGTAGTGTGGATTTAATACTTTGTAGTTTTTATACTATACTGATGTATGTTGGCACTTATCATTATGGTTGATTATGCTCAACATAATCACTTTTATATTGCGTATTAAAATTTGACTTGGCCATGTTCTTAAAAAGATTGTCCAGGTAATTGAATACTATAATTATTTTGACGTAGGAAACCAAGAACAGCTTCGATTGAGCAGTTGCAATAGCTCGATTAAAACCGTTACGATAGCTCGATCAAAACCGTTGCGATAGCTCGATCCAAACCGCTGCGATAGCTCGATCCAAACTGTTGCGTTAGGTCTTTTAAAACTGTTGCAATAGCTCCAAGTGTCGTCGTAGTTTTATCAAAACCATACTTATAGCCTACTAAAACCGCTGCGTTAGGTCTTTTAAAACTGTTGCAATAGCTCCAACTGTTGCCGTAGCTCTATCAAAACCATAGCTTTAGCCTACTAAAACCGTTGCGTTAGGTCTTTTAAAACCGTTGTAATATCTAAAAAAACCGCTACAGTAGCTTGAAAACCGTCGCAATAGCTCAATCAAAACCGCTGCAATAGCTTAAAAACCGTCGTAATAGCTCAATCAAAACCGTTGCAATGGCTTAAAAACCGCTTACCTTTTAAAACCGTTGCGTTAGATGCAGGGGCAACGGTTCAAAAAACCGTCGCAATAGAGTTCAAAACCGTTACGGTAGAGGTAGGGCTGTTAGACCCTAGAGGGGGGGTGATTAGGGTCAAGAGGCTCTAATATGCAATTAAAAAACAGCACAAGCAAACCACAAAACAAAAATGCGATAAAAGTAAGAGATATAGGGTTAGGAGTTCGTTATCCTTGACGCGCGATGTGTTAACGAGGTTCGGCCCTCTGGCCTACGTCCCCGCTCCCCACTCTCGAGGAGAAATCCACTACACACCCGGTTTGGAAGCCGGAACTTCGTCTACACAGCGATCTCCACAGATCTCTCTCACTACACAGTTTGATCTCACAGATCACACTCCCTCACAGTAGATCTCCACAGATCTCACTCACACAGCAGAAGAAAGAAATGCAAGAACCTCTCTTTACACAGCCCTTATAGCAAAGAGAAGGTATACTGAAGCTGGGAGGTGAATCACACTTGAAACAGAGAGAAAAACAGAGTTTTAAAAATTTACTCAGGAAACAGAAAAAGCTCTCTGGTTTTTCAAACGTTGGGGCTAGGAAGAAGAAGAGGTCCGGGGGGTTTATATAGAAAAGTTTACATCATTTTAAAACAAAAACAAATCTTCCCAAATGAGATAATAATCTCTTCTTCAGACCCTCATCACAGACTGTGCCAAACACTAACAAGTGAAAGCACAGTAAACGATGTAAATGACCGTTTAAAAAAGTCGCGGCTGACCAGAGGCAAAAATCGGTTGACCGAAGGAAATTTCGGTCGACCGAAAAATGTCTTCGGTCGACCGACCGAAAAATTCGGTTGACCGCGAGCAGCTAAGGAAATTTGATAAACCACGCAGAGACTCATCGGTCGACCGGCACGGTCGACCGATTAAAGATTGAAAATTCGGTTGACCGTATCGGTCGACCGACGACACTCTGGAAACATATTGAAGAAAGGTCATCAGATCGGTCGACCGGACCGGTCGACCGATTTCTGATATTTTCTGAAATCTGATTTTTGACCAACTTGAAATATTTGCAAAATATTTATTTGACCTCTGAAAATTCTGAAACTTTGTAAAATGTTTTTAATACTAAAAACAAACTGCTTGGAAAAAGAATTTTGCAGATAGGTACTCATACTTGTGAAAAATAGTATTTTGTGAAAAACGCTTAAAAACATAAGTATGAAAAAAAACGTGTGTGTGATTCCCAATAGCTTCAAGTAAACTCAGTAACTCTTTGCCTACATTCTAGCACTAGAGAGAAAAAACAAAAGAAAGCTAATATCCTCATATAGAGAGCAATATACTTGAGCTTTGATATAGCTTGAATCGGATGAAGCTTTTGATCGAATTTGTCGTTCTTGAAATAACGTTGCTTCATCTCTTGGCCTCCTCCTCCTTTGGATATCTTCGTTGTAGCATATATTCCATCCATCCTCCATTAATGGCACTAATGAGCTTGATAAATGAATTTACTATATTTTCACTTAATAAGCTATTAGTACCGATAATGGTGGTTGTAAAAACATCATCAAAACATAAGGGCTAACAATCTCCCCCTTTTTGATGATGACAACCAACCATTATATAAGAGCAAAAATAAAATAGCTATGTAGAACTTTCACATGAGGAGATTTCTCTCCCCCTTTGTCACCATCAAAAATGGGGAAAGAAATGCAAAATGCAAGATGCAACTAAACAAGCAAGCAATGTAGAACTTTCACATAGTGCATAAGCCCAAACCATTTCTTATGCGACAAAAATCATCCTCTCCAAGAGGCTTAGTAAATATATCCGCTAGTTGAGATTTGGTGTCAACAAATACTAGGGATACATCTTGTCTCTCTACATGATCGCGTAAGAAATGATGGCGCACGTCAATATGCTTAGTTCTAGAATGCAAAACCGAATTTTTGGAAATATTTATAGCACTTGTGTTATCACAAAAGATTTTAATATTTTGAAAATTCAAATCATAGTCAACTAAACTTTGTTTCATCCATAAAACTTGAGCACAACATAAGCCGGCGGCAATGTATTCCGCTTCCGTAGTGGACAATGCAACACAATTTTGTTTCTTGGAAGCCCAAGAAACAAGGGAATTTCCTAAGAATTGGCATGTTCCACTAGTACTCTTGCGATCTACCTTACATCCGGCAAAGTCGGCATCACAAAAACCATATAAATCAAAAGAAGTGCTTCTTGGCAAGGTTAAAAGTTTCATTAACATACTTAATGATCCTTTTAACCGCAATTAAATGAGATGCTTTTGGAGAAGCTTGAAAACGTGCACATGCACATACACTAAACATGATGTCGGGTCTACTAGCGGTGAGATAAAGAAGACTACCTATCATACCTCGGTATAGTTTTTGGTCCACATCTTCACCACTCTCATCCGCATCAAGCTTAACACTAGTACTCATGGGAGTAGGCGCATGCTTAGAATTCTCCAACTTGAATTTCTTCACCAATTCCTTCGCATACTTGCTTTGTGAAATGAAGATCCCATCCTTAGTTTGCTTGACTTGGAGCCCGAGAAAGAATGTAAGCTCTCCCATCATACTCATCTCAAAGTGATCCTGCATAACTTTAGAAAATTCCTTGCACAAGGATTCATTAGTAGCACCAAAAATAATGTCATCCACATATATTTGAACCAAAATGAAATCATTTTTCCTTTTTCTCACAAAAAGTGTGTTATCAATAGATCCTTTTGAAAAACCATTTTCAACAAGAAAACTAGAGAGGCGAGCATACCAAGCCCTAGGAGCTTGTTTCAACCCATATAAAGCTTTTTGTACCCGGTAAACATGATTAGGAAAAGCATGATCTATAAAACCGGGGGGTTGCTCAACATACACTTCCTCTTCTATAAAACCATTTAAGAAAGCACTTTTGACATCCATTTGAAATAGTTTGAAATTTTTAAAACTACCAAATGCCAAAAACATCCTAATAGATTCCAACCTTGCAACCGGTGCAAAGGTTTCATCATAGTCTATGCCCTCCTCTTGATTGTATCCTTGGGCAACCAAACGTGCTTTATTTCTAGTTACAATGCCATGTTCATCAAGTTTGTTTCTAAAAACCCATTTTGTACCAATAACACTAGCATTGTTAGGTCTAGGAACTAACTTCCAAACTTCATTTCTTTGAAAATTGTTTAATTCTTCATGCATAGCCAAAACCCAAAATTCATCATTCAAAGCATCATTAACCTTTTTAGGTTCTAGTTGAGATAGAAATGCAACATTACCACATTCACTCAAGGCTTTTGAGCGAGTTATAACTCCTTTTGAAGGGCTCCCAATGATTTGTTCCTTTGGATGATTTGATGTGAATTTCCAAGCTTTAGGTGGTTCAACTTGATCTTGAGCGTTTGTGCTATCCACATCCTTTTGAACTTCTATAGAGGGAGTGTCATTGATTTGCAACAAGTCCAATCCTCCCTCAATATCATCATCATTTTGATGTGAATTTCCAAGCTTTAGGTTGTTCAACTTGATCTTGAGCATTTGTGCAATCTACATCCTTTTGAGCTTCTATAGAGGGAGTGTCATTGATTTGCAACAAGTCCAATCCTCCCTCAATATCATCATCATCATCCTTCCTAGGCAAAACAACTTAAGAGTCAACATTAGTCTCATCAAAAGTAACGTTTATAGACTCTTCAACAACGAGGCTTCGTTTATTGAAGACCCTATAAGCCTTACTTCGAGGTGCATAACCCAAGAAAATACCAACATCAATTTTGGAATCAAATTTATCATGGTGATCTTTTATATCTAAAATAAAATATTTGCAACCAAAGACACAAAAATAGCCAATGAAAGGAGTTTTTCCATAATAAAGTTCATAAGAGGTTTTCTTAAGCTTTGGTCTAATCAAAACACGATTTAAAACATGGCAAGCCGTATTGACGGCTTCTGCCCAAAAATATTTTGGCAAATCAAAAGAATTAAGCATAGTGCGTGCCATCTCTTGTATGGTGCGATTTTTCCGTTCAACAACACCATTTTGTTGTGGTGTTCTAGGAGCGGAAAACATATGAGTTATACCATGATGAGCACAAAAATCATAGAAAAATTCATTTTGAAATTCACCACCATGATCACTTCTTATTTTAACAACTTTCAAATCTTTTTCATTTTCAATTCTTTTAACATGATTAGCAAATTCTTCAAAACAATCATTTTTCTTAGCAAGAAATATTGTCCATGTAAAACGAGAAAAATCATCAATAATCACAAAAACATAGTGTTTGCCTCCAAGAGAGGTAACACGCATAGGACCAAATAAGTCAAGATGAAGTAATTGCAAAAGTTTAGAAGTTGATACCTCATGAATGGATTTGAAAGAAGATTTTGTTTGTTTACCTTTGGCACAATCCTCACAAATTGTATCTTTTATGAAGTGCAAGTTAGGTAGCCCTTTCACAAGATTCTTCTTAGATAATTTTGAGATTAGCTCCATATTTGCATGTCCAAGTCTCTTGTGCCAAATCCAAGGATTTTCATCAATTGCCGCAAGACACTTTACATCTTGATTCACTAACTCATTCATCTCAAAAATGTAAACATTAGACTTGCGATTTGCAATAAAAATAATTTTTCCATCCATACTAATGATGCATTTATCCGGTTTAAAAGAAATATCAAAACCTTTATCACTTAATTGGCTAATACTAAGAAGATTGTGATTCAAACCATTTACTAAATAAACATCTTCTATGATGGGTGAGGGTTTCTTACCAATAGACCCGATACCAATGATTTTACCTTTCTCACCACCACCGAAGGAGACTTTGCCTCCTTCAATCCTTGATAGGGTTGCAAATAACTCTTTGTTGCCGGTCATATGATGTGAGCAACCACTATCAAGGTACCACATCTCCTTACGTCGTTGTCGTGACGTTCCCTATAAAAGAAGAAGATGAAGATGTAGTAGCTTTAGGTACCCATGTCTTGGGTCCTTGGTGGTTAGTAGTTTTGGTACCTTTGGGTACCCATATCAAACCATAAAAATCTTCATTGTCTTTAATTCTACAATGAGTAGAAATGTGTCCATGTCTCATACAATAGGTGCATACAAAATTTCTTTTGTATGTACGAATGTTGGAACCATGAAACCTATTTCTACCATGATGATTGTAGTTGGCATAAGCATGAGTGGGTCTAGTTCTACAACCCTCAATTTCTAATCTTTCAATCTTTGATCTTAATTGCTTGTTCTCAAAATCGAGATCTCCTAGCAATTCATCTTTTAGAGCAAGAGAGGTTGTTAGTTGTTCTAGCTTAATATCACAAGAGGCATGCAATTTTTTAAAAGAAGAGTATTCTTTAGACATTCTTTTAAATTCAAAGTTCAACTCTTCTAAAGACATAGCTATGTCACATTGCATATAAAAAAATTCACTTTCGGCCTCGGATATTACCTCATGTTCATTTGCCATGAAACAAACATTTGGGTCATGAAGAGCAAATTTGGCTCCTTCTTCATCACTATCCGAGTCACTTGGTTCGGATTCTTCCCATCCGGCATACATAGCCTTCTTCTTCTTGTACTTCATGTACTTTTCTTTGAGCTTGGGGCAATCCTTAGCGATGTGACCCGGTTCGTTGCATTCAAAACATTTACCTACACGAGAGGAAAACTTGTTGTTAGATCGGGGGTTAAATTTTTTGTTCATCTTTATGAGTCTAGAGATTCTTCTAGAGAGATGAGCCACTTCTCTAGAAAAACCGACTTCACTCTCTGACGATGAAGATGAGTTGTCACTAGCTCCTTTGAGAGCTATGGTCTTTAATTTTGGTGACGGCTCCTCAACGTTACGTGATGGCACTTCCTCCTTCTCCTTTCCCTTGAGCTTCTTCCATGCACTTTGAGCTTTCCGATAAGGCTATCAAGAGCTAAGGTAGTGAGGTCATGAGCTTCCTCAATGGCCGTGGCTTTGGGCTCCCACGCCGGAGTTAAGGAGCGAAGTATCTTGTAGTTCATCTCTTGAATGGATAGTTGCTTATCTAGACCATGTAATTCATTGATGATATTAGTAAAGCGGGAAAACATAGCATCAATGGATTCATTAGAAAGCATTTTAAATAGCTCATAATAATGAATGAGTCCACTAATCTTAGATTCTTTAACTTGGGGTGTTCCTTCATGTGTGACACATAATTTTTGCCAAATTTCGTATGCGGTTGCACACGTGGAAACCCTATTGTATTCATTGGGGGAAAGACCACAGATTAAGGCGTTCATGGCCTTAGCATTTAGATTGGCAAGGTGCCTTTCATCATCGGACATGTTCTCAACTTTGGACTTCTCTACATATTTCTTTTCTATAAGCCCTAGGATGTCAAGATCAATGCAACGAAGGTAAATTCTCATCCTAGCCTTCCAATAAGCAAAATTTGCCCCTGTGAAGAGAGGTGGTCTAGTGGTGGATTGTCCTTCTAACATATGCATATTCAAAGAGGCCTCCATTAGATCTTTTCTCTAAGGTTGTTAAACCAAAAACTGATATAGAGACCAAGCTCTGATACCAATTGTTGGACCCTAGAGGGGGGGTGATTAGGGTCAAGAGGCTCTAATATGCAATTAAAAATCAGCACAAGCAAACCACAAAACAAAAATGCGATAAAAGTAAGAGAGATAAGGTTAGGAGTTCGTTATCCTTGACGCGCGATGTGTTAACGAGGTTCGGCCCTCTGGCCTACGTCCCCGCTCCCCACTCTCAAGGAGAAATCCACTACACACCCGGTTTGGAAGCCGGAACTTCGTCTACATAGCGATCTCCACAGATCTCTCTCAGTACACAGTTTGATCTCACAGATCACACTCCCTCACAGTAGATCTCCACGGATCTCACTCACACAGCAGAAGAAAGAAATGCAAGAACCTCTCTTTACACAGCCCTTATAGCAAAGAGAAGGTATACTGAAGCTGGGAGGTGAATCACACTTGAAACAGAGAGAAAAACAGAGTTTTGAAAATTTACTCAGGAAACAGAAAAAGCTCTCTGGTTTTTCAAACGTTAGGGCTAGGAAGAAGAAGAGGTCTGGGGGGTTTATATAGAAAAGTTTAAATCATTTTAAAACAAAAACAAATCTTCCCAAATGAGATAATAATCTCTTCTTCAGACCCTCATCACAGACTGTGCCAAACACTAACAAGTGAAAGCACAGTAAACGATGTAAATGACCGTTTAAAAATCGGATCGGTCGACCGGGCCGGTCGACCGATTTCTGATATTTTCTGAAATATGATTTTTGACCAACTTGAAATATTTACAAAATATTTATTTGACCTCTGAAAATTCTGAAACTTTGTAAAATGTTTTTAATACTTGTGAAAAATAGTATTTTGTGAAAAAAACGCTTAAAAGCACAAGTCTAAAAACGTGTGTGTGATTCCCAATAGCTTCAAGTAAACTCAGTAACTCTTTGCCTACATTCTAGCACTAGAGAGAAAAACAAAAGAAAGCTAATATCCTCATATAGAGAGCAATATACTTGAGCTTTGATATAGCTTGAATCGGATGAAGCTTTTGATCGAATTTGTCGTTCTTGAAATAACGTTGCTTCATCTCTTGGCCTCCTCCTCCTTTGGATATCTTCGTTGTAGCATATATTCCATCCATCCTCCATTAATGGCACTAATGAGCTTGATAAATGAATTTACTATATTTTCACTTAATAAGCTATTAGTACCGATAATGGTGGTTGTAAAAACATCATCAAAATATAAGGGCTAACAAGGGCAACGGCAGTATATGAGGCGGTTTGAGAACCGTCGCACTTGCTCAAGGGCGACGGTTCCATGGCTAACGCAACGGTTTTGAACCGTTGCGTTAGAGCAAATATGTGGTAGTGGTACTGTGGCATGCTATTCATTCACATTTTTACTTTGGTTTGTCTTAATTGATAGAGCATTTTCTTGGTGATTTAATAAGTTGAAAATATCAAATATTGTCACATGAAATTGACATGAACTTTAATTCCACAGAGAATTGAGAATGTTCAAGCGAGTGCGAATTCTATCAGAAGAGAGAGGTGAGGATATGTATTCCTCTTGGGGCACCTAATATGATTATCTTCCTAACTTCTTTAAGGAAACTTCTTATCATTGAAAAATATTAGTTTCTCCTGTAAGTTTTAGTTCTTTCATTTCGCTTCATATGATTCTTATGTACAATGTTTATAACTTGTTTTTAGGTGTACGATCAGATTTGTTAGTAGCAGATAGAGACCACCAATGAACTCCCGGATGGGTGATGATTTGTAAGCCAAGACTGAGATTGATACTGACAGGTTCCTAGTGAGTATTTGACATTGAGGAACAAGTTTTTGGAAACAAATAGAGAATATAGTCTTTGACCGAGAAGTTTCATATTTTGTAATCAAATGTTGATGTACATTGTTTGAATGTTAGTTCGGTATGATATTTTCTGAGTTGAAATATTGGTAGTGTGGATTTAATACTTTGTAGTTTTTATACTATACTGATGTATGTTAGCACTTATCATTATGGTTGATTATGCTCAACATTTTTACGTTTATATTGTGTATTAAAATTTGACTTGGTCATATTCTTAAAAAGATTGTCCAGTTAATTGAATACTATATTATTTTGACGTAGGAAACCAAGAACAGCTCAATCGGAGCTCTTGCAATAGCTTTATCAAAACCGCTACGATAGCTCGATCAAAATTGTTGCGATAGCTCAATCCAAACTGTTGCATTAGGTCTTTTAAAACTGTTGCAATAGCTCCAACTGTCGTCGTAGCTCTATCAAAACCATAGCTATAGCCTACTAAAACCGTTGCGTTAGGTCAATTAAAACTGTTGCAATAGCTCCAACTGTCGTTGTAGCTCTATCAGAACCATAGCTATAGCCTACTAAAACCGTTGCGTTAGGTCTTTTAAAACTGTTGCAATAGCTCCAACTGTCGTCGTAGCTCTATCAAAACCATAGCTATATCCTATTAAAACCGTTACTGTAGCTGCTTGCATGTTAAAACCGTTGCGTTAGATGCGGGGGCAACGATTCAAAAAACTGTCGCAATAGAGTTCAAAACTGTTACAATAGAGGTAGGGCAACGGTAGCATATGAGGCGGTTTGAGAACCGTCGCACTTGCTCAAGGGCGACGGTTCCACGGCTAGCACAACGGTTTTGAACCGTTGCGTTAGAGTAAATATGTGGTAGTGACATCTTAACTAAGCCACTCGGTCGTATGAAGTTCATAGAGTTGCGAAGCAAGATTGGACTGCAGACTGTGAAGAGAAGGGAAAAAAACTATTATTGCAAATAATCTTGTTAACGTTATTTTTTTTTTATTTGTTTTGATTTGGTCATTTATTTGACCTATTCTCTAGGTTACCTATTCTCAAGCTTACCTATTCCCTTATCCTACAGAAATGTCACCCACTCGTGAAATATCGCTTCTTCTGCTGTCGATCTGCTGCCTGCTGATTTTGCTGTAGTACTGTTCAATCTGTGGATGTAAGTTATAGCGGGAGAATTTGGTCTGATTTAATTTGTCTTGTTTGAAATTAATTTGCAGGCGCGCGTGGCTTATTGTCTACGGTTGTTCTCGAGGAAAAGTAAAAGAACTATAAAGTTGGTGATGGAGACGGATAGGTTCCTTTTCATGCTTCACGTTTAATTTGACTCATCACCTTTTATCCTTATCCTCAACTTTATATGCTTTAAAATCTGACGTGGTGATTATTACCACTCACAAATCTAACTCGTAATAAGTTTTATCCTTATCCTCAATTTCAATAGTTGGATTATTCTATATATGCTGATTACATAACACTTGTTGAGCACAGAGGTAGTATTTGCTAGATTTATCATCATCATGACATGTGTTGCTCTGATTAACATCTTCGCGCAGTTTGATTTCATAGTCATGAACTGCCCACGAACTTCGTTCTTCAAATCAATCTCAACCGAATCACAGTAGAAAAGAACCGATCCTTGACTGCCAGCTCTAATACCGCTTGTTGAATAGAGAAAGCAGTGGATATCAAAAATAATTTTACCATTTAATTAATTTCTTTAGGTAACTCTCAGCGCGCTGTAGCTAGCGCAAATAGAAATACACACACCATATCTCTCTTTTATACAAAGCTAGTTCTTTTTGTATCTTCTCTCTTATTTTATTTCTCTCCCCACCTCGTTATTAGATCTCAGTATATTAGTTTCTCTAGCTAGTTCTTACTTCACAAATAATAAATATATAGCAAGATTGGACTTGGTTTAGCTACAGCAAAAAAAAAAAAAAAAACCGTGTACTAATTATTTTCATCCGACCCCTTTGCTAGCTATTACAATAACTTAGAAATTACGCACGTACTCGTACTAGCTAGTAACATAAACAAACCTTGTTTCTATCCGTTTTATCACCATCCTACCAACAAACCGCCACCAAAATGACAAATATTTATTGAAACGCTAGCTCTAGGCGCATTCACAAGCCCTTATATATATCATAGACAAAATCTCTAACGTCATCCACCATCGCCTCAGCCTTCCCGTCATCAAACATCTCAGCACCGTGGAACCCCTCCTCCTCCAACAACGCAACGACCTCCACCCCTCCCCTCTCCATCATCATCGCCATCGCCCTCATCCTGTCAATGAGCGGGTCCCCCAGATACCCCCTCACAAACCACCTCCCCATCCCTCCCTGTCTTCATACGGCTTCGGGTTACTTACTTCGTGATCACTATCCGCTCCGACCGAAGAGCTAGCTCCCAATAGGTCCGCACAGCGGTCGGCACGAACCTGTCTCGCAATTCTCACCTCGACCCGATCCTCTCCTCTCCCACCCGAAGAACGGCTGTCCATCACGACCCCGCGCATTTCACGGGGCCGTGTCGAATGGACGAGCCATCACGGACAGAGATAGGTGGTAGGCGATGTTCCCCGGGAGCTGCTGCCCATGAGGACAGACTAGAGAATCGCCGTGGCGCTCAGCCACGGGTCGGGCCGGTCGCAGGCAGCAGAGGAGGGCGTCGAGCCGCGTCGTCGTAGCCGGCGGGGAGGCTGGTGCTACGGGCGGCCGAGCGGTGTTCGACGATGACGGACGCGAGCAGGCAGGTCGGCGGAGAGCGAGGCCGGTGAAGTCGTGGACAGGGGCGATGGCCGGCTGCAGAGGATACAAGGGCCGCCCCGTGGAAGTAGAGGATGTCGGGAGTTCTCGGGGGGGAGTTTGGCGCGGGTTTTTGGGGAGAAGAATCCGGTATGGAGGGTTGATGGTTCTTGTTGGAGGTGACGTCCTTGCATGGAGGACGGGAAAAGATTGGTCGGTTGCTGGGGGAGTGAAGGGGAACAGGTAGTTTCTGGTGAGAGAACCGTCGGGGTTGCGAGAGATGTAGAGGTGCTTGTATGCGTCGGCTTTGGGGTTGAGAGACGGCATGATGGTTGTTAATTTGCTCGTTGAAATGGAGCGCTAAGCTAGATCGAGTTTTGCTCGGATGATGGAAGATGGTTTACGAGTGAAGGTTAGTATTTATAGAGGGCGGACGAGGGTAAACTACACAAAACCCCAGGAACATTCGGGGTGTTGGAGTAAACCCCCGATAACTTTCAAAATCGCATTAAATTTGAAGTCCCCAGTAACGTTTCCGAAGACCCTCAATACCTTTTGGGTAAATTATACCGTACCTCCAATGCATTTCTGAATGGCTTTTTATGCTGTTTCTTGGTTTTAATTTATGGGGGTTATCTACAAAATACGGAAACTTAGATTAGGGGTTCTATACAATTCCAAAAAGTTATTGGGGATTTAATGCCATTTTGAAAGATATTGGGGTTTAGTCCAAAATACTGAAAGTTCTAGGGATTTTTTAGTGTAAACCCAGAGGAAAACGCCAATAAGTTGTTTTTAATCCTCATCCAGAGCGGCCAGTGAGAATTCTTTCATTAGCTTTAAATACGTTCACATGTGCGTCATTTTTTTAAAAGAGTCTTCAAACCACTTAAGACGACTTAAGACTTTGTTAATTGTTTTAAGTGGCAAATTAAAGCCAAGAAACGCCGCTTTGTCATATTTCATTGCTAGGATCTAATTGAGATTCGGAAAAAATTTCCCACCTCACTTTTCAGTGCACCTGTCGCTTTGTGTTAGAAAAGTCTAAGGATAAGAAGGAAGAACACCATGTAATATGTACTTATTATTATTATTATTTAAATAAAAATTAGTGAGAGTTGCAGCCTGTGAACGTGGGGCCAAAAGCACGTGAACTACAAGCACAAGAAGTGTTGTCGCGCTGAGTTCAGCGGGCTCACCCCGAGAGGCCCACCCGACTTTGTGCAGCGAAAAAACGAAACACCCTTTCAGTTGGTGTTTTTGCTATAAATACCGAGACGTTTTTCTTCTAGGGTTTTGTGGGTGAAAAATAGGGTTAGTCGGTTGTTAAGAGAAGAAAACAATGGTTTCTTTGGCGGCTAGAAAAGAGAGATCTTGAGGAGAGAGCTTTGGAGAGATTTTACAAAGAGAGGTCAACTTCTTTTGGGTAAAAATCAAGTCTTATTCTTTTGATACGAGCTTGTGGATTGTACAAATCGTCAGTGTTCTCCTCATAGTGGAATCTCCCCTTCCCTTCCCCGTGGACGTAGGCAAGTTTGCCGAACCACATACATCTCGTTTCTTTACTATTTTCTCGTTGTTGGCTATTGCTTGTAGGTTCCCTCGACAATTCAGTCTTAGAACTGATGAAAGTAAGAGTGTATATCACACTTTGTTGAGATATTTTACTTTTTTTCTTGTTTCCTTCGCGAAACTGGAATATATAGGTTAGCTTGAGCTTTTGTGAAAACAAAAGTCAGGGTTTACTCTCGGGTTATATCGCTTCCGCGGTGTGAGGGCGTGACTCTGCACCCAACAATTAGTATCAGTGCAATTGGTTAGAGAGAAGGGATTATTAATCAAGCGGAGGATGGCGTCAACTAGCAAGACAGTTAAAATTAGAAAGTACGAGATTAAAAAGTTTAATGGGAAGAACGATTTTTTCTATTGGAGGATGCAGATAAAGAATTTGTTGATTTCGCAGAAATTGCACTAGGCTTTAGCTGGAAAGGAGAAGAAGCACAAGGATACATCTGATGAGGATTGGGAGGAGCTAGAACTGGAAGCACGGGCATCGATTCTCCTATGCCTTGAGAGGGATGTAGCTTTCTTGGTAGATGGAGAGGAAATGGCTACGGGCGTGTGGTCAAAGTTAGAGAGCACCTTCATGATGAAGAATCTAACGAACCGGATCTATTTAAAACCTAAATTGTATACTTGCAAGATGAAGGAGAGCTCATCAATCTGGGAATACATCAACAAGTTCGATAGGATAATATCAGATCTGAAGGACATCGATGTGACTGTAGAAGCGAGCTGTGTTTTAGAAGAAGGGAGCGAGAAGGAATGCTATGTCATCACGGGTGACGAGGATATCTCCAGGAAGTGGAATCTTGATTCGGGTTGCTCTTACCACATGTGCCCAAATAGAAAGTGGTTTACTACCTACAGAATCATTGATGGTGGAACCGTATTGATGGGGAACAATCATGCTTATAAAACGGTGGAGTTAGGTGATATTAAGATCAAGATGCATGATGGATGGTCTGAACATTGACGGATGTGAGGCATGTTCTTGATTTGCGGAAGAATCTTATCTCAGTTGGTGCATTGGACTCCGGTGGTTGCAGGCTTATTACAGAGAACGGAGTGAAGAAGCTTGTTCGGGGCTCCCTAGTAGTGATGAAAGGTGTTCGTCATGGTAATTTATACACTCTCTCAGGTATGACGGTGACGGGAAATGCAGTGGTTGGAATTGAAGGAAGTGGTGGAGACCCATGTTGGCACACTCGGGTATGGCATAGGTGGCTTGGGTACATGTCAGAGAATGGTCTAGATCTGCTTGGTAAGGAAGGTTTGCTAAAGAATATGAAGAAACCTTTCATGGACTTTTGTGAGGATTGTGTATACGAAAAGGCGCACATGGTCTAATTCTTGAAAAACAATCACAAGAGCAGAGGTATATTAGACTATGTGCACACAGATGTGTGGGGTCCGGCTCAGACAACTTCGAAGGGTGGTTCTAGGTATTTTGTCTCGTTCATAGATGATCATTCGAGGTATGCTTGGATTTATTTTCTTAAGCATAAGAAGAGGTATGCGAGATATTTAAGAAGTGGAAGGCGATGATTGAAAACTGGATAGGAAAGAAATTGAAGGCACTAAGATCTGATAACGGTACATAATATACAGATGATTCTTTCAAGGAGTTTTGTGATCAGGAGAGTATTGCTAGACACTGGACAGTCAGATCTACACCACAGCAAAATGGGGTCGCAGAGAGGCTAAAACTAACATTGCGGGAGAAAGCAATGAGTTTGCGATCTTATGTTGGATTGGGAAAGGAATGGTGGGCAGAAGTGATGGCTATAACTTATTATATTGTGAACCGTTCTCCATATTCTATATTGGATGGTGATACACCCTATAGGGTGTGGTCAGGGGAGCATGCAGATTATGAGAGGCTCCGGATTTTCAGGTGTACCGCCTATTATCACGTCAACGAGAGAAAGCTTAACGCTAGAGTCAAGAAGGCTATATTCTTGGGATATGCAAAGG
Organism: Asparagus officinalis; assembly: GCF_001876935.1. Taxonomy (NCBI): domain Eukaryota; kingdom Viridiplantae; phylum Streptophyta; class Magnoliopsida; order Asparagales; family Asparagaceae; genus Asparagus; species Asparagus officinalis. The sequence goes on from NC_033797.1 coordinate 75,970,091, forward strand.
GTGTAAAAGGCTACCACCTTTGGTGTACGGCAGATTCGAAGTTCGTGACACAGCTAAATGCAGAGTTTAAAAAAAGGAGAAAAGATTTTTAAACAACTTGACAAAGAATTTCTTCTGTATGTGCAGATAAGAACAGATCATCATATAGATCATATCGGTAAAAGATCTTTGTGCATCACGCGTTTATTGTTGCCAAATCGATTTGCATTGTATTTCGTCACATTCTAGTCAAAAGTTTGGGTTCATTTCACATTACCTTCCTAAACTATAGGGGGTGTTGCACATAAAACACAACCCTCCTAAGCTTTGTGTTGTCTCACGAAACTCCTTTGAACTTTAACTTTTCTCACCATATCTTGTACTACAATTTGTAAATATCTAAATTTCATTGAGAGGAAAAAATCAAAAATTTTATAGAAGTGGTGTATTGCTTGTAAATGAGAAATAACAAACTTTGGAATTTTTTTATCTCAAAAAAATTTTAGTTATTTTCAAATTATATGTAGAGGTCCGGTGAAAAAAGTTACAAACTGAGGGTGGTTTTGTGAGACACCTCAAGTTTAGAGGGTTATATTAGTAAATAAAGTTCATAAAATTTATATGCAACATCCCAAAGTTCAAGGGGTTTAAGTGAAATTGTCACGCCCCGTTTCCCAAAATACAGGGGAACCAGAACGTGAACAAGCTCGCGACATATTAGATTGAGAAGTATAAATAAAAGTAAACATTTCTCCTCAACCTAATACACTAAGCGTCAAGAAATAAATACAATGCAAAGTCACAAGTCCCCGATCACAGATAGCAAGAATATAATGAACAACACAGAATAAAATAATACATATCACAAATGAATATCATCCAAGACATAAAAATACAGGTCAAACATGCCCTTATACATAACTAAAAAATGAATACTGAAGAGATACAAAATTATATCGATCAATGGAAAAGAAAGAACTACAAAAACAAATAGGACCAATAATTAAGCTTCGGCTTCTTCTTCTGCTCCGTCCGCTAGACACTCCTGCTGAGAATACTCGGCTCTGGCGTATCTCCAAGATGGATCTGCTCTTCTTCTAAGTCTGACGTATACCAGAGAAAACAGGTGTACGTCAGCGTGCATGGCACACGACAAGACCCCACAAAAGAAAATAGAACGATCGAAAATCCAAGCAAAAAACGATACGAAAACCGAAATGACAAAAGAACGTGCAACTGGAAATTCCACAAAATCAATCAAGTAACAAGTCGATCATGTAGCTAGCCATCAGAATAATCATTCAGGTAACCATGTCATACAAATAGATGAAATTAATACTTAAAAATCTACAACAAGAGACGTAGTACGTTGAGCGAAATAATCCAAACAATGAAACCCTCATATATATACCTTATGTCTCAAATTGTAGATAATTAAATATTAATCATGATCTATGTATGGAAAGGAAGTACAACTAACCTACATCTCACAAGAATTCATAATAAGGTCATATAACTATCCATTCTATAACAAGTCATTGGTCACATCTCACACAGAATCAACGCTCATATCATCGGATAACTGACTGTTCACAAATCCCCTACGTGCATCCAATCCCACGAAACAGGCGGCTAGAAGACTACACGCAATTCGATCTTGGCCTGGTCCGAACTCAGGCAAAGCTCAGGTGACGAAACATGTCACGGATCAAAGTGACGAAACAGGCCACTTTGTCCAACAAACCAACCCCAGGACGAAACAGGTCACTGGTGCGAATCTGGAAGATACATCAACAACCACATCCGATCGCATGAACATTAACTTCCCCATCCCAACTCTTCTTGTTTTTCTAAGTCAACCATAATCCTCATTGAAACTCGGGTTCACCATCTAAACTCAGTCAACACACTCACACATCTCACTAAGTCTGTTCATGACGCACGAGGCCACTAAGTCATGAACTACTAAAGGTTCTCAAACACAACATGGACAATACATAGCAAACATGTCAAATACATTAAATTGTAGGCTGTCTAAAAATCACGATAGATAGTTGATCCCCCATCAAACGCCGATGATGGAGGTTATAATCTGACGACTTCCAGAAGGTTACAATTTAAAGATTTTTATATTTTCAAGGAGCCAAGATGAAGATTACAAGATGGTGATTTTTGCAACGCAAAAGAGACAACAAATCGACAGTCTCTTCAAATTCAGACGCGAAGCTCACCTATGCGTCCCAGATACAAAACGCATAGCTCGTGGCCGCATTCCAAACTCCCAGAACAAAACGCGGAGGTCCTCCCCATGTGTCAACAACAAAACGCGGAGGTCCTCCCCGTGTGTCAACAACAAAACACAGGGGTCGAACCTGCGTTGCAATACCAAAACACGGAGGTTCTCCCCGTGTGTCAATATTGAAACGCTGGGGTCAGACCCGCGTTGCAACATCAAAAAGCTGGGGTCAGATCTGTGTTTTTTGTGCTTGATTGGTTCAAACAGAACCTGAATGGTTTTAAAACCGTATCTCCACTTAATGGGGTCAGTTACACCCCATTATAGAGAGATTTTAGGGGGATTACACCCCTTAATCCCTTGAACAGTTTTAGAACTGTTTCCTATGATTTGTGGGCGGTTACACCCCACTTAGGAGCGATTTAAGGGGTAGTTACACCCCTTAATCCTCTATAAATAACTGAAAATCAATTCAGTTCAGGGGTTCGGTCTATTGGAACATCTTGGCAGCAAAGGGGGAGATCTTGGAGCATCATAGATTGAGAGATCGGCATTCATCCTTTGGAGCATTCCTTGAAGCCTTCGGCCTTGGCTTGAGAACCGATCCTCGGTTCAAATCAACTCTTTTTCAAGAGTTTCCAACTTGTCCAGAGTTATCAACTCGTCCAGAGTTCTAAAACTTGCCACGCAAGTTCCCCACAACGTCGAATCGTGAGGAGAAGACATCATTCCAGTGAAGCAAAACATCGGATCATCAACGGAGAGCAAACTCGACGCGAGCATTCGAGGGAGGCACTCCATCGCCATCGTGAAGAACCCAGTTTTAAACAAAGGGGAGAATCAAATTCATTCTCTTCTCTTTTGTAATCGGAATCCAAATAGTAATTGAGATAGAAGGAATACAAATCAATTTTTCTTTCATTTCTTTTACATCGAATCTTTCCACAAACAAAAGATGGCGACTCCGCTGGGGACTAGCTTCTCTGATGAAGAAGTGGTGGCGCAATCCGACGTCAACCTCGCTGGAACAACGGTCGAAACTCTCGTGGTAGAGTTTGATCAAGCCAAGTTTGAGAAAGCACTCTCCTCCGGATCCCTTAGCCCTAAGGCTATGCGCAAGATCCACAAAGTTTTCGAGGAGACTAAAGCTCAAGTTGTGGCAAACTCATCTAAAGACTATCTCCCATGGGGGTTGCACTGTTGATACAGTCCCCTCTCTAAAGGAGAAGACTCAACTTCGGCACAACTCCAAAAAAGCCGATCCTCCAATCAACGCGAACTCTGCGTTTGCGAGCCTCAACATGAGCTCTGCATAAGCCAAGCTAAACGCAACCCTCAGGTGTGCGTTTCCCAGATAGAACGCAGCCTTCAGAGGCACGTTCCAACATTAAAACGCAGACCTCAAAACTGCATTGATCTGGCTGAACGCAACTCTGAAGAGTGCGTCCCAGAACCAAAATGCGGCCTTCAGAGGCGCGTTCTAACATCAAAACGCAGACCTCAAAACTGCGTTGATCTGGCTGAACACAACTCTCAGGAATGCGTCCCAGAACCAAAATACAACTCTCAGGAGTGCGTTCCAACATTTAAACGCAGACATCAAACCTGTGTTGATCTGGCTGAACGCAACTCTCATGAGTGCGTCCCAGAACCAAAACGCAACTCTCAGGAGTGCATTTCACAAACTGAATGCAATTCTCAGGAGTGTGTTTCAGAATCCGAACGCAGATCGCAGGACTGCGTTTCACTAGCAAAACGCAGACTTTGGTCTTGCGTTAATCAAGCTAAACACGACCCTCGTGTTCCTTCTTTAGACCGCGATGTGATTCGTCGTGTTCAAAATGATCAACATGGATTTAAAATTCATGTTTGCCAAGAACCAGTCCTATCCTTTAACAGACAGGGGGTTCCATCTCTACCCTCACGCTCTGTGAGAGGTTCATCCCAAGTCTCTGACTTGCGGGAAAGGCTGTCGATGTTCAACCGACCGACGAACGTTGTTTTGCTCAATAATCGACGACATTCTCACATGAAGAAGACTTTAGAGGATGAATACCTTGGAGTCACTTCTAACATGGTTGGCAGAGGGAGATCATCAACCCCTAGTTCTGACGAGTCAGAGACAGATCGTTCTCCAAGCGTCAGAGAAATCACTAACGAGTTTGAAGGAATCTACCAACGTACTCAGACTCAAACAGGAGCCATTCCTCCTATCAACTATCAGAGTTTAGCCAGAGGAACTAATTCTGATGACGAACACTCAGCCATTGCGGAGTTCCAATCATCAAGTTCTTTTGTTGGGCATGAGAGCTTCGCCCACATGACAGAACATTCTGAAGATCTTTCAAAGAGGGTTGATGAGCAGGAGATCATGCTCAAATCACAGCAGAAGACCCTCGATGAACTCCTGGCCCTGTTAACTCAAATCGTCACAGACAAGGACAAATCTCAGAAGACAGATTCGCCACCTAGGCAACAATCTTCCTAGAGAGGAAAAGCGTCTTCATCCCGACCTCACACAAGCAAAGGGAAGGGAACAGTGGTTGATGATGCGGCTTCTAATCAAGAAGCCCACAACCTGGAATCTTTCTCTGATGAAGGAAGAGAGACAGAGAACGAGCAAAATCTCTAATATGCCAAAATAGAAGAATTGGAAGCCCGCCTCAATGCCATTGCCAACAGAAGCGAGCTCCAAGACGAGGGAGTTGTCAGACCCTATCCTACCGAATGGGATGCTGCCCCTTATCCTCCAAAGTTTGAAGTCCCGATGCTACAAACTTTTAACGGTACGGGATCACCGAACCAACATATCTATCATTTCAAATCACAGACTAGGAATGTGATATCAAACGATGCCATACTGGCTCGATTGTTCATTGGCACCCTCAAGGGAGTTGTCTTTGAATGGTTCAGGAAACTGCCTGCGGGATGTATCCAAAAGTGGGCGGATCTAGAGAGACTCTTCCTATCAAGATTCTTCGAAGAGGATATAGAAGTCTCCATCCATACCCTTCTCGCCACTAAGCAGAAGAAGAGGGAGTCTGTCAAAGCCTTCGTCAAAAGGTTTCGAAACATGGCTCTGCGATGTCCGACAGGTATGACACAATCTACCTTAGTGGAGACCTGTCGACACAACTTGCAAACCGACCTCCTAGTCCGAATAGGAATTGCAGAATGCCGTTCTTATAGACAACTAATCTCTCAAGGAGAACAGGCTCAAAAGATTATTGCCAGGTGTTTGCGTCAGGAACAGGTTCTGTTGTAGAATTCATTATAACTGTTTATCGATTACAATGAAAGCAAAAGAGTAAGCTTCGTACTTTGTAAAACTACTCCTTACAATAAAAATTAAATTACAAGCTCCTTAGAAACAAACGCAGGATCGTTGTTTGGATCGCTGCTTGCGTGGGATCTTTGCCTGTGCCGGGGGTGCGTTAGCCCGTGGACCACCGAATCACGGATTCTGATTGAATCGTGAGGGGTTTAGTGATTCTTCCTTCGTTTATCGAAGTAGGAATTTGAAGTGAAGATCTTATCAAAGTAAGACGATCACTCTTCTTAAGATCAAGTCTGAGGCTTAGATCTGCTAGGAATCACCAAACGATGCTTGTCAAAGGGTGAAAATTCTCTCTTTCTTCCTCGAAATCAACAAAGCTCAAGCCTTCTCTGCTCCAATCTGCCCTCCCTCCTTTATTTCGTGTCTAGGGAGGTATTTATAAGGGTATGAGTGCACAACAGTTGAAATGGAGGCGAAACAACTGACCCGATGAACCCTATTTTGGCCGCGGCAGCCAACACTGCCGCGGCTATTGCACGTAGTGTGGACTGCCGCGGCCAGAAGGAGGTGGTTACCAGCACGTTCCATCCTGCTTGAAACTGTTTCTCCCACGACCTTTAACACTTTTTTCAATGGTTTAACTGCTTGTCCATGTCAGCACACGTTCTATTTCTGATATGCTGCCACGTGGGCTTCAAAAAATCATCATACAACTGTCTTGTAACCGCCGCCAGCATCTCCTGTAATTGCCGCGGCACCATAGGCTGCCGCGTCTTAGCCGCGGCACCATAGGTTGTCGCGCCTTAGCCGCGGCACCATGGGCTGCCGCGCCTTAGCCGCCATGTACTGCCTGTTGGTGTGTATATTGTTCTTCCATGTTGTTTCGCTTCCTTTGAATCATCCCCTTCTGATTAAGAGAGCGGCCTTTATCATCTTCTCTTTGCCTTGAGTAGTATTTGGATGTCTGTAAGCATTTTTTGACGCCTACAGATACCCCCTCCAAAGTATCTCAGACTCATCATCATCATTTTTTATTTTTTTATTTTGGGAGGAGTCTAGGACACTTTGGATATGATAAGTTTTTCTTGCAATTTCTTCAGTACTTTGTTGAGGAAGTTGCGTAACATGGTCTATAAAATGGCTTCAATTCTTGACTTCTTCATCTTTTAGCCTTTTCAGTGCTTTGTAGAATAGCTAAAATTCCTCCGGTGCTGCGTTTATCGCGTGGCCGTTATCGAAGTCTTGAATTTGAACTGCCGTCAAAGAATGGAGAAATAGTTTATACTCATATGCTCTATTGGAGTGTTCGGGAAATAGTTTAACCTCATATACCCGATGGGAGGTTCAAGGAGATGCAGTTTATACTCATATACTCATCGGAGTGTTTTGGTCTCTTTTTTGTTGGTAGAGATGAACCCGATGATGGAGAGGAAGAATTTTATATTCTATCTCCTGGTCTCTTGTTTGTTGGTAGAGATAAACCCGATGATGGAGAGGAAGAATTTTATATTCTATCTCCTGGTGCAAAGAAAACTCAAAGTGGGATCTCCACTTAGAGAATCTGGACGGGTTTGAATAATCCTAACTGTCATAAGGTTTGATTATTCAGTTCAAAAGTGGACCTCTCGTTCGTGGAATGAATCGAGAAGAGATTTTGGTTGTGGTCCTAACTGTAGTAAGGTTTGACCAAGTGGGAGTTTGATACGATCCTAACTGTTTAAAGGTTTGATCGCTCAATTTGTGGGCCTCTCGTTCATGAAAAGAATCGAGAGGGGATTTTGGCTTTGGTCCTAACTATAGTAAGGTTTGACCAAGTGGGAGTTTGATACGATCCTAACTGTTTAAAGGTTTGATCGCTCAATTTGTGGACCTCTCGTTCATGGAAGGAATCGAGAGGGGATTTTGGCTTTGGTCCTAACTGTAGTAAGGTTTGACCAAGTGGGAGTTTGATATGATCCTAACTGTTTAAAAGTTTGATCGCTCAATTTGTGGACCTCTCGTTCATGGAAGGAATCGAGAGAAGATTTTGGCTGTGGTCCTAACTGTAGTAAGGTTTGACCAAGTGGGAGTTTGATATGATCCTAACTGTTTAAAGGTTTGATCGCTCAATTTGTGGGCCTCTCGTTCATGGAAAGAATCGAGAGGGGATTTTGGCTTTGGTCCTAACTGTAGTAAGGTTTGACCAAGTGGGAGTTTGATACGATCCTAACTGTTTAAAGGTTTGATCGTTCAATTTGTGGACCTCTCGTTCATGGAACGAATCGAGAGGGGATTTTGGCTTTGGTCCTAACTGTTTAAAGGTTTGACCAAGTGGGGACTTGAGACGATCCTAACTGTTTAAAGGTTTGATCGCTCAATTTGTGGACCTCTCGTTCATGGAAGGAATCGAGAGAAGATTTTGGTTGTGGTCCTAACTGTAGTAAGGTTTGACCAAGTGGAAGTTTGATACGATCCTAACTGTTTAAAGGTTTGATCGCTCAATTTGTGGGCCTCTCGTTCATGGAAAGAATCGAGAGGGGATTTTGGCTTTGGTCCTAATTGTAGTAAGGTTTGACCAAGTGGGAGTTTAATACGATCCTAAATGTTTAAAGGTTTGATCGCTCAATTTGTGGACCTCTCGTTCATGGAAGGAATCGAGAGAAGATTTTAGCTTTGGTCCTAACTGTTTAAAGGTTTAACCAAATATGAGTTTGATACGATCCTAACTGTTTAAAGGTTTGATCGTTCAATTTGTGGACCTCTCGTTCATGGAAGGAATCGAGAGGGGATTTTGGTTTTGGTCCTAACTGTTTAAAGGTTTGACCAAGTGGGGATTTGATACGATCCTATTTGATCGTTCAATTTGTGGACCTCTCGTTCATGGAACGAATCGAGAGGGGATTTTGGCTTTGGTCCTAACTGTTTAAAGGTTTGACCAAATGGGGACTTGAGACGATCCTAACTGTTTAAAGGTTTGATCGTTCAATTTGTGGATTTCTCGTTCATGGAAGGAATCGAGAGGGGATTTTGGCTTTGGTCCTAACTGTTTAAAGGTTTGACCAAATATGAGTTTTGTGAGGGAAGATTGATCTAAAGAAGTGATCGAATCTCATCTCAGCAAAAGAGTATTCGGAAATCACCGTGGGGATGTAGTGTTTATCACTTTGTTTGTAATGATCGGGTTATCCCTAAGAAAATTACATATAGCATTCTTCTGAGAACTTCCCGTTACATGAACCATCCACCCCCAGTTTCCTTAGCGAAACTGGATCTAACATCATACTGAGTTACATGACCGGGTTATCCTTAAGGATATTACATGTAAAAATTCTCCAGGAACTTCCCGTCAAGAGTGGGAAACAGTTTAGGCTCATATACCTATTAGAGTATCGAGGAGCAGTTTATACTCGTATACTCTTTGGAGTGTTGAGAAGCAGTTTATACTCGTATACTCTTCGGAGTTAGGAGAAACAGTTTATACTCGTGTACTCTTTGGAGTATCAAGGAGCAGTTTATACTCGTATACTCTTTGGAGTGACATGAAGAAGCAGTTTATACTCGTATACTCTTCGGAGTTAGGGGAAAACAGTTTATACTCGTGTATCCAATGGAGTTACATGAGGAAGCAGTTTATACTCGTATACTCTTCGGAGTTAGGGAAAAACAGTTTATACTCTTGTACCCCATGGAGTATAAGTCGTCTTTACTTGGCTTGTTTCGTCGTTATGACGCCGGAGTCAATTAAGGCTTGGATTTTGTTTTTGAGTCCGAAGCAAATCTCGGTGGGATGAAGGACCCTTCTGTGGTACGCACAGTAGTTTGGATCCGTAATCATCTTAGCTCCCTCCTGATCTTTAATAGGTGGTAGCTCAATTTTGTCATTGGCGAGGAGGTATTTCAATATGGCTGGAGCTTCATCATTTTCGAAAGAATACTCCTTTTGAAACTTCGGATCGAGAGTCGCGTTCCCAGCGATTGAATTATATAGATCAATATGTTCTTGCAAGAGATAGATATGAACAATAAGAGCAATAAGACTAATAAGAATATGCACAAATAAAATATGAGACAAACAAAACACAAACACACGATATGTTCACGAGGTTCGATCCCTACGACCTACGTCCCCGCTCCTCACCTCGAGGAGATATCCACTATCACAATCCGGTTTGGAAGCCAGAACTTCTACACACTCGGTTTATAAGTTCACCGAAAACTCTCACACTACACAATCACTCAACAATCACACTTTACACACTAAGTGTAGGAATCTAGCCCGTGTCCTCCTCCTTAAGTACTCGATTACAACCTCTCCCTAGGTTCGTCAATCGACGATACTCCTATTGGATTTGACCCCGTCTCTCTCTCCTCACACTTCTCTCGGTGTACAAGTGTATTACAAGTGATTCTCTCAAATAAAAGTTAAATACAATGATTTTGTTCTCAAATAACAAGTGAGAACTCAATGAAGCTCACACTCACTAAATCACACCCCCACAACCCATAATATATAATATGAAAATATTAAGGTCAATAAGTGTGTGTGATAATAGTGAATGAAACTCAATAAATATAACTCAATGAATATAGCTAATCAAATGAAAGTGAAACAATAAGCTATATAAAGAAGAGTTTAGAAAAACTTCTCAATGGACAAGAAGAGCTGAAGAAATGATGATCCCAATAGGAATTGCAAGCCTCTTCTTGTTGTAGAAAAACTTCTCTTGAAAACTGATTAATGAAACAACTCTTAAACAGCTCTTAAACGCGATTAACAACTTGTTAAACAACAAACTTGGATTTCTTAGTTCTAGAGAGGAAGAGCAGCAATAGGATATATATAGCACCCTAATACAACAGCTAGAAGTAGGCAAAAAGACCAAAAAACCAGTTTGAAAAACTAGCCGTTATACACATCTGACAACTCGGCGGTCGACCGGTCCGGTCGACCGCTTAGTTCAAAAACCCAGAGAACGGAGTTTTAAAGCTGGCGATCGACCGACGGAAATTTCGATCGACCGATAGAAAATTTCGGTCGACCGATGGAAATTCCGGTCGACCGAAAAACTCTCTGGAAATTTTCTCAGAGAAAGAACTGTTAGCCCTTATGTTTTGATGATGCTCCTACAACCACCATTATCGGTACTAATGGCTTATTGAGTGTAAATGTAGTAAGTTCATTTATCAAGCTCGTTAGTGCCATTAATGGAGGATGGATGGAATATATGCTACAACGATGATATCCAAAGGAGGAGGAGGCCAAGAGATGAAGCAACGTTATTTTAAGAACGACAAATTCGAATACAAGCTTCATCCGATTCAAGCTATATCAAAGCTCAAGTATTGTTCTTTATATATGAGGATATTAGCTTTCTTTTGTTTTTCTCTCTAGTGCTAGAATGTAGGCAAAGAGTTACTGAGTTTACTTGAAGCTATTGGGAATCACACACACGATTTCATACTTAGGTTTTTAAGCGTTTTTCACAAAATACTATTTTTCATAAGTATGAGGACCTATCTGCAAAATTCCTTTTATAAACAGTTTGTTTTTAGTATTAAAAACATTTTACAAAGTTTCAGATTTTTCAGAGGTCAAATAAATATTTTGCAAATATTTAAAGTTGGTTAAAAACTGTTTTCTGCAGAATGTCAGAAAGCGGTCGACCGGTCCGGTCGACCGCTCCCATCGCCTTTCCTTACTATTTTCCAGAAAGGTCGTCGGTCGACCGGTACGGTCGACCGAAATTTTGACTTTCAAATCGGTCGACCGCTTCGGTCGACCGACGGTGTCTCTGCCTGATTTCTAAGTTTTCTAGGTTGTTGGCGGTCGATCGAAAATTTCGATCGGTTGACCGAAGCATTTTTTCGGTCGACCGAAATTCCCTTCGGTCAACCGATTTGTGTCTTTGGTCAGCTGCGACTTTTTAAACGGTCGGTTTTTGCCTCGTTCACTGTGCTTTCACTTATTAGTGTTTGGCACAGTCTGAGCTGAGAGTCTGAAAAGAAGATTATTTTAAACTCGTTTATAAAAACCCCCCAGACTGCTTCTTCTTCCTCAGCCCTAACGTTTGAAAAACCAGAGAGCCTTTTCTTCTTCCTGAGTAAAATTTTCAAAGCCTGTTTTTTTCTCTCTGTTTTAAGTGTGATTCACTTCCCAGCTTCAGTAAACCTACTCTTTGCTATAGGGGCTGTGTAAAGAGAGGTTCTTGCATCTGTTCTTCTGCTGTGTGAGTGAGATCTGTGTAGATCGACTGTGAGGGAGTGTGATCTGTTGAGATCAAACTGTATAGTGAGAGAGATCTGTGGAGATCGCTGTGTAGACGAAGTTCCGGTTTCCAAACCGGGTGTGTAGTGGATTTCTCCTCGAGAGTGGGGAGCGGGGACGTAGGCCAGAGGGCCGAACCTCATTAACACATCGCGCGTCAAGGATAACAAACTCCTAACCCTATCTCTCTTACTTTTATCGCATCTTTGTTTTGTGTTTTGCTTGTGCTGAATTTATATTGCATATTAGAGCCTCTTGACCCTAATCACCCCCCCTCTAGGGTCCAACAATTGGTATCAGAGCTTGGTCTCTATATCAGTTTTTGGTTTAATCACCTTAGAGAAAAGATCTAATGGAGGCCTCTTTGAATATGCATATGTTGGAAGGACAATCCACCACTAGACCACCACTCTTCACAGGGACTAATTTTGCTTATTGGAAGGCTAGAATGAGAATTTACCTTCGTTGCATTGATCTTGACATCCTAGGGCTTATAGAAAAGAAATATGTAGAGAAGTCAAAAGTCGAGAACATGTCCGATGATGAAAGGCACCTTGCCAATCTTAATGCTAAGGCCATGAATGCCTTAATCTGTGGTCTTTCCCCCAATGAATACAATAGGGTTTCCACGTGTGCAACCGCATACGAAATTTGGCAAAAATTATGTGTCACACATGAAGGAACACCCCAAGTTAAGGAATCTAAGATTAGTGGACTCATGCATGATTATGAGCTATTTAAAATGCTTCCTAATGAATCCATTGATGCTATGTTTTCCCGTTTTACTAATATCATCAATGAATTACATGGTCTAGATAAGCAGTTATCCATTCAAGAGATGAACTACAAGATACTTCGCTCATTGACTCCGGCATGGGAGCCCAAGGCTACGGCCATTGAGGAAGCTCATGACCTCACTACCTTAGCTCTTGATAGCCTTATCGGAAAGCTCAAAGTGCATGAGAAGAAGCTCAAGGGGAAGGAGAAGGAGGAAGTGCCATCACGAGAAGTTGAGGAGCCGTCACCAAAGTTGAAGACCATAGCTCTCAAAGGAGCTAGTGACAACTCATCTTCGTCGTCGGAGAGTGAAGTCGATTTTTCTAGAGAAGTGGCTCATCTCTCTAGAAGAATCTCTAGACTTATAAAAATGAACAAAAAATTTAACCCTCGATCTAACAACAAGTTTTCCTCTCGTGTAGGTAAATGTTTTGAGTGCAATGAACCGGGTCACATCGCTAAGGATTGCCCCAAGCTCAAAGAAAAGTACATGAAGTACAAGAAGAAGAAGGCTATGTATGCCGGATGGGAAGAATCCGAACCAAGTGACTCGGATAGTGATGAAGAAGGAGCCAAACTTGCTCTTCATGACCCAAATGTTTGTTTCATGGCAAATGAACATGAGGTAATATCCGAGGCCGAAAGTGAATCTTTTTATATGCAATGTGACATAGCTATGGCTTTAGAAGAGTTGAACTTTGAATTTAAAAGAATGTCTAAAGAATACTCTTCTTTCAAAAAATTGCATGCCTCTTGTGATATTAAGCTAGAACAACTAACAACCTCTCTTGCTCTAAAAGATGAATTGCTAGGAGATCTCGATTTCGAGAATAAGCAATTAAGATCAAAGATTGAAAGATTAGAAATTGAGGGTTGTAGGACTAGACCCACTCATGTTTTTGCTAATTATCATCATGGTAGAAATAGGTTTTATGGCTCTCACTCTCATGCATACAAAAGAAATTTTGTGTGCACATATTGTATGAGACATGGACATATTTCTACTCATTGTAGGATTAAAGACAACCATGATTTTTATGGAATGATATGGGTACCTAAAGGTACCAAAACTACTAACCACCAAGGACCCAAGACATGGGTACCTAAAGCTACTACACCTTCATCTTCTTCTTTTGTAGGGAACGTCACGGCAACGACGTAAGGAGATGTGGTACCTTGATAGTGGTTGCTCACATCATATGACGGGCAACAAAGAGTTATTTGCAACCCTATCAAGGATTGAAGGAGGCAATGTCTCCTTCGGTGGTGGTGAGAAAGGTAAAATCATTGGTATCGGTTCTATTGGTAAGAAACCCTCACCCATAATAGAAGATGTTTATTTAGTAAGTGGTTTGAATCATAATCTTCTTAGCATTAGCCAATTAAGTGATAAAGGTTTTGATATTTCTTTTAAACCGGATAAATGCATCATTAGTATGGATGGAAAAATTGTTTTTATTGCAAATCGCAAGTCTAATGTTTACATTTTTGAGATGAATGAGTTAGTGAATCAAGATGTAAAGTGTCTTGCGGCAATTGATGAAAATCCTTGGATTTGGCACAAGAGACTTGGACATGCAAATATGGAGTTAATATCAAAATTGTCTAAGAAGAATCTTGTGAAAGGGCTACCTAGCTTGCACTTCATAAAAGATACAATTTGTGAGGATTGTGCCAAAGGTAAACAAACAAAATCTTCTTTCAAATCCATCCATGAGGTATCAACTTCTAAACCTTTGCAACTATTACATCTTGATTTATTTGGTCCTATGCGTGTTACCTCTCTTGGAGGCAAACACTATGTTTTTGTGATTATTGATGATTTTTCTCGTTTTACATGGACAATATTTCTTGCTAAGAAAAATGATTGTTTTGAAGAATTTGCTAATCATGTTAAAAGAATTGAAAATGAAAAGGATTTGAAAGTTGTTAAAATAAGAAGTGATCATGGTGGTGAATTTCAAAATGAATTTTTCTATGATTTTTGTGCTCATCATGGTATAACTCATATGTTTTCCGCTCCTAGAACACCACAACAAAATGGTGTTGTTGAACGGAAAAATCGCACCATACAAGAGATGGCACGCACTATGCTTAATTCTTTTGATTTGCCAAAATATTTTTGGGCGGAAGCCGTCAACACGGCTTGCCATGTTTTAAATCGTGTTTTGATTAGACCAAAGCTTAAGAAAACTCCTTATGAACTTTATTATGGAAAAACCCCTTTCATTGGTTATTTTCGTGTCTTTGGTTGCAAATGCTTTATTTTAAATACAAAAGATCACCATGATAAATTTGATTCCAAAATTGATGTTGGTATTTTCTTGGGTTATGCACCTCGAAGTAAGGCTTATAGGGTCTTCAATAAACGAAGCCTCGTTGTTGAAGAGTCTATAAACGTTACTTTTGATGAGACTAATGTTGGCTCTCAAGTTGTTTTGCCTAGGAAGGATGATGATGATGATATTGAGGGAGGATTGGACTTGTTGCAAATCAATGACACTCCCTCTATAGAAGCTCAAAAGGATGTAGATTGCACAAATGCTCAAGATCAAGTTGAACAACCTAAAGCTTGGAAATTCACATCAAACCACCCAAAGGAACAAATCATTGGGAGCCCTTCAAAAGGAGTTATAACTCGCTCAAAAGCCTTGAGTGAATGTGGTAATGTTGCATTTCTATCTCAACTAGAACCTAAAAAGGTTAATGATGCTTTAAATGATGAGTTTTGGGTTTTGGCTATGCATGAAGAATTAAACAATTTTCAAAGAAATGAAGTTTGGAAGTTAGTTCCTAGACCTAACAATGCTAGTGTTATTGGTACAAAATGGGTTTTTAGAAACAAACTTGATGAACATGGCATTGTAACTAGAAATAAAGCACGTTTGGTTGCCCAAGGATACAATCAAGAGGAGGGCATAGACTATGATGAAACCTTTGCACCGGTTGCAAGGTTGGAATCTATTAGGATGTTTTTGGCATTTGCTAGTTTTAAAAATTTCAAACTATTTCAAATGGATGTCAAAAGTGCTTTCTTAAATGGTTTTATAGAAGAGGAAGTGTATGTTGAGCAACCCCCCGGTTTTATAGATCATGCTTTTCCTAATCATGTTTACCGGGTACAAAAAGCTTTATATGGGTTGAAACAAGCTCCTAGGGCTTGGTATGCTCGCCTCTCTAGTTTTCTTGTTGAAAATGGTTTTTCAAAAGGATCTATTGATAACACACTTTTTGTGAGAAAAAGGAAAAATGATTTCATTTTAGTTCAAATATATGTGGATGACATTATTTTTGGTGCTACTAATGAATCCTTGTGCAAGGAATTTTCTAAAGTTATGCAGGATCACTTTGAGATGAGTATGATGGGAGAGCTTACATTCTTTCTCGGGCTCCAAGTCAAGCAAACTAAGGATGGGATCTTCATTTCACAAAGCAAGTATGCGAAGGAATTGGTGAAGAAATTTAAGTTGGAGAATTCTAAGCATGCGCCTACTCCCATGAGTACTAGTGTTAAGCTTGATGCGGATGAGAGTGGTGAAGATGTGGACCAAAAACTATACCGAGGTATGATAGGTAGTCTTCTTTATCTCACCGCTAGTAGACCCGACATCATGTTTAGTGTATGTGCATGTGCACGTTTTCAAGCTTCTCCAAAAGCATCTCATTTAATTGCGGTTAAAAGGATCATTAAGTATGTTAATGGAACTTTTAACCTTGGTTTGTTTTATCCAAAAAGCACCACTTTTGATTTATATGGTTTTTGTGATGCCGACTTTGCCGGATGTAAGGTAGATCGCAAGAGTACTAGTGGAACATGCCAATTCTTAGGAAATTCCCTTGTTTCTTGGGCTTCCAAGAAACAAAATTGTGTTGCATTGTCCACTACGGAAGCGGAATACATTGCCGCCGGCTTATGTTGTGCTCAAGTTTTATGGATGAAACAAAGTTTAGTTGACTATGATTTGAATTTTCAAAATATTAAAATCTTTTGTGATAACACAAGTGCCATAAATATTTCCAAAAATTCGGTTTTGCATTCTAGAACTAAGCATATTGACGTGCGCCATCATTTCTTACGCGATCATGTAGAGAGACAAGATGTATCCCTAGTATTTGTTGACACCAAATCTCAACTAGCGGATATATTTACTAAGCCTCTTGGAGAGGATGATTTTTGTCGCATAAGAAATGGTTTGGGCTTATGCACTATGTGAAAGTTCTACATTGCTTGCTTGATTAGTTGCATTTTGCATTTGGCATTTCTCTTTACCCCATTTTTGATGGTGACAAAGGGGGAGAGAAATCTCCTCATTTGTTGCATATATTTAGGGGGAGCTCATAGATAGGGGGAGCACCTATCTATAAGCTATTTTATTTTTGCTCTTATATAATGGTTGGTTGTCATCATCAAAAAGGGGGAGATTGTTAGCCCTTATGTTTTGATGATGTTCTTACAACCACCATTATCGGTACTAATGGCTTATTGAGTGTAAATGTAGTAAAATCATTTGTCAAGCTCGTTAGTGCCATTAACGGAGGATGGATGGAATATACGCTACAACGAAGATATCCAAAGGAGGAGGAGGCCAAGAGATGAAGCAACGTTATTTCAAGAACGACAAATTCAATCAAAAGCTTCATCCGATTCAAGCTATATCAAAGCTCAAGTATATTGCTCTCTATATGAGGATATTAGCTTTCTTTTGTTTTTTCTCTCTAGTGCTAGAATGTAGGCAAAGAGTTACTGAGTTTACTTGAAGCTATTGGGAATCACACACACGTTTTTAAACTTGTGCTTTTAAGCGTTTTTCACAAAATACTATTTTTCACAAGTTTGAGTACCTATCTGCAAAATTCTTTTTCCAAGCAGTTTGTTTTTAGTATTAAAAACATTTTACAAAGTTTCAGAATTTTCAGAGGTCAAATGAATATTTTGGAAATATTTCAACTTGGTCAAATAACCTGATTTCAGAATATGTCAGAAATCGGTCGACCGGTCCGGTCTACCGATCCGATGACCTTTCTTCTCTATGTCTCCAGAGTGTCGTCGGTCGACCGATACGGTCGACCGAATTTCTCAACCCTTAATCGGTCGACCGTGCCGGTCGACCGATGAGTCTCTGGATGTTTTGTCAAAACTCCTTAGCTGCTGGCGGTCGACCGATTTTTTCGGTCGGTCGACCGAAGGTATTTTTCGGTCGACCGATATTTTCTTCGGTCAACCGATTTTTGCCTCTGTTCAGCCGCGACTTTTTTAAAACGGTCGTTTGCCTCGAACCCTGTGCTTTCACTTGTTAGTGATTGGCACAGTCTGTGATGAGGGTCTGAAGAAGAGATTATTATCTCATTTGGGTAGATTTGTTTTTGTTTTAAAATGATTTAAACTCTCCTATAAAATCCCCAGACCTCTTCTTCTTCCTCTAAGCCCTAACGTTTGAAAACCAGAGAGCTTTTTCTGTTTCCTGAGAAAATTTTCAAAACTCTGTTTTTCCTCTCTGTTTCAAGTGTGTTTCACTTCCCAGCTTCAGTACTCTTCTCTTTGCTATAGGGGCTTGTGTAAAGAGAGGTTCTTGCTTGTTTTTTCTTCTGCTGCTGTGTGGTTGAGATCTGTGGAGATCTACTGTGAGGGAGTGTGATCTGTGAGATCAAACTGTGTAGTGAGAGAGAGATCTTGTGGGATCGCTGTGTAGACGAAGTTCCGGCTTCCAAACCGGATGTGTTAGTGGATTTCTCCTCGAGAGTGGGGAGCGGGGACGTAGGTCAGCGGGCCGAACCTCGTTAACACATCGCGCGTCAAGGATAACGATTCCTAACTCTATCTCTTTCTATTTGATTGCACTTCTGTTTTGTGGTTTGCTTGTGCTGAGTTTTAAATTGCATATTAGAGCCTCTTGACCCTAATCACCCCCCCTCTAGGGTCCAACAATTGGTATCAGAGCTTGGTCTCTATATCAGTTTTTGGTTTAACAACCTTAGAGAAAAGATCTAATGGAGGCCTCTTTGAATATGCATATGCTAGAAGGACAATCCACAACTAGACCACCTCTCTTCACCGGCACTAATTTTGCTTATTGGAAGGCTAGGATGAGAATTTACCTTCGTTGCATAGACCTTGACATTCTAGAGCTCATAGAAGAGAAATATGAAGAAAAGTCCAAAGTCGGGAACATGACCGATGGAGAAAGGCACCTAGCTAATCTCAACGCTAAGGCTATGAACGCCTTAATTTGTGGTCTTTCCCCTAATGAATATAATAGAGTTTCCACGTGTGCAACCGCATACGAAATTTGGGTAAAATTATGTGTCACACATGAAGGAACCCCCCAAGTTAAGGAATCTAAGATTAGTGGACTTATGCATGATTATGAGCTATTTAAAATGCTTCCAAATGAATCCATTGATGCTATGTTTTCTCGTTTTACTAATATCATCAATGAATTACATGGTCTAGATAAGCAATTATCCATTCAAGAGATGAATTACAAGATACTTCGCTCCTTGACTCCGACATGGGAACCCAAGGCTACGGCCATTGAGGAAGCTCATGACCTCACTACCTTAGCTCTTGATAGCCTCATCGGAAAGCTCAAAGTGCATGAGAAGAAGCTCAAGGGGAAGGAAAAGGAGGAAGTGTCATCACGCGAAGTTGAGGAGCCGTCACCAAAATTGAAGACCATAGCTCTCAAGGGAGCTAGTGACAACTCATCTTCGTCGTCGGAGAGTGAAGTTGATTTTTCTAGAGAAGTGGCTCATCTCTCTAGAAGAATCTCTAGACTTATCAAAATGAACAAAAAATTTAATCCCCGATCTAACAACAAGTTTTCATCTCGTGTAGGAAAATGCTTTGAATGCAACGAACCGGGTCACATCGCTAAGGATTGCCCCAAGCTCAAGGAAAAGTACATGAAGTACAAAAAGAAGAAGGCTATGTATGCCGGATGGGAAGAATCCGAACCAAGTGACTCGGATAGTGATGAAGAAGGAGCCAAATTTGCTCTTCATGACCCAAATGTTTGTTTCATGGCAAATGAACAAGAGGTAATATCCGAGGCCGAAAGTGAATCTTTCTATATGCAATGTGACATAGCTATGGCATTAGAAGAGTTGAACTTTGAATTTAAAAGAATGTCTAAAGAATACTCTTCTTTCAAAAAATTGCATACCTCTTGTGATATTAAGCTAGAGCAACTAACAACCTCTCTTGCTCTAAAAGATGAATTGCTAGGAGATCTCGATTTCGAGAACAAGCAATTAAGATCAAAGATTGAAAAATTAGAAATTGAGGGTTGTAGAACTAGACCCACTCATGCTTATGACAACTACAATCACCATGGTAGATTCAAGCTATATCAAAGCTCAAGTATTGTTCTTTATATATGAGGATATTAGCTTTCTTTTGTTTCCCTCTCTAGTGCTAGAATGTAGGCAAAGAGTTACTGATTTTACTTGAAGCTATTGGGAATCACACACACGATTTCATACTTAGGTTTTTAAGCGTTTTTCACAAAATACTATTTTTCATAAGTATGAGGACCTATCTGCAAAATTCCTTTTATAAACAGTTTGTTTTTAGTATTAAAAACATTTTACAAAGTTTTAGATTTTTCAGAGGTCAAATAAATATTTTGCAAATATTTCAAGTTGGTCAAAAACTGTTTTTCTGCAAAATGTCAGAAAGCGGTCGACCGGTCCGGTCGACCGCTCCCATCGCCTTTCCTTACTATTTTCCAGAAAGGTTAGCGGTCGACCGAATTTTTCGGTCGGTTGACCGAAGCATTTTTTCGGTCGACCGAAATTCCCTTCGGTCAACCGATTTGTGTCTTTGGTCAGCCGTGACTTTTTAAACGGTCGGTTTTTGCCTCGTTCGCTGTGCTTTCACTTATTAGTGTTTGGCACAGTCTGAGCTGAGAGTCTGAAAAGAAGATTATCTTCCTAAATAGGAAGATTGGGTTTTTGTTTTTAATTGGTTTAAACTCGTTTATAAAAACCCCCCAGACTGCTTCTTCTTCCTCAGCCCTAACGTTTGAAAAACCAGAGAGCCTTTTCTTCTTCCTGAGTAAAATTTTCAAAGCCTGTTTTTTTCTCTCTGTTTTAAGTGTGATTCACTTCTCAGCTTCAGTAAACCTACTCTTTGCTATAGGGGCTGTGTAAAGAGAGGTTCTTGCATCTGTTCTTCTGCTGTGTGAGCGAGATCTGTGTAGATCGACTGTGAGGGAGTGTGATCTGTTGAGATAAACAACAAACTTGGATTTCTTAGTTCTAGAGAGGAAGAGCAGCAATGGGGTATATATAGCACCCCAATACAACAGCTAGAAGTAGGCAAAAAGACCAAAAAACCAGTTTGAAAAACTAGTCGTTATACACATCTGACAACTCGGCGGTCGACCGCTTAGTTCAAAAACCCAGAGAACGGAGTTTTAAAGCTGGCGGGCGACCGACGGGAATTTCGGTCGACCGGAAGGCTCTCTGGAAATTTGCTCAGAAAAAGAACAACTGTCGGTCGACGGTCGACCGTACCGGTCGATCGAAATCTGATATATGCTTATTTCCAGGTTTAGGGGCTGGTTAGAAAATCCAAAAAAAAATATCAAATTCAATCCAAAAATAATGAAACTTTGGGGAAAGTTTCTAAATGATGAAATAAACATGTTTGAAAAGAAATTTTTGGAAAAACAATTTTCGTTTGCGAAAACTCCCTATTTTTGAAAAGTGTTCAAAAAAAACTGTTTTTCGCGAACATGAAAATTGACATAGAGCTTGTAAACATGTATATATATATTGTGCATATATTATATGTATATAAAGAAGTGTGAAGGAGCTGTAAACACGAGATAAAAGTTATTGTAACAACGTTTGAAGAAAAATCATTTATATGATAGAAAACGTCAAAACAAAATCGTGTTAAGTGTACATATATTGAGCTTAGATATAATCATACAATATATGTAAGTAAACTAAACAATATACCTAGGTAAAACCACACAAGAGAACTTGAATCTTTAACGCTTGATTAACTTGTGTTGAAATACCTAAAAAGTGACCATAAATACAAAAATACTAGAAATCTTATTAGTAATAAATTGTTTGCCAAATCATCATCAAAACTATAGGGTCAACAATCTCCCCCTTTTTGATGATGGCAAACAATTTAATATGAGCACAACAAACAGATAATCCCACATATAAGCCAAACATAGACAAATCATATATGAATGATCACATAAACCAAAGAAAGAGCATTAACCATATATGGAGCAAGTATATGATCTATATGAACTATATGTGGATTTTTCTCCCCCTTTGACAACATCAAAAAGGGAAAGATAGGAGCAATGCTCCCCCTGCTTATAAGCATAGATAATAAAAATAAAGAAGTGAATGTCAAAAGCTCCCCCTGTCAAATAGAATAAATGACACTAAAGAGTATGTAAAGGAGCTAATCACACTAAACAATCATAAACATTATATAAAACAAAGAACTCATTAAAAGCAACTTATTTTCCACACACCAAAACATGAATATTGTTTCAACTATGCATTGATCATTGATCATAGAAGAAATAAACTAAACATAATAAGTCACAAATCATCATATAAGCATTTGAAACAACAAAAACATAGATTGTTCCAACAGATATCAACCCATACATAAAAGTTCACATGAATCCACACTTAATAAGAGTTATTACACTCAAGCTAAAACAGAGTTATCAAGATTTATAAACCAGAAGAGAACATCGATGTCGTGGCTCCTAACTGGGAATGCGACTCTCGATCCGAAGTTTCATGCATTCTCTTGTAGTCCCTATGTCTGATGGCTCCTAACTGGAGTCGGGACATCCGTTTGGCAATTCTTGAATCGACTTTTCCTCCCGGGGAAAAGTCGGGGTTTGATTCATTTGAACGCCATTCAGATTTTCTTTTATCAGCCATATTGATGGTGACTTCAGGGAATTCATTTTCTTGAATAGCAAGCTTCTTGCTGAAACATCTCGGCCTGGGCTTTGACATTTCGGTGAGAAGCCTCTGGAACACTGAGACTCTTTGCGGGATGATTTCTCGTTTGGCGTAGTTATATTCTGACAATGCTGCTTTAATGAGTCGCGCACAGGAACAATGAGAGTTTATTTCTCGAATAATTTTCTTTCGAAATTTACTCACACCTCCAACTTGATAGTATGATTCATCGGTATGATTGCCGAAAAATCCTATCGTCTGTTGGTATGACCTCCCAGGTATGATGACGTCTTTTGGTGAATGCGTCTTCTTCTGGGGGTGTAAAACCTTATTGGCATTCTCAGGACAATTTATTACTGTCTTTGCGCGATCCAAGGTTATGTCGGGAGTCACACGTTTAGAACCACCTCCTTGCGGGTATGGAGTCTTAACGGGCTCCGAATGCTGATTTTGCATAACTCCAGACTTTGGAATCCAAACTTTGTAGAATTTTGGTGGTTCTTTGGCCACCATTTTCTTGTTTCTTTCTCGTCTTTGTTGTAAGAGAGCACGGGCATAAGCAGCGTTTGCACGACGCTTTTGTGTTGTAAGAGAGCACGGGCATAAGCAGCGTTTGCACGACGCTTTTGTATACGTTCTTTGAGGGTCGAATGAGTCCTTTTGACAAAAGTCAATTCATCCGTCGTTAGTTTAGCAGAGATATGAGTGACTGGTTGTTGAGACAACTGAACCACTCGATGCCTCCTCGACTCTAGGTTCGCGTGATAACGAACCCCGTCGGTTTGTTCCAAGGCTTTAGCTATTTGGCGAGCACGGCGCTGACGTTGTCTCTGATGAGCCCTCTTCGTCAGTGCCGGTGGGCTTTGATTCGATGACTCTTTAATTAGATAAGAGTCATCGCGAGCAGAGATGTTGCGAGTAGAATCCTCAGCAACAATCATGCGAGAGTCTTCATTTTGTGCCTTCTTTGGCATGTAAGTCTTCTTCAATGGTGAGATCATCTTGTACTTACGAGACAATGAAGATCTTGAAGAGGATGATGAGAGATATTCCTCAAACTTGGTTTGGTCGAATTCGTACTCGACCATGGATTCAACTGGAATCTTGATCGGCTACGACACGACGGTCTCGGCAACGAGACCGTTGACTCCCACTGTGGTCGCCAGCTTGTTTGCGTCAGGAACAGGTTCTGTTGTAGAATTCATTATAACTGTTTATCGATTACAATGAAAGCAAAAGAGTAAGCTTCGTACTTTGTAAAACTACTCCTTACAACAAAAATTAAATTACAAGCTCCTTAGAAACAAACGCAGGATCGTTGTTTGGATCGCTGCTTGCGTGGGATCTTTGCCTGTGCCGGGGGTGCGTTAGCCCGTGGACCACCGAATCACGGATTCTGATTGAATCGTGAGGGGTTTAGTGATTCTTCCTTCGTTTATCGAAGTGAGAATTTGAAGTGAATATCTTATCGATGTAAGATATTCACTCTTCCAAAGATCAAGTCTGAGCTTAGATCTCTAGGAATCACCAAATGATGCTTGTCAAAGGGTGAAAATTCTCTCTTTCTTCCTCGAAATCACCAAAAGCTCAAGCCTTCTCTGCTCCAATCTGCCCTCCCTCCTTTATTTCGTGTCTAGGGAGGTATTTATAGGGGTATGAGTGCACAACAGTTGAAATGGAGGCGAAACAACTGACCCGATGAACCCTATTTGGCCGCGGCAGCCAACACTGCCGCGGCTATTGGCGCGACAGGCGTCTTAGCCGCGGCACCATGGGCTATCGCGCCTTAGCCGCGGCACCATGTCCTGCCGCGCCTCAGCCGCGCCGCCATGTACTGCCTGTTGGTGTGTACATTGTTCTTCCATGTTGTTTCGCTTCCTTTGAATCATCCCTTTCTGATTAAGAGAGCGGCCTTTATCGTCTTCTCTTTGCCTTGAGTGGTATTTGGATGTCTGTAAGCATTTTTTGATGCCTACACCAGGATCAAAGCTGAAGAACAAAGTAGGCAGGATTATCCTGAGCAATCGGACCAAGCTCACTCTTCCCAGTCAGAACCGGAAGATACTACGGCCACTGAAGCCACTCCTCTTCAGTAGGATGACGGATCCAACAACTATCATGTTAACGATTATCTCTGATAGTCAAGCTCGTTAGATAATGGCTCACTAGGCGATGTGTCATGTCTTCTCTTTTCCCCCTTGCACTTGTTCAAGACCGGGGGTTGGTTTATTGGTAGTTCATTGGATTATGAGTAATAAATTTTCTGAGTTGTTATGTTTAATAGAATACCTCTGTCAACCACAAAATCTACCAAAACTATCACGTCCATCAACTTGTCAATCCGCTTCAATAGGATGGCAGATCCACAAAACTATCACATTAACATTTACCTCTGATAGTCCATCAACTTGTCAATCCGCTTCAATAGGATGATAGGTCCACAAAACTACCACGTTAACATACACCTCTAACAATCAACTTATCAATCCTTACCAATAGGATGATAGGTCCTCAAAATTACTTAAATCGTAATCTTCCCCAGCAAGACACTAAGTCTTCAAAGTCTTATTCAAATCACGAGCATCAAAATTCATCACTTCTGATGATAAACTCACCTATCAAGTTTCCCCAGCGAGACGCTAATTCCTAAAATCTTGTGCAAGTCACAAGTACACATTCTCTTGTCACATTAATATCAAACACCTCTGACAACCCACTTATCAATCCTCTTCAATAGGATGATAAGTCCACAAAGTTGCTCCGATCGCAATACATTCCTGTCACGTTAACATCATACCTCTGACAACCCACTTATCAATCCTCTTCAATAGGATGATAAGTCCACAAAGTTGATCCGATCGCAACACATTCCTGTCACGTTAACATTATACCTCTGACAACCCACTTATCAATCCTCTTCAATAGGATGATAAGTCCATAAAGTTGCTCCGATCATAACACATTCCTGTCACGTTAACATTATACCTCTTACAACTTACTTATCAATCATCTTCAATAGGATGATTAGTCCACAAAGTTACTCCGGTCGCAACACATTCCTGTCACGTTAATATTATACCTCTGACAACCCACTTATCAATCCTCTTCAATAGGATGATAAGTCCACGAAGTTGCTCCGATCGCAACACATTCCTGTCATGTTAACATCATACCTCTGACAATCTACTTATCAATCCTTTTCAATAGGATGATAAGTCCACAAAGTTGCTCCGATCGCAATACATTCCTGTCATGTTAACATTATACCTCTGACAATCCACTTATCAATCCTCGTCAATAAGGTGATAAGTCTCCAATGTTGCTCCAATCGCAACACAAATTTTCGTCATGTTAACATCATACCTCTGACAAAATCAACTTATCGACTCTCTTCAATAGAGCGATAGGTCCACAAACCTATCATGTTAACACCAAACCTCTGACAATCCACTTATCGACTCTCCCCAATAGAGCGATAGGTCCTCAAACTTGCCCTGTTCGTAATATTTTTCTTGTCACGTTAACATCATACCTCTAACAAAATCAACTTATCGACTCTCCTTAATAGAGCGATAGGTCCATAAATTTTAGTCAAGTTAACATCACACCTCTGACGATCAAACTAACTTATCGACTCTCTTCAATAGAGCGATAAGCCCATAAAATACTGTTAGGTTAACATCACACCTCTAACAGTTAAATCCCCCAATGAACTTGTTAATCTCTTTTCAACAAGAATAGCAAGTTTTTTATTATAAAATCCCTAGCGGATTAAATATTTTCTGGAATTATCCTAGTGATAATAAAGAAAATTTCTGAATTTCACTCTAAGTGGAAATTCATGCCAAGTTAATATTACACCTCTAGCGCTTTTAACTTTTTTTCAGTATTTCAAGTAATACAGGAAGAAATAATGATAAAGCCTACGTATTCAATATCGTAGCGGGTCGTTATTAATAACGTCAAAATCTATGCCTTACACGCATGGGGAAATTTCTCCCGAATCCTAAGTAGGGATAAGTCAATGCCTAACACGCGTTACCGATTAGTCTTTCATCGTAAAAAGGATAAAAGTCTACGTATTCGACATCGTAGCAGGTCGTTATTAATAACGCCAAGATCCATGTCTTACACGCATGGGGAAATTTATCCTGAATCCTAAGTAGGGATAAGTCAACGCCTAACACGCGTTGCCGGTTAGTCTTTCATCATAAAAAGGACAAAAGTCTACGTATTCAACATCGTAGCAGGTCGTTATTAGTAACGCTAAAATCCATGCCTTACACGTATAGGGAAATTTATCCTAAATCCTAAGTAGGGATAAGTCAACGCCTAACACGCGTTGCCGGATAGTCTTTTTTCGTAAAAATGACAAAGTCTATGTATTCAAAATCATAGCATCAAGTCTAAGAGGGTTCATTCTCTTAGCACAACTTTACATGTGAAACGGATTCAAATAATTCACATGCTAGCCCGACTCAAACGGTAGTTGGTAAAGGCTTATCAAATCCGTTGATGGCTGAGGGTTTGCCAAAAATCCTATGCATGTTCGTAGGTCCATTAGCTTAATGGGTGTGAGCTGGGACTTGAAACAGATGACCTAAAGACAAGTCTCAAAGACTTAGTCAGAAAATGCATGAGAGCTACCTACGAGTCTCAAGTTGAAACGCCAAGATCAGACCCGCGTTGCAAACACCAAAACGCCGAGGTCACACCCGGGTTTCAAATTTAAAACGCAAGGGTGAGACTCGCGTCTCAAGTTCAAAACATAGGGGTCCACCCCCGCATTCCAGAAGCAGGTTTATGACACATACCTTCACACAGGTCTACGTGGCAAATCCCTTCAACCAAGATGTCTTTGAAGCGAGTGCAGAGAACAACTCCTTTACGACAAGGAATCAACAGCTCCAAGATTAGAGTTGAGATCCAAAGTATTCCGAAAATTCGTCCCAGTCAACCGCGAACTTTCGAAAACTTTGGAAGGGGTTCTGTAGGCTATCTAAAAATCACGATAGATAGTTGATCCCCCATCAAATGCCGATGATGGAGGTTATAATCTGACGACTTCCAGAAGGTTACAATTTGAAGATATTTATATTTTCAAGGAGCCAAGATGAAGATTACAAGATGGTGATCTTTGCAACGCAAAAGAGACTACAAATCGACACTCTCTTCAAATTCAGACGCGGAGCTCACCTATGCGTCCCAGATTCAAAACGCATAGCTCGTGGCCGCGTTCCAAACTCCCAGAACAAAACGCGGAGGTCCTCCCCGTGTGTCAACAACAAAACGCGGAGGTCCTCCCCGTGTGTCAACAACAAAACACAGGGGTCGAACCTGCGTTGCAACACCAAAACACGGAGGTTCTCCCCGTGTGTCAATATTGAAATGCTGGGGTCAGACCCGCGTTGCAACATCAAAACGCTGGGGTCAGATCTACGTTTTTTGTGCTTGATTGGTTCAAACAGAACCTGAACGGTTTTAAAACCGTATCTCCACTTAATGGGGTCGGTTACACCCCATTATGGAGAGATTTTAGGGGGGATTACACCCCTTAAACCCTTGAACAATTTCAGAACTGTTTCCCAAGGTTTGTGGGCGGTTACACCCCACTTAGGAGCGATTTAAGGGGTAGTTACACCCCTTAATCCTCTATAAATAACTGAAAATCAATTCAGTTCAGGGGTTCGGTCTATTGGAACATCTTGGCAGCAAAGGGGGAGATCTTGGAGCATCATAGATTAAGAGATCGGCATTCATCCTTTGGACCATTCCTTGAAGCTTTCGGCCTTGGCTTGAGAACCGATCCTCGGTTCAAATCAACTCTTTTTCAAGAGTTTCCAACTCGTCCAGAGTTATCAACTCGTCCAGAGTTATAAAACTTACCACGCAAGTTCCCCACAGCGTCGAATCGTGAGGAGAAGACATCGTTCCAGTGAAGCAAAACGTCGGATCGTCAACGGAGAGCAAACTCGACGCGAGCATTCGAGGGAGGCACTCCATCGCCACCGTGAAGAACCCAGTTTTAAACAAATGGGAGAATCAAATTCATTCTCTTATCTTTTGTAATCGGAATCCAAATTGTAATTGAGATAGAAGGAATACAAATCAATTTTTCTTTCATTTCTTTTACATCGAATTTTTCCACAAACATAAATAAATACAAAACGTGAAATGTTATCATAACAACAACTATATAATTTAGAAAATAATTCCTTTTTCAAAATATTTTTTTTAAAAATTAATTCTTATTATAATAATCCAAAATATTCTCTTTTCTAGAATAATTTTTTTAAAATTATTTCCCATTAATTATTAGTCTAAAATAATTCATTTTATAAAAAAATAAATTCTTTTAAAATTATTTCTCATTATTAATCTAAAATATTTCTTTTTCTCAAAATAAATTTCTTTTTAAATTTTATTAATTCTCTAAATGATTCCGTTATCAAAATAAATTCTTTCACTTCATTATCATTATTCCGAAAATAATATTTATCACACAACTATGATTTAAATCAATATTATTTAGCAAACAACCCACGCAAATAAATACGTCACAAATAAACTATGCAAATAATTTATAATAGGTATAAAATTCAGATCTGGGCAAGATGGATCTTGCCTGTAAGGCCAAGGGGGCCTGTCGACGGTGCGGCGGCGCGTTGCGGAGACGAATCTGGACTGAAGGGGGTTACAACGTTAGCGAGAGGATAACGACGATGGATCTGACGGTTGACTTGTGGAGCTAGATGGCGACATCGGTGACGGGTTCGACGGTGCGGGGATCTCGATGAAGAAAAAAGAGAGAGAGAGAGAGAGAGATGGAAAAACAATATAATATATATATATATAGGAAGAAATTAGGGTTTAGAAATTTAATCGAAATAACTAAAATAAATAATTACGAGTACTTAAAAAATTAAACTAATTACAGAATAATTATCTATAATTAAAAGCATACATGTGGTGCTAATACAACAGTTGATACGAAACAGTCGAAATATACACATATTATACAATTAAACAAGAATAATTAATAAAAAATATATTTACTTACATTTAAAATCAAATAATTATGGGATAATTATATACACAGTAAAACGTACTTGTTATACTAATACGATAGCTGATACGCAATAATTAAAATAATACAATAATTTATATAAATAATACGTAATTAATAATTCAACATAATACACGAAATAATACATAATAGTAACAATAATTCAACGTATTATTTAAAATAATATGTAATAGTATCGATAACATAACAATTTAATTCTAGAAATTTTTACCGCACAAAATAAATTTATAAATATTAAAATCATTTATATAAATATAAAGTTTGGATTTTAAATTATAGAAAATTGTAGAAAATCAATAAAAATACAAATATTCTTCTAAAAATATTAATTAAATATTTAAAAATACTAAAAAATATTTTAACTAGTATCGAAATTCATGGCTCTTACAGAAATTAACCCTAAAAGTTTACTTGTCAGATGGAAAAGTTTAAAATTTAAGGGGGGCTTATATGAGATAAACAAAGCTGAGAGAGTTTTGAGTCCATCTTTGGACACATATCAAAAAAAATTCGAAGGGTTAAGTGAAATTAACCCTAACGTGCTATTTGGAAGGATATAACTTGCTAAGGAAGAAGGGTTAAGGAGAATGACTAACATAGTTAACCTTTCACGAGAAATTAAAAATAATTTAATCCATTTGAATTTGATAGTCAATATGAAAGGTGTTATAGGTTGCCTCAAATACTCAAATCCATATTACTTTGGGAGTTTATTTTTAGCTTGGTTTGTTTTGATCAAGAGTCCTACTTACATTAGACTTTGTACAACCAATCATATTAGAGGTTTAGTTCTACTTGGACTCTTGTTGGGTTTTGGGATATGGACTTCTATTCTTATTAGAACTCTTATTCCTTAGACAGCAAGGAGCTGGGATCTTCAAGGCTATATAAGAATAGTCTTTTAAGCTAATTAGATGCATCAATCTTCAGAGCACCAATCAAGAAGAGAGAGTTCTTTTGTGAAGCCTATTTGATATTCAGAGCACCAATCAAGAAGAGAGAGTTCTTTTGTGAAGCCTATTTGATATTCTTCTCTTTTGTTCCTTTAGTTGAGAGTTGTGAAGCCTATTTGATATTCTTCTCTTTTGTTCCTTTAGTTGAGAGTTGTATTAGGCTTTTAGGGTGTGATTTGGAATTGAGAGATTAAGAGGTTCCATTTTGTATTCCTCACAATTAGTAAAGCTTTTCTCCTCCTTCACTCGTAGACGTAGGCTACTAGCTGAACCACGTATATCTTTGTGTTCGTGTGTTCTTGATACTTTTTGTGCTCTCGTGTGATTGATATTAGCTTATCCTGGGCAATTTGTCATAACAAATTGGTACCATAGCCCTCAACTATCGATCGGACGAGAAGATGATGACAACTACTACGAAGTGGGATATCAAGAAGTTTAACAACAAAATTAGTTTTTCAGCCTTTGGCAAGTTAGGATGATCGCCGTGTTGACACAGAGTGGATTGAAGAAGGCTTTGTTTGGGAAGTCGAAGAAACCGGCTACTATGACAAAGGAACATTGGAACGAGTTAGATGATAGAGCTCTCATAGCGATCCAATTATGTTTGACAAACAAAGTTTTACAAGAAGTTCACAGGGAGAAAACAGCCGATGACTTATGGTCTAAATTAAAGGATTTGTATTTGACGAAGTCGCTCACTAATCACCTCTTCTTGAAGCAGTGTTTGTACACACATCGGGTGTCGGAAGGAACACCCATCAAATCTTATACTGGTGAATTTAATTTTGTGATTACATATTTGAGTAAGATTAATGTTAAGGTCAATGATGAAGATCAAGCCCTATTGTTATTGTGTTCTTTGCCACTTTCGTACAAGCACTTCAGGGATACTATGATTTACGATCGAGATTCTTTAGTATCAAGGACATCAAAGAGAACTTATTGAATAAGGAGAAGATCGACAAAGAGTTAACCACAAGTGAAAGTGGCGATAAAGCTGATGGCTTGTTTGTTCGACAAAGAGTTAACCACAAGCATTGGAGGTAATATGTATAAGTCGAAGCATAGGAATCTGACCTGCAGATATAGTAAGAAAAAAGGGAACATCAAGACTGATTGTTACAGATTAAAGAACAAAAATAAACAAAAATAGTATGAAGGAAAATGAAAGGAGGACTCCACTAAAGTTGGCATTGCTGAAGATGTGATTTTGTTGGCTACAGATGATATAAACAGGAGCATGAATGATTAGATTTTAGATTATTGCTGAAGATGTGATTTTGTTGGCTACAGATGATATAAACAGGAGCATGAATGATTAGATTTTAGATTCGGGTTGTTCCTATCATATGTGTCCTAATCGATGATATAAACAGGAGCATGAATGATTAGATTTTAGATTCGGGTTGTTCCTATCATATGTGTCCTAATCGAGACTGGTTCACCACTTATGAAGCTATTGATGGTGCAGTTGTTCTTATGGGGAACAACACCTCATGCAAGACTGTTGGGAAATGCACAATTCGGATTAAGATGCATGATAGAGTTATTAGGACTTTGACAGATGTTATGCATTATGACACCCCTATTTTCTCACATGGCTGTAGTCCAAGGTGAAACCAGAGATGTTAAACCTACCATGCACCCACACTATGCAATAACATGATTCACTATTTATAGTAATATCCTCTAGTTGAAGCAAAAGAAATGTAGGTACAAAAAAATGCAAAATAAAGAAATGAATGTAATAAACATGATATGGAAAGTGAAATCTCATAAATAAAAATCATGCCTCAACTGAAATACATCTGATATATGGAATAAAGAAAATATCTTAACATGAATCAACTAGAAATCATACTAAGGCACACAACCTTTACAAAATGAAAATAAAACTCTAAAGGCTGAATGAAATCATAAAAAAAATTATTGTGGAGCTTCTACTAATAACTCATGTGACGGCGACTATACAAGAACTCCATCATCATGCGGCTCTCCGAACCTCTATATTGCCTGAAAGAAGTGAAAACAAAAAAAAAAAGAATTATATAAAGAGCATCAAAGCGTTACAGCAAGATCACCTCCATCCGCCCCCAGGAGAAGAGCTGCTAGATGGAGTGGAGCCTCTATCTATTAAGTATAATCTACCTAGATCACTTTCACTGTATCTAAGTGGAATTAAGATTTAGAAACCTATAATACAAGACGTAGTATATCGAGTAAAATAATCCAAACAAGGAAACCCTCATGTATATACCATTGTATTAAATTGTAGATATCTAAACATTAATACCAAACTAAGAATAAATAACATATATAAAATTAATAATTAGAAACCCACAACACGAGACTGGTATGTTGAGCAAAATAATCCAAACAAGAAAACCCTCATGTATATACCATATATCTCAAATTATGAATCGATAATCATTGATCACAACTAAGACATAAAGAAAGCAATAAAGAAAATAAAGACATCATTAAATTGTATTTATATTATCCTCCACTATCACTGTGGAGATATAATAAATACTTTTAAGAGCAAAGTATCCCGCTCATATATCTCAATGATGAATCACATCCATAACTAACATCCACCAAAGACTCAGGCTATCAATTAGCTATCTTGGTGCAACTCTTTGCAAGATTTTAAAACTTAGCATCATCATGTGCAACGAACTACCCTGTAGGTATCCTAAACAGTATACATGGATCATTAGTCTCATCACGATCTTAGTGCGTAACATGAGTGCGGGACGGCCTACCATATAGATATCCAAAAAGACGGCTCACAAGCCTCATCGCACCCTCGTGCGGACGAACTGCTAGACAAACCAACTAAACACTACTCAATGGCCTGTACGAATGGAATATCGATGCACTACCCCACGTAATACTGAACTGAGCTCATCAACGATATCCATTTCATGTATAAACTATGTAAATCCGGTATATAGACGCACTATCCCATATAGTACTGTGTTGTGCTTATCAACGATATCCAATGAGTATATGAATAATAAACAACCCAACACTTGACATAATCCCCTCTGGGATACTCATGTGTGTGCAAATGACATTGTACTTGTGTATTCATGAATTTATATGTAAAGGAGTGCGGCTCGAACCTCGTGAGCACATCTCAAACAGATACAAAACACAAACTCAGAAAAGAGCCTTAATAGTTGACTACTACGCATAGTAGTCAACTACTCTGAGCCCATCCAGAATCTAAAAAATTGGACTAAGTGTGAGTAGTCAACTAATATGAACACTAGTTGACGACTCTGCTATGAAAAACAATTCTGTGAGTCGCACCAGGAAAGGAGTAGTCGACTACACATGTTATTGGTCAACTACTCTGTGTTAAATAGATTTCTGTTTCCTAGGTTTTGATGATTTTATGATTATTTCTTAAATAAAACTCATTCAAATCACATAGAACATAGGAAAAAGGTCTTAGTATACTGAAATTTACTATCAGATATTAGTTCACATGATTTAACTCTTTGATTAAACACTAATTAAGGTTTAACTTCATAATTATTTAAATTCTCACATAAATAACATCGAACAGAGATAAGCTTGTTTAAAACACATTCATGTCATTGTGATCTCATAACCTAGGGTTTAAGCATGACTAATTTACAAGGAAACTTGATTAATTAACAAAGTAGGGTTTGTACATGGGTTAAACTTAATTAATAAATTAAAAATAAAATTAACATTTATCCTAATGATCATAATAATGTTTCTAATGAAAACAGCAAGAAAACCATGTAGATCTAAATTTGTTTATAGTTTAATATCAAAAATCTAATGTTTTTCGCATTAGATTAAGTTCTATGCATCATATCTGTCATATTACTTCATAAAAATATGTTTATAAACTATGGGTAAGGTTTGGATACAGATGATCTTGCCTTAATCTCGTGTGCAAGTCTTTGAAACGAATAGCAAGCAATCCAAAAGTGCAAACAACTCGTTCTCCTTGTCACACGTCGATGATCTTGCCCTCGTGTCGGTATTTTGCTTCACAAAGCTCACAAAACTCATAAGAAATTGATTTAGGGTTTTTGATGAGAGGGTGGCTGCTAGGGTTTAGAGATATGATAAAAGAGAAGAATTTTCATAAAAAAACACAGGTATTTATAGAGGCAAACCTGAAACAAACCCGTTTAACCCGAACTAGGAAACCTAGTCTGACTAGGAAAATAACTACAACTTTTGTTGGAAAGCTACTGAAGATACCTACAACTCTTATCTTTTGAGTTTTTCCAGATTCAAACTGCATCGGTGTGTAAACATGTATACTCGTAACTGGTCATTTTTCCAGATTTCATACTCGTGTATATAGTGCATGATTTCGTGCATGTTTCTCATCTATATTCACATATATACATTAGATTGATCTCAAAGCATTCCCTAGCATACTCAAACATCAAAATATGTCATTTATAACCATATAATATATTTATCATTATTTATTATAATTTATTCAAACTTTTGGGGTTTTACATTCTTCCCCCCTTGAAAGAATTTTGTCCCCGAAATTCCACAATCGTATCTTAGAGATTAATAATACCAAAAAAACATGTTGAGGGGATAATCCAGATACGGAAACCCTCACATACATATCTCGTACTATTAATCTCCAGATATGAAACATAGCAATATCTACACTTAACCATCTAGAATGCGAATATTCCCACTTAACTCCTAACTAAGCGGAACAAGTACGTCGGGCGAAAAATCCAAACAAGTAACCCCCCATATATATAACATGTATTCTGAATGATTAGGAGTTAAGTGTTAATACCCTTGTTCTAGCGTTAAATATAAATATGACCATATAGATAATCATGAACACCAATCAAAATCAATCAGTTTACCTGCTCAAACAAGTGCTGGTAGTCACGACGTATAACATCTTCGCAATCCCCTAGAATCCTCCTCGATATCTATATCTAACAGTCTAGAATGTAAATACTTCTACTTAACCCCTAACTAAACGGAACTAGTACGTCGGGTAAAAATCCAAACAAGGAACCCCCTATATATATACCATGTGTTTCGAATAATTAGGAGCTAAGTGCTAATACCACCATTCTAGCATTAAGTATAGATATGAGCATATAGATAATCATAAACATAGGCAAATCATAGTCAAACAATTTACTTGCTCAAATAAATGTTGGTCTTCACGACACATATCCTCATCGCAACCCCCAAGAAGCATTCCCGGCTCCTTTCCGGTTCCATTGAACTTTAACTAAGGGTATCAATTTATTTCTAAGATTCTTGCCCTCCTTGGCAAGAATACACACAGGAATTTTAATAATGGTCAAATCATCATGAATCTCAATCTCTGGCACGTCTAACACATGTTGTTGCTCCTTGTAGCATAGTTGCTTTTTAAGCATCGAAACATGGAAGACATCGTGTATGCTCGACATTGATGCTGGAAGATCTAGCCGATACGAATGGCTCCAATACACTCAATAATTCTGAATGGACCAATATACCTCGGGGCTAGCTTTCCCCGTCTCCCAAATCGCTGAACTCCCTTCATAGGCGATACTTTCAATAATATATAGCCCACAACCTAGAACTCTAATAGTTGTCGCCTCTGATCTACATAACTCTTCTGGCAACTCTGCGTTGTAAGGATGTGCTCCCAAATCACTGCTACCTTCTCTGTAGTCTGTCTCACAAGCTCTGGTCCAAGTAATAGGTTGTCCTCTGGTTTTGCCTAACAAATAGGCGATCTGTAAGGCCTCCCGTACAATGCTTCATACGGTGCCATCTCAATAGTCACTTGATAACTATTATTATAAGCAAATTCAATTAATGGGATGTAGTCCTCCTAACTACCCTGAAAGTCTATGATACATGCCCGAAACATGTCCTCCAATACCTAGTTCACTTTTTCCGTTTGCCCATCTGTCTGCGGGTGGAAAACACTAGAGTATGATAATGTACTACCAAAGGAATTCAGGAAACTCCTCCAAAAATGTGAAATTAAAACTGAGTCTCGATCTGATACTATCATTTCTAGGACTCCATACAATCTCACGATCTCATGGATGAATATTCTCATGTAAATCTTTGCGGTACAGGTTATCTTTACTGGTATAAAATATGCTAACTTCATCAACCGATCAACTATCACCCAATTGAATCATTCCCCTTCTTCGATCTCGGTAATCCTATAATGAAGTCCATGGAAATATCTGCCTATTTTCACTCTAGAATGGGTAAAGGATGTAGGGTTCTTGTTGGTCTCTGGTGTTCTGTCTTTATTTGTTGGTAGGTAAAGCACTTAGCCACATACTCGGCAAAATCCCTACACATGCCGCTCTACTAAAAGTGTCTCTTCAGGCCTTTGTACATTTTTGTTGTGCCTAGATGCACTGTGTATCTGGTACGATGTGCCTCATCAAATAAGTCTTTCTTTAATTGCAGACTATTCGGCATCACCAATCGATCCTTCATTCGAAGTCCTTCATCTACTCCAATGGTCCAATCAGCCTTTGGCTTTTTGGAAATCTTCTCCTTTCGGATTTGAATCCAAGAATCCTCTAGCTGAGCTCTGACCATTCTATCACTCCAAGATGGTTGTACTGACAAAGCTCCCAAAAATGCGCTGCTCCCGACGATCTCTAGCTTAAAGTTAAACTGGCTAAGGGTGTGAAGATCTTGATAAAACGAGCACCTCAAAGCTAAAATTTGATGTCGGTGCTTCTTGCTCAACACGTCCGCTACCACGTTCGCCTTCCTTGGATGGTACTGAATCGCGAACTCATAATCCTTGATAAACTCAACACATCATCATTGTCTCTGATTTAGCTCTTTCTGAGAGAAGAGGTACTTCAAACTCTGATAATCCATGAATAGTTCAAACTGTACTCCATACAGATAGTGTCTCCATGTCTTCAGTGCGAAGACCATTGCTACTTACTCCAAGTCGTGTGTGGGATAGTTCTGCTCATGCATCCTCAACCGCCGTGGTATGTACGCTACTACCCTCT
Organism: Asparagus officinalis; assembly: GCF_001876935.1. NCBI lineage: Eukaryota > Viridiplantae > Streptophyta > Magnoliopsida > Asparagales > Asparagaceae > Asparagus > Asparagus officinalis. The sequence continues at coordinate 76,007,635 of NC_033797.1, forward strand.
GGGTCTGCATCAATATACCTTCTAGACCCGATAGAGACATATCTGTGTAGATGACCAATGTCTGATCATTGCTCGGGATAATTAATACTAGCGTTGTAGTCAATTTACCCTTTAAAGTCTCAAAAGCTTCCTGGCACTCAGTGCCCTAAACAAATGGTACACCCTTCTTCATAAGGCGTATAAGTGATGTCAAAATCTTCAAGAAGTACTGAACGAACTTCCTGTAATATCCTACCGAACCTAAGAAACTACGGATTTCTGAAACAGTCTTCGATGACTCCCAATCAAGTATTTCCTCTACCTTTATTGGATCTACTATAACACCCTCCTTGCTGATGACGTGGCCCAAAAAATTGACTTCAGAAAGCCAAAAGTCGCACTTGCTAAGTTTGACGTATAACTGATGCTTCTGCAATGTCTGCAATGCCAATAGAATATGTTGCTCGTACTCTGCCTCCAATCTCGAATAAATAAGAATATCATCGATGAATACGATCATGAATTGTCCAAATATGGACGAAAAACCCAGTTTATCAAATCTATGAATACATCGAGTGCATTAGTCAGCCCAAATGGCATGACAAGAAACTCGAAGGACCCATATCGAGTCAAAAAGGTGGTCTTAAAAATATTCATCTTCCACGCAACTGATGATAGCTAGAATGAAGATTAATCTTAGAAAAATATTGCTCTCCCTGTAACTGGTCGAACAAGTCATCAATCCTCAGTAGTGGATACCTGTTTCGGATGGTGACCTTGTTCAACTCATGATAATCTATACATAGGCGCATACTACCATCCTTCTTCTTCACGAAAAGGATAGGCACTCCCCACAGAGAATGATTTTGGTGAATAAAACCCTGAGATAAAGCTCATCTAGCTGAGTCTATATCTCCATCTCAACAGGTAATATACGATAGGGTGCTCGGGATATCAGTATTGTGTCCGGTTGCAACTTGATGCAAAACTCAACCTCTCTCACAGGAGGTAACCCAGGTATATCCTGAAAAACATTCTGATAATCTGAGACAACTCTAGTCTCTCACAAATTAGCACTCTGATCCCTCAGCATTACATCCTCGATGTACGCTAGGAATGACTCCATAAATCAGTTGCCCTATGAGGTCATTACGATCAACTCAGATCCATCGGATGCCCGCAAGCTGACTATTTTAGCAAAACAATCGATACTAATATGGTAGGATAATAGCCAATCCATACCAAGAATGACGTCAAAATCCGATATCCGCAAGACGATCAAATCGACGATAAACTCGGACTCATCTAGACTGATGATACATCTCTTACAGATACTCTCTAATAGGGATACCTCTCCCAAAGGAGTAGAGACGGATAATGGTATATCTGAAGGATGTGTGACCAACTAGAGCCTATCCATAAAGGTATGAGAGATAAAAGAATGCGAAGCTCGAATAAGATTCGAGCTGGGAAGGAATTCACTAAGAAAGTATCTTCCACTATGGCCTTGCTCGTACCATTATCACGTGGTACGACTGCATATACCCTCCCGGTAGCTGGCTACTATTGAACTACTAGCTGTGAAATATATGAGAGTATCTGTCTCTTAGGAATCTCCTGGATGGCACGAATCAGACCTGCTTGCCCCTAAATCCTTAGAATGGCAGGTGGTCCCTCGATCCTCTGTTGCTACTGGCCGTAACCGTAGCCCTGAAACTGCTGACCCTAACCATGGCTGCTCTCGATCCTCTGTTGCTACTGGCCGTAACCGTAGCCCTGAAACTGCTGACCCTAACCATGGCTGCTGCTGACCGTGTCTTCGTCCTTGCTGTTGGCCCTAGCCTTTGTCATGTTGGCCTCCTGCTGGTGCACTGCGACAATCCTTCTCTCTATGTCTGATTTTTTTACAATTATAACATGTACCCCGAATCCTACGCTACTACGGTACTCTTAAATCATTTTATGCTCCCTTCTTATGCTACCTTTGTTGCTGGTGGTAATTCCTTACCCCACTGCTGGGGTCTTCTAAGTCTTACAAAAAGTTTCTTGTTCTTTCCCTTGTCTCCGGACAGTCCTGCTTCCATAATTAATTATCGGTATGTCTCCCTGCTCCAAACGGCTAGTTCTAGCTGTTAATCGAAGTAGTATGTGAAATCCTTCCACTAACTCGACATTCGTTGCTCCAATGTAATTTGAATTCCGTGTTACCCTCCGGCGTCCCCCTTTAAGCTGAATATAGCTAACCTCTGCTTATGTACTCAATCAACGTTAAGTATATCTAATAACACTTTCCACATATTTCTTCCATTTATAAACTACAATTGAACCTGATGTGTCCTAAAATTTTGGTGCTCCCAGTTTCTAATATTTTCCTCAATCTTACTGAGTCAGGGTTCATGCTATGCTGCTCTATTAACAGCTGGATGTGGTGATCGTGTAGTCGTAAGTATTACCTCTTCAATAAGCACGACTGGTACGACTGATGGTGGAACTTTAGAAAGTGTAGTCTGGTTCGTTACTCGCTCCTCGAATGTTGCTAGTCTCTGCTTTCACAATTGGTATTACCAAGTTGATCAAATATTGTGGAGCCTACTACGGCTTGGGCTCTACTTGCCCAGCTCTCCGGGTACAAGTTCTACCTCGACCACATCCTCGTCCCGACATTTATATTATCAAGAGGAAAGCTTCTTAGACACAATAAATGAGATCGCAAACATATATGTATATATCACATAACGTATCACAATAAGAAAATCATATCCCATATCATTCACGGAAATACTTTTTAATTAAAGTAAGGTAGTCATAAAAAATTTGTAATTTTTCGCGTTATATATGTAACGTCCTCACTCAATCTAGGAATTCCTAACAGACTCTATACATGATTCCTAGAAAACTCTATCCTAGCTCTATGACTCGACACAGGAATGATCCTAAGGATGCTGAAACTAGAGCTCTGATACTGTTTGGGTCAAAATCGATGTTTTCATTGTGATTGAATCTATTACAACTTTAATCATTTATAATAAACTCAAATAAAAAGTTGATCTTTTTATAAGATCTCCTTATACAATGAAAATACAAAAGATACGACTCTTGTCAAACAGTGCAACGGACGTTTATCACCCGCTGCTTGCGTGGGAACTTTGCCTGTGCTGAGGATGTTAATATCCGTGGACCGCCACAGATAAGATCCGGTTGACAGATAAATGATTAAAGCTCTCACTTCACGAAGGAAGTAATCGCTGCAGCGATGATCTCGACCAAGCGAGATCACGGCTCTTTTCGAGATTTAAGACTAAGCTTAAATCCGGAGGAATAGGGGATGGGTCTCGGATCTCTCGAACTCCACTCTTTATGCACAGGAGATCGCCAAGATCTGCTAACCCTTGCTGTAAATTCATGGCTCCACTCTCCTATTCGGCAGCGTTTCGCCCTCTTGATGTCCCCCCCGCCCTGAAATAAGACCTTAGGCCTGTATTTATAGGCTTCGGTTGGGGGTTTTTAGATAAGAACGATGGATTCCGTCTTATCTTCAGTTGATAACCGTGTAACTACGTTCAGAGATGATATCCAATCAGTTAGGACACTCAGGAACCAAAGAAATCTCATGAAAACCCATTGAAACTGAAAAAACACGTTTTAGGATTGAATCTGGCTAAACCGTCATTTGGTGGCTCGGTCTTGGCCGAGCCACCAAATGGTGGATTGGCCTGGTCCGAGCCACCAGTTGGTGGCTCGGCCTTGGCCGAGTCAGTTCGTATAAGCTTAGTTTTTTTTACTCTAACTCTCTCGTCCGATCTCGGAATGAGGTGATTCAAGATGTGTTAGAAATCTGATGAAGAGACCTATAACTTGTATGTTTTGAGTTTCTTCAGAATCAAATCTCATCATGGTCGAAATATCACTTCTTTGTATGAGCCACCAATTGGTGGCTCGGCCTTGGCCGAGCCAGTTCGTATCACCTCGGGTATTTTAGCTCTAACTCTCTCATCTAATCTTAGAGTGAGGTGATTCAAGATGCGTTAGAAAGATGATGAAGATACCTATAACTTTTATTTTTTGAGTTTCTTCAGAATCAAATCATATCATGGTTAAAATATCACTTCTTTGTGTGAACCACCAATTGGTGGTTCGGCCTTGGCCGAGCCTGTTCGTACCATCTCGGGTATTTTAGCTCTAACTCTCTCGTCCGATCTCGGAATGAGGTGATTAAAGATGCATTGGAAAACTGGAGAAGAGACTACAACTTTTATCTTTTGAGTTTGTTCAGAACTAAATCACATTATGGTTGAAATGTCACTTATCTGCGTGAGACACTAATTGGTGGCTCGGCCTTGGCCGAGCCAATTCGTACCACCTCGGGTATTTTAACTTTAACTCTCTCATCCAATCTCATAATGAGGTGATTCAAGATGCCTTGGAAAGATGATAAAGAGACATACAACTTTCATGTTTTAAGTTTTTTCATAATCAAATCGAATCATGGTCAAAATATCACTTCTTTGTGTGAGCCACCAAATAGTGGCTCGCAGCCTTGCGAGCCAGTTCGTACCATCTCGGGTATTTTGGCTCTAACTCTCTCGTCCAATCTTGGAATGAGATGATTCAAGATGTATTGGAAAGATGACAAAAAGACCTACAACTTCCAATTGATGAGTCACTAAATGGTGGCTCGGCCTGGTCCGAGCCACCAATTGATGGCTCGGCCTTGGCCGAGCCAATTCGTACCACCTCGGCTATTTTGGCTCTAACTCTCTTGTATGATCTCGGAATGAGGTGATTCAAGATATGTTGGAAAGCTGGAGAAGAGACCTATAACTTTTTATGGTAGAGCCATACATGGTGTGTGCGAGTCACACATGGTGTTTCTCTCCCTTTTGGGTGAAACACAACTACTAGCTGAGTTGTTTCTTCATTTCGTGTGTCACATTGACTCGTACGCTTCACCGATTCGCATTATACATTTCGTTAAGTTGGAGGTGGCCGATGAACAGGCAGGCCACTTGGTTTGTCATTTTGGTGGCTGATTAGCGTGTGGGCCACTTGGTGGTGGCCGGTGAGCACGCCGGCCACCTGGTGTTGGCCGTTCTGGTGGTTCGTCGCCATGTCATCAACGTTTCGTCGATTCGCTTCATGTGCTTGTCAGCTTCAGATGATCCTCTTTGACTCGGATAATCCCCTTCGACTTGGATAATGGTGTTCATCGCCTTCTCTTTGTCTCGAGCTGTGTGCGGATACCTATAGGTATTTTTAGACGCCTACAGATACCCCCTCCAAAGTATTTTAGACTCATTCTTTTATAGAAGAGTCTGAAATGCTTTGGATATGATAGGACCCCACCTTCAATCGGTGTCAAAGGACCTGTAGTTGGATTCAATTCTTGACTTCTTCGATTTTCAGTCTATTTTGATGAATAGCTGATGTTCCTCCGGCGCTGCGTTTATCGTCTGGCCGTCGTCGAAATTTCGAATCGAACTTGGTAAGTTGGTTTTAGCTCTTGTCATTGAGTTGACTTTGAACTGATCATCTTCGTCAAAAATTCATATCTGAATGCGATTGAACTCCCTGGAATCATCATTTTCCTTATTTTGGCGAAATTGCTGATTCGTTGACCGGCATCGACCTTTGCGCCGACCGGCGTTAACCTTTACTATAACGCACTGATCAGCGTTAACATAATTTATACTCATACGTTTGCTGAAGTTTACACAGTTTAAGCTCTTAAGGCGTTGGAGCATGACGGTCCCAAATGTTGGGGCTACAAGACCAACTGTTTAAAGTTGTTTCGTCTATAGATATGGATCTTATCCCGAAGTCATTGGATGCTCAAGTCACGAGACCAACTAATAAAGCTGATGCATCAATGACTCACATTTATAGAATTTTTGGTAAATTCTCAGCCATCAACGGGTTTGATTAGCCTTTACCGACTACCGTTTGAGTTGGACTAGCATGCAGATTGATTAGACCTGTTCTGCACGTAACGTTGTGCTAAAAGAGTTAACTCTTTTAGTGCTACGATATTGAATACGTAGACTTCGTTTTTCTCACGGGAATAGACTACCCGGCAATGCGTGTTAGATGCTGACTTAGGATTTTTGGCAAATCCTCAGCCTTCAACGGATTTGACGTGCCTTTACCGATTACCGTTTGAATCGGGCTTGCATGCGGATTATTTAAGTCCGTTCCGTATGCGACGTTGTACTAAGAGAGTTAACTCTCTTAGTGCTACGATATTGAATACGTAGACTTCATCTTTCTTACGAGAATAGACTACCCGGTAACGCGTGTTAGGCACTGACTTATCCCTACTTAGGCTTCAGGATAAAAGTTCCCAGACTTAGATTTTGGTGTCTTCTTCAATCGGTGAAAGACTAAACCGGCAACGCGTGTTAGGAGCCGACTTATCCCTACTTAGGATTCGGGACAAAATTCCCCGTGCGTATAAGGCATGGATTTTAGCGTTATGAATAACAACCTGCCACAATGTTAAATATGTGAGCTTTTGTCTTTTTTATGGTCAAAGACTAACCGGCAACGCATGTTAGGCGCCGACTTATCCCTACTTAAGCTTCAGGATAAAATTCTCCAGACTTGGATTCTGGTGTCTTTTTCAATCGGTGAAAGACTAAACCGGCAACGCGTATTAGACATTGATTTATCCCTGCTCAAGATTCGGGATAAAATTCCCCATACATAAAAGGCATGAATTTTTGTTGTTACGATACTGAATACGTAGACTCGGTCATTTTCACGGGAACGAACCACCTAGCAACGCGAGTTAAGCGCTGACTCATCCCTACTTAGGCTTTGGGATAAAATGCCCTAGATTGGTATTCTAGTGTCTTCTTCAATCAGTGAAAAACTAAACCTGCAACGCGTGTTAGGCGTTGACTTATCCCTACTTAGGATTCGGGATAAAACTCCCCGTGTGTGTGAAGCACGGATTTTGGGAGTTGAAAAAGTAGTGTCTTCTCTTGGGGCAAAGACAAACCCGATGCGGGAGAGGAAGAATTTTATATTTTATCTCCCAAAGCTGAAGAGGAAGAATTTTATATTTTATCTCCAGTTGCAAAATGAAACTCAAAGTGGGATCTCCACTTCAAGAATCCGGGAAGGTGAAACTAAGAGTGGGATCTCCACTCTGAGAATCAAAAAGATTCGGATGACCCTAACTATCGGAAGGTTTGATTACCAAACTAAAGATGAATTTCTCGTTTATCGAGAGTGAATTATGGTTTTGGTCCTTACTGTAGGAAGGTTTGACCAAGTGAGAGTTTAAGGTGATCCTAACTGTAGGAAGGTTTAATCACTTGGTTTGAAAGTGGACCTCTCGTTCGTTGAAGGAATCGAGAGGGAATTTTGACTGTGGTCCTAACTGTAGGAAGGTTTGACCAAGTGAGAGTGGGAGTGTGAGATAACCCTAACTTTTATAGGTTTGATCACTCGATTTGTGGACCTCTCGTTCATTGAAGGAATCGAGAGGGGATTTTAATTGTGGTCCTAACTGTTGAAAGGTTGGACCAAGTGAACAGTGAGAGTGAGAGTGTGAGATGACCCTAACTTTTATAGGTTTGATCACTCGATTTGTGGACCTCCCGTTCATTAAAGGAACCGAGAGGGGATTTTGACTGTGGCCCTAACTGTAGAAAGGTTTGACCAAATGAGCAGTGAGAGCGGGAGTACAAATTACAATGGGAGTGTTGATTTGTACAAATCACTCAGTAGGGGTTCTTGGTGTCAAGTGATAAGGACTTAACACGAAGGGGTTTGACAATTGTCAAAGATTAGTAGACTAAAATTCCAAACATTATGTCCTGACTCTAACAATGGGAGTGTTGAGTACACAGACACAGTGTGAGTTTGAATGGATTAAACCAGAAAGAATTTTAGTAGACACACTGTCAATTAATTTAATCAGTGAGGGATTTTGTGGTGGAAGATTGTAAATCATCAAAAATAGTGGGAGTTTTGTGAGGGAAAATTGATCCAACGAAGTGATCGAATCTCGTCTCAGCAAAAGAGTATTCGAAAATCACAGTAGGAGTTTAGTATTTATCACTTTGTTCGTAATGATCGGGTTATCCCTAAGAATATTACATTTAACATTCTTCCGGGAACTTCCCGTTACATGAATTATCCACCCCCAGCTTTCTTTGCAAAACTGGGTGTAACGAGTGTAGGCGTATAAAACTGCTTATAGGTCCCTTAACACAGCTCGGCAAGGTGATTCGACAAACCAACGAACCATCGGGCGATATATCCAAGCATGATCTTTAGACCACAATACCGAAGCCAAGTGACACGCGACGAAGCGGATTAACGAGGCGACAAGGTTAACGAACCGCACACAAACAACGGAATACATCCAATCGCGTGCCCAATCAAGCTAACGGGTCGATGAATCAACAAGTCATCCAACTGTAGAGTCCACCACATCAAACAAGATCGGGAGCGGACTCGAACTCGAACACCAAAGCGGATTTACTGCCAAATCAGGATCCGGACTGCCAAATCAGAGTCCAGATCAACAATAAAGTTCGGATAAACCGCGAAACCAGAAAATGGGCGAAGAAGCAAACACCTGGAGGGCTCGGCCAAAACCAAGCCACTCCTAGGTGGCTCGGTGGCCAACGGATTGAGAACTGAACTTCGGAGTTTTGGAGCTTTGAAGACTCGGACTTTTCAGATCTGGTTCTTGGCGATCATCCACGTCAAATAAGGCAGGAGTTCGAGAGAGATCAGATCTGAGATCCACACGGTCATCCTCTGGATCAAAACTTGGTTTTTTGATCTCGAGAAGAGTATCGATTTCGCTTGGTCGATTTCGATTACTTAGGGCTATTATTTCCTTGGTGAAATAATCCCCTCAGCTGTTATTTCCTTCGTGAAATAACACCCGTCATACCGTGTAGATCCGACCGGATCAAGATCGCGCGGTGGTCCACGGATTAACCCCGGCGCAGGCAAAGAACCCACACAAGCAAGAGACCGCAAAACAGGATCTTGTGATTTGTTCCAGAAAAGGAAAGTTGTAATCTTTTAAGATTTTCTTTTGATTTTGTTGTAACCGGATCTTATAAAAAGACCGGATCTTTTGTAACCGATAAACTGTTGCTCAAGAAAACAATAACATCAATGAAAACAATTTTTCCCGCGAATAATCTGGCGACCACAGTGGGAGCCACCGATCTCGCTGCCGAGATCGTTGCGTCGCAGCCGCGGATCTTGATCCCGATCGAGGAGGAGGTCGAGTATGAATTCGACCAACAAAAGTTTGAGGAATATCTGTCTTCCTCGTCCGGATCCACCTCCCCCCTCAAGTCCAAGAAGTTCTCCTCCAGGAGAAAAGTCCGTTGGTACGAAGAAGTACAGAATACCAACGAAGATCTCACCCTAATTGATGCCAAAGTTACATCGGGTGAAGCTCCACCGACCTCCAACCAGGTCAAGTCTGTTCTTGCCAATTCCTCCGTCACTGAGGGAGTAGTGACTCTTTCAAAGAGAGCCCGCCAGAGGCGACGTCAACGCTTGGCACGACAATTCGCGAAGGCAATGAAATCTACTGATGGGATCCGCTATAACGCGAATCTAAAGAACAGGGGAGGCAAACAGCCTCAACAAATGATGAATGGTAGCTCCTCCAAGCCGCCAATGAACGAATAGATCCGTGTCAAACGGAATCGTTCGACACTTGAAGAGCGCATTCGCAAGCACCACGCACTGTTAGCGCAGGCACAAGCTCAAGTCCAAGAAGCCCGCAGAAGACTGCGGAAGGAAGTGGCCAAGAAGCCGTCACCAATCCACCAAGTATGGAGGCCGACGTCTGAAGCGGCGATTCAGGCTAAGGAACAATCATTGCAGCCTTCAACGCAAGTTCAACCTCTGGCGAACCAACCTAAATCACCGGTAATTCCAGTAGCTACTCCGGAAGATCCCGCAGAATCATCCCAAAGAAGGAAGTCAGTTTTGGTGCGCCTCGGTCCACTTCCCGATGAGAGATGCAAAGCTCTAGTTCAAGAACGTTTGGGTCCGATAAAGAAGCCCCGAACGACTCAACATGCTAGGAGTCGCCGCCACCTTCAACATGACAAGGAGTTCATGGAAGCTACGCGCACCAATTTGCGCATTGAAGTCCAGGAGCCCGCTAAGAACTCACGCCCACAAAGGCATGTTTCGAGGCGCGTGACTCTTGAAAGCCCAAAGAAGGCAGTTCGCCCTCAGAAGGAAACATTGTCGTCTGATAATGATAATGTTATACCTGAGAAGTCGTGCCAACACACGATAGGTTACTCTGACCTTCAAGCCGACAAGTTGTACTATTGTGTTGGGAGTACGAGTAAAACCAGGAAAATGAGTCCTCGAGAACTAGAAACTCAATGCCCCTGTTCCAAACTCATTCGGGCAGTATTGTCTGAGTGCAACTGCATCAAGACAATCCCCGAAAGAATTTCGGTTTTCGAAAGGCTCAGTACCAAAACGCCAGAACCAAGGCCTAGGCGTTTCCGACAAAGAAGAACGGTAGTTGAAGATAGAGAATTTCCGAGGGTCACCACTAATATGACCAGCAAAGGGACATCGACACAGGATAATCCCGAGTCGATTCCGAAAGCACCCCGGCGTGTAACTCGTCTGCAGTCTGGAGCCATCATACGAACAACTTATGGTAGGATTCAGACAAGATTACCTTCAGAAGATGAAGAATCGGATGCCTGCTCTGCGGTCGCATCAGATAATACAGTATCCAGCGAGGGATAACCCCGCGAGTCACTTATGATAAGTGCGGAACAAGTGGCCAAGATGCTTGAAGAAGCCATGGCTAAACAACAAGAGAGCTTCAAGTTCAGAATACAGATGGCCATGCAGAATATGAGAGAAATGCATGACCAACAAATCCAAGCACTGACAAACCAGCAAGGCGAACCAAGTCGTCGTAACCAGGTTAATCAGGAAGATGAGGACACAGGTGCGAATGAAGTTCATAATGACAATAATCCTCCTGTCAATGCAGGGGGTGGTAACGAGAATGCTAACGAAAACACAGGTGAAAGTTTGAAGATTAAAAACCTCGAGAGCAAAATCAATACGTTGATTTCCACTCAAGAGATGAAGAAGACGGGCATTCCTTGTCCATACCCAAGAGAATGGGAATCAATCCCGTACCCGGCGAAGTTTAATCTAATTAACTTCACGCTGTTTGATGGGAAGGGTTCACCCACTCAGTATTTGATTTACTTCAAATCACACCTAGAGGTTATCTTTGGTAATGAGCCTCTGATGGTACGGTCCTTCGTTGGCACTCTTCGTGGAGCCGCCTTCGATTGGTATCACCGCCTCAAGCCAGGAAGTGTGAATAGCTGGGACGACATGGAAACTATATTCCTCACCAATTTCTTCGACGACGACACCTAGATATCCATCGGGTCGTTGCTTGATGAGAAACAGAAAGACGGAGAATTAGTTGATACCTTCGTCAAAAAGTTCCGGAACAAGGCGATGAACTGTCGGGACCCGATCACTGAGGAGATCATTCTCCAGACTTGCCACAACAACCTTGCATTAGACGTGTTGGAAGCAATGGGGACAACACCGTCTCGATCGTGGATCAAGAAGGGGCTAGCAAAGTGACGGATCCGAAATATTGTGCATACCATAGAGCGGTCCATCACCCTACAAAGTCATGCTACCATCTCAAGGATAAAATTCAGGCATTAATTGATGTAGGCGTCATAACCCCGAAGCCTCCCAAGAATGTCGGAGCAAATGCAGTATCAATTAGCTTTAGATCAGTGCCCACAGTATGGTTTGAACCAGAACGCATCACCAAAGTAGGAATGAAGATAGTGAATGACGACCCATATGGACAACGCCAAAAAGGACTTGTGCCACACACAGCCCCAAACGGCAAAATCCTCTGGGTCCATCCTGATCTTATTGAAGACGATCAGTGGACGACTTCCTCGACCAGAAAGGGTAAAGGCAAGTCTTGCAATGCTATCTCCACGATCTTCGAAGAGGATGGTAATGAAGCTCATACCTTCCCGCTCTCCGAAGAAGAACAAGAAGTCTTTGCCACTAGAAGCGGGAATCAGTATCACTTCAATTATCCATCACCTAGTGATCAGTTAGCTGAGCAAGGGGTGACTAAGCTGGGACCAGCCAGAACTCTCACGGAGCTGGGCGTGATTACGACAACTAGACCGGTTGAAGAAGCTCGACGACAGTCGGTTAATAAACAAAAAGAAAAGAAGCCCCAGGAGGTTCAGAATCCGAAGCAGTCTCGTTTCAATCGTTCGATTGGAAGAGATAAATCGGAAAGCTCGAACACTCTGCACATCTTCGATATTATGACTCAACTAGCTAACATTCCAGCACGGATAACATTGTATGAGTTGCTACGGTTGTCTAAAGAAACCAGGGAAGCCTTGCAAGAAGCCTTGGCCAATTCAGAAGTGTTCCTTACTCAGATCAAGCCGGCACTTGAAGAGCCAGAACCGTCGTCCACAGGCACTGTTATCTACGGGTTCAATACCAGCGGGTCAAGACCTTTAGGTAAAATCCGGATAAAGTGTCAAATGGGAGATTTGAAGATAGAAGTCACATGTTATGTGATCGATGCCGAGACTTCATATAACTTACTATTGGGTCGGCCTTGGATCCATAGTAACGTTATAATTCCCTCCACTCTCCATCAGTGTTTGAAGTATGTCGACACTGATAATAAGGTTAGGACGGTGGTCGCGGATAAGCAACCATTCAAAGGGTTTGAGAATTATTTCACTGATTCTCTCCTTTATGGTAACGAATCCGATACTGAATCATCGGCCCATGGCACGGACAGCGGAGAAGAAGCTGATACCGAAGCCGGACTTGATTACAATGGAGGTTTTGTTTAAACGATATTGTACCCTTGGTAATCAATCTTGACGATGAACAATCGTCAGATGGCAGGTGTAACTGGCAACTTGCCAATAATGAAATAAATGACGATTTAGAGTACTCACTGTCTCTTGATGATGTAATAAAGGGATTGTATGATAATCCCAATTTATATGCGCCGCTTCGATCGTCCTATATAGCAAAGAAACGCCTCCAGCATTCTTTCGGAACAACCCTGGTCATCCCTTCCAAAATAGGAGGCGAAAGAGAAGGGATTTACGATAAAGGAGAGGGTTTTCCATTACCAGATCATTTCTTAAGGGAAGATGAGAATGATGACAAACCTGGTCTGCATTTATCTAAGTATAGTCCGGAAGCACGCAAGCTCATGGAAAAACAGGGATATGATTTCACACTCGGAGAAGGTCTATACTTCGATCGAGGTCCTCGTATTCCAGCCAAAGCGGCATATGTACCAAAAGGGAAACCGGACGATTATTATAAATACAGACGAGGGTTAGGGTATGAATCTTCTTCAGAAGACGAATGTTGCTGGTTAATCAATAACCAATCATCTGAACAATACAAAGATGGGTACCCATCAGATTCCTCGGAATGGGATTCTGATACAAGTCTGGGGGAAGTATTCAAAGCCCTAATGACGAACATGGCTGCAGCTGATCCGTCCACAATGAAGAACGACGATCAAATGCCAACATGGGAAGACCCATGGGTTCATCACCTGAACATGCAGTATGGTGATAGGTTTGAACAGAGAGAACCCCCATTGAAGATAAAATAGTCCAAATTAACAAGGGCGACGAGGCCAACCCAAAGCCTATATTCATCAGCGATAGTCTTCCCTCAAATGAGAAGGAGGAATTAATTGCTCTCATCAGGGAATATATTGACGTCTTCGCTTGGAACTATGAAGACATGCCAGGGCTCGACCCCAATGTGGCAATGCACCGCCTCGATATCAAGTCGGTTGCCAAACCTGTCAAACAAAAGCAAAGACGGTTTCGTCCGCAGATTACGGAAGCCATTGAGGCAGAGGTTAAGAAATTGATCAAATCAGGATTTATCCGAGAGGAGCAACATCCAGACTGGCTAGCCAACATTGTTCCAGTCATGAAGAAGAACGGTAAAATCAGGATTTGCATCGACTTCAGGGACCTGAATACGGCATGTCCAAAAGACGAATTTCCTCTCCCAATCACGGATGTCATTATCAACAATACGTGCGGATTTGAGAGAATGTCTTTTATGGATGGCTTTTCAGGATATAACCAAATCAAGATACACCCAGAGGACGAGAAGCATACAGCGTTCAGAACGCCCCTCGGTGTCTTTTGCTACACGGTGATCCTTTCGGTCTAAAGAATGCAGGCGCCACGTACCAGCGAGTAATGACTAAGATTTTCCAAGAACATCTCAGGAAAACAGTCGAGTGCTACGTTGATGATTTGGTTGTAAAAAGTCGCAACAAAGAAGATCACATCAAGGACTTGAAGACGATGTTCGATCTCATGCGGAGTCATCAATTGAAGATGAACCCCACTAAATCCTTCCTTGGAATGTCCAGCGGAAAATTCCTTGGATTCGTCGTCACCACTAAAGGTATACATATCGATCCTGATAAGGTGAAGGCGATACATGAACTGCAACCCCCTAGAAATCTAAGAGAACTCAGAGGATTGCAAGGGCGGTTAGCTTACATCAGGTAGTTCATCTCAAATCTTTCCGGGAATTTTCTAAGTTAAACAAGAAAGGGGTGTCATTCATCTGGGACGACGCCTGCCAAAAAGCATTCGAAGATATCAAAACGTATCTGGCGAATCCTCCTGTTCTCGTTGCACCGAAATCGGGTAAACCGTTCTTGATTTACATCAAGGCGATGAACCACTCGATAAGTGCTTTACTAGCACAAGACGATGATAACGGTCACGAACAGGCAATCTATTACCTAAGTCGGACCTTGGTAGGCGCCGAGTCTCGATATCCGATGATTGAGAAAGAATGCCTCGCATTGGTATTCGCAATGCAAAAGATGCGGCATTACTTGGTTGGACAGACGATTTACATTATTTCTAACGTTAATCCAGTACGGGTATTTATGACGCGACCGGCCTCTATGAATTGGCGGTTAACGAAGTGGGCCCTTCTCTTGTCCCAATATGATTTGCACTTCAAACAGCAGAAGTCGATCAAAGAACAAGCGATTTGTGATCTTTTGGCGGCAAACCCGACGACGGATACGGCAGAAGTATATGATGACCGCACCAACAAGTATGGCAATTATACTTCGATGGTGCTTCGAGGGCAGTTAATGTAGCAATAACCCCCGGATGTTCTACAGTCTCCTCCGGAGTTGGAGTTGTCTTAATTTCCCCGGGGAAGCATGTGATGCCTCGGGCGTATTCAGTGACTAGTCCGTGTTCCAATAATGTAGCCGAGTACAACGCGCTTCTCATTGGACTCAGTTTCACCAAGGAGCTGGGGGTCGAATATCTCGAAGCTTTTGGGGATTCTCAATTGATAGTCAACCAAGTCCGTGGAGAGTATGAAGTCAGGAACCAAGACCTGATCCCGTACCACCAGGAGGCCATCAAAATGGCAGATTCTTTTGAAGAATTCTTTATTGAATAAATCCCTCGTCTCCAGAACGCTTATGCGGATGCACTGGCAGCACTAGCGGTATCACTTGCGCAGCCTCCCGAAACTGAACTATTAGTCACAGTAAGGACGCATCAGCTCTGCATACCCATATACAATATGGATATTGAAGAGGAAGATGATAGAAACATAAACGCCAAGGAGATGAATTCAAATCAAACTGGGTCTGAGTCCCGAGATTGGCGTTTTTCCATCATTGACTACGTCCAGTATGGTATTTTGCCAGAGGATGTAAAAGAAAGGGAATCAATCCGCCGAAGAGCACCAAGATTCTTCTATAATACCAAGACCCATACATTATACCGTCAAGGGTATGATGGTTTGTTACTCCGATGCCTTTCGAACAAAGAAGCAGAAGAAGTTCTTAAGGAAGCACACGAAGGATAATGTGGTGCGCATCAGCCCGGTCCCAAACTGTATGATCGCATCAGGAGAATGGGATATTTTTGGCCAACAATGGTTCGTGATGCAATCGAATACGCCCGAGAATGTCATGCCTGTCAAGTACATGCAGACTATATGCACCAACCACCAGAGCGTTTACACACGTCAACCACGTCTTGGCCGTTCGAGACATGGGGTATGGACATTGTTGGCCCTATTTTTCCCCCTTCGGTCAAAGGTGATCGATTCATTCTCGCAATCACGGATTACTTTTCAAAGTGGGTTGAAGCAATTCCGCTTAGAGAAGTAAAGACGAACAACGTCATCAATTTCATCAAACATCATGTCATAAACCGACACGGCGTGCCAAGATGGATCATTCATGACAACGGTCCACAATTCATAAGCAACGCCTTCATCAGGTTTTGTGAAAAATTCAAGATTGAAGATGTCTCGTCGACAGCTTATTATCCCGCCGCAAACGGACTAGCTGAGGCTTTCAACAAGACGATACGCACGAGAATGCCACGCTTGTCAGATACATGCGAATTATATGCATCAACCGCCAGAGCAGTTGCACACGTCAACCACGTCTTGGCCGTTCGAGACATGGGGTATGGACATTGTTGGCCCTATTTTTCCCCCTTCGGTCAAAGGTGATCGATTTATTCTCGTAATCACGGATTCATTTTCAAAGTGGGTTGAAGCGATTTCGCTTAGAGAAGTAAAAACGAACAACGTCATTAATTTCATCAAACATCATGTCATATACCGACACGGTCTGCCAAGACGGATCATTCATGACAACGGTCCACAGTTCATAAGCAACGCTTTCGTCAGGTTTTGTGACAAATTCAAAATTCAAGATGTTTCGTCAACAACTTATTATCCCGCTGCGAATGGATTAGCTGAGGCTTTTAACAAGACGATCATTAAGATCCTGTCAAAGCTCGTGAAGACCAATAAACGAGACTGGGATGATAAACTCGATGAAGCACTCTGGGCTTATCATACCACCATACGCACACCTACAGGAGCTACCCTATATTCGTTGGTATACGGATGTGAAGCTGTGCTACCACTGGAAATCCAAATCCCATCCCTTCGGATCGCTCTCGCAACTGGGATGACAATAGAAGAACAACATCAGAAACGTCTCGAAGAACTCGAAATGTTGGATGAAAAGCGCTTGGAAGCTCAACAACACATTGAGTTTTATCAAGCCAGAATATCTAGGGCTTTTAACAAAAGAATCCGACAGAGAAGCTTCAAGGAAGGAGATCTAGTCCTCGCTGCTCGCCGACCGATAATCCTCAACTCCAAGAAGAAAGGTAAATTTAAACCCAAATGGGAAGGACCGTTTTGTCACCACCAAAATCCCTCACTGATCAATTTCAATTGACAGTGAGTCCACCAAAAATGTTTTTCTGGCCCTCTTGATTCTCTCCATGAGCAAGAGGTCCACTTTCAGTTCGGAGTCCCTTTTCGATAAACGAAAGAACTCCTTCCCTTTTTCTCTTTGGTTAAACCTTGTTCATGGTTATAACCGGAGTTGAAATACCACTTCGATAAACGAAGGACCCATTTTCAGTTTAGATAACTCATCCTATAAAAGGCAAGTTTATCTAAATTTTCCAGATTCTCGGAGTGGACACCCCACTTCTAGTTTCTTCCTCGCTGGAAATAGAATATAAAATTCTTCCTTTCCAGAATCAAGGAATAGAATATAAAATTCTTCCTTCCTTGTTTTCGGGTTCGCCTTCACCCTAAAAGAAGACCGGGAAATAGAATATAAAATTCTTCCTTTCCCGCACCAATCTTTCCAAAATTTGTCAATTTAGGATTCATCCTAGGAAGTTTATCCCGAATCCTAAGCAGGGATAAGTCTGCGCCTAACACGTGCTGCCGGTTTAGTCTTTTTCCCGTAGAAAAGAGACACCAGAGTTCGATTCTGGGGTATTCTATCCTGAAACCTAAGCAAGGATAAGTCTGCGCTTAACCCGCGCTGCCGGTTAGTTCTTAACCGTTAAAAAGAACACTCGTTCACATATTCAACATTGTGGCAGATTGTTATTAATAACACTAAAATTCATGCCTTACACGCATGGGGAATTTCATCCTGAATCCTAAGAAAGGATATACCGACGCCTAACACGCGCCGCCGGGTTAGTCTTCTACTGGCCAAGAAGACACCAGAACCTGATTCTGGGGACTTTTATTCCGAAGCCTAAGTAGGGATAAGTCAGCGTCTAATACACATTGCCGGGTAGCCTATTCCCGTAACAATGGTGAAGTCTACGTATTCGAAGTCGTAGCGGCGAGTCTCAAAGAATTCACTCTCTTAGCACAACGTTACATGCGGAACGGATTTAGACAATCCGCATGGTAGCCCGACTCAAACGGTAGTCGGTAAAGGCTAATCAAATCCGTTGAAGGCTAGGGGTTAGCCAAAAATCCTAAAGTCAACCCCTAACACGGGTTGCCGGGTAGCCTATTCCAGTAACAAAGAGAATTCACTCTCTTAGCACAACGTTACATGCGGAACGGATTTAGACAATCCGTATGCTAGCCCGATTCAAACGGTAGTCGGTAAAGGCTTATCAAACCCGTTGAGGGCTGAGGGTTTGCCAAAAATCCTGTGAGTATTATGGTCAATCATTCCAAACAGAATGAGAAATCACAATAAAGATAAAGATAAAACCATTTCCACTAAGAGGATCAAAAGTCAAAACATTCAGTAAATGAAATCATACATCAAGCCCATGGCTAAAAATCTGCTGACTAAACTTAGACAGGTTCTCATCATAAGCTTGCCTAAGCTCATCCTGCAATTCAGCTCTGATGGACTCTTCAGTGGTGGCTAAAGTCTTCACAGCAACCTCCTCCGTCTCGACCAGCTTCTTCTTCAAGGATTTCAACTCCTCAGATAAGGCAGTGTGGGCTTGCTGATCCTGTACCTTCGTCATTTGAAGGATACTCAAAGTCTCCTCTTCTTCACGAAGTCCTCTTCGGAACTGTTCTATCTTGGTCTCACAAGAGGCAATAGAAGAGTCAAGATCGTCAAGTGAAGATGATCTAACAGCAAGGTTAGCCTCAACTCGGTCTACCCGATCCCGCTGCACCTGAATCTCGAACTCAGCAAAAGCTCGAGTATCGCGCCATGTCTGTAAGCGAGTATCCAAATTAGCAGCAATGAATGAAGAGGCACCTGTATCCCGGAGCTCACGTAACATCTGAAGCTCGTGCTCCAGGCAATCAAGGTCCTCAATTATAGCCTTCGCCAGATCCGGATATCCTGCATCCCTTATTGAATTTATTCTGGTATCAAGGCTTAAATTGGTGAAGGAAAAGTCCGCCATGGAAGAGTTTGCCAATCATAGTATTCACGAAGGAGAAGAAGGAACGGACTTCTATACAGATGATGATCTTCTCAGGATCGTTGTCTGATAACAACTCCTTCACGAGGACATGAAGCCGAGAAGAAAGCCCTACACAAAAAGGTGGAGAGGGGGGGCGGCCCTAAAGAGAGGAAAAAGAAAGTCTTTTATAGTGTTGAACCAGCCTTGAACCGGACCAGACCAGACTAAACCGGATCAGACCAAGTTGAACCAGACTAGACCAGGCTAAATCAGTTCAAAGGAGGCTGAACCAGGCCAAACCAGGCTGAACCAGGCCAAACCAGGCTGAACCAGACCAAACCAGGATGAATTAGTCTGAACCAGGCTGAACCAGTCTTGAACCAGTCCTGAACCAGTCTTGAACTAGGTTGAACCAGTCTTGAACCAGGTTGAACCAGTTCTGAACAAGTTTGAACCAGATTTGAACCAAAATTCAAATTGGAGCTGAACCGAGTATCGAATCGACTTCAAATCGACCGATGGTTCAGTCCCTTATTTATTCATTCCTCTCCCACACATTCGGAAGGGTCGGAAGATTTTTTGAGCCTAATTACTGCCTTTTTTGGGTCATTATCAGGCTGGTTCAACTCATTCGGACATGAAAAATACTCCGAAAAGTATACGAGTATAAACTGATTCTTAGGACTCCAATAAGGTATACGAGTATAAACTATTCCCTATTTTTGTTGAGAAGTTTCTGGGGAGTATTTTTCTAAAAATATTCTTAAGGATAACTCAACAACACTCCGAAAAATATAAGAGTATAAACTGCTTCTCAAGACTCCAGCAGACGTATGAGTATAAACTGTGTCAAACGCCGGACAACGCGTTGCAAATGAAGACTCAACGCCAACAATCGATGGTCGGTTCTATGTTGAAACAGCAAACACGAGCTAAAGATCAGAAAATCAGGAATCGACTTCAAGTTCAACGGTCAGACAATAAATGTAGCACCGGAACCCTTGCAGACATTCGACAAAGCACCGAATAGCCTGGAGGATTAAAAGAATCAAGAATAGAAGCCATTCTAAGGTCCCGTTACACCGACTGAAGGTTGGGACAATCATATCCAAAGTATTCCAAACACTTCTATAAAAGAATGAGGCTAAAATACTTTGGAGGGGCTATCTGAAGGCGTATAAAACTGCTTATAGGTCCCTTAACACAGCTCGGCAAGGTGATTCGACAAACCAACGAACCATCGGGCGATATATCCAAGCATGATCGTTAGACCACAATACCGAAGCCAAGTGACACACGACGAAGCGGATTAACGAGGCGACGAGGTTAACGAACCGCACACAAATAACGGAATACATCCAATCGCGTGCCCAATCAAGTTAACGGGTCGATGAATCAACGAGTCATCCAACTGTAGAGTCCACCACATCAAACAAGATCGGGAGCGGACTCGAACTCGAACACCAAAGCAGATTTACTGCCAAATCAGGATCCGAACTGCCAAATCAGAGTCCAGATCAACAATGAAGTTCGGATAAACTGCTAAACCGGAAAATGGGCGAAGAAGCAAATACCTGGAGGGCTCGGCCAAAACCGAGCCGAGTCTCCTAGGTGGCTCACCGAGCCACCTCTTGGTGGATCTATGGCCGAGCCACCTAGGTGGCTCGGTGGCCGAGCCACCTAGGTGGCTGGTCGAGCCACCTAGGTGGCCGAGCCCATATCTGGGCCCAGATCTGAGTCCAGATCTGGTTTGAGGTGCCTATAAATAGACTTGAAGGCTCATTGTTTAAGAGATTGGATTTTTGGTTGAACTTTGGAGGTGAAACTCTGCTGGATTGAGAGCTAAACTTTAGAGTTTTGGAGCTTTGAAGACTCGGACTTTTCAGATTTGGTTCTTGGCGATCATCCACGTCAAATAAGGTAGGAGTTCAAGAGAGATCAGATCTGAGATTCACACGGTCATCCTCTGGATCAAAACTTGGTTTTTTGATCCCGAGAAGAGTATCGATTTCGCTTGGTCGATTTCGATTACTTAGGGCTATTATTTCCTTGGTGAAATAATCCCCTCGACTGTTATTTCCTTCGTGAAATAACACCCGTCATACCGTGTAGATCCGACCGGATCAAGATCGTACGGTGGTCCACGGATTAACCCCGGCGTAGGCAAAGAACCCACACAAGCAAGAGACCGCAAAACAGGATCTTGTGATTTGTTCCAGAAAAGGAAAGTTGTAATCTTTTAAGATTTTCTTTTGATTTTGTTATAACCGGATCTTATAAAAAGACCGGATCTTTTGTAACCGATAAATTGTTGCTCAAGAAAACAATGACATCAATGAAAACAATTTTTCCCACGAACAACGAGGAGTACGTTATCCTCAGTCGCATGTTCAGGTTATCCTTAAGAATATAGGATTCTCTAGGAACTTCCCGTTACATAAATCATCTACCCCCAGCTTCCTTTGCGAAACCGGGTCTAAAATTATACTTAGTTGGATGACCGAGAAGCAGTTTATACTCGTATACTCTTTGGAGTGTGAGAAGGAGCAGTTTATACTCTTATCCTTGTCGGAGTCTTCATTCGACTTAATTGAGCGATATAACGCCAGCTTCAACCATGGTTTGGATGCTATTCTTGAGGGCGAAGCAAGTCTTGGTAGGATAAAGGATCCTCCTGTGGTACGCACAGTACTTCGGATCCGCTGTATTATTAACTTCCTCCTGATCTGGGATAGGTGGTAGCTTGATCTTATTATTTTCAAGGAGGGACTCGAAAATAGCTGGAACATCTTCGTCTTTGAAGGAGTACTCTTTTTGGAGTCTCAGATCTGAAGTCTTTTGCTGTCTTCGGGGTTGTTGTTACAACGTCTGATTAACATCAACAACTGCTGTAGGTACCTTGCCCTTACCACGGGAGGCGAAGTTCGAGTTCGGAGGATTGGCCGTCAGTTGGCTCCTCTTGGCCTTCTTCCTTCGGAGGAAGCATTCGGCCCGCTCTCCACGCATCTTCAACTCTTTCCAGGTATCTGACGGTGCTACTCCCATAACTTCCAGCACGTCCAAGGAGAGGTTGTTGTGGCAGGTTTGTAGGATGAAATCCTCCGTGATCAGATCTCATTAATTCATCTCCTTATTTCGGAAGCGCTTGACAAAGTCGTTTACCGTCTCGTCGTTTTCCTGTTTCTCATCGAAGAGTGTTTTGATTGACACCTCGGCGTCATCATCAAAGAAGTGAGCGAGGAACAGATTCTCCAGGTCGTCCCAGCTGTTGATGCTTGTAGACTTAAGACGGCGGTACCAATCGAGTGCGGGCCCACGAAGGGTGCCAACGAATGACCGAACCATCAAGGTTTCGTTGCCGGAGATCGTACCCAAGTGAGACTTGAAGTAGATCAGATGTTAAGTGGGCGAACCATTCCCATCAAACGACGTAAAGTTAATCAAGTTGAATTTCACCGGGTATGCTATTGAATCCCACTTTCTTGGATAGGGATATGGAATACCGGTCCTTTTCGACTCTCGAACAGACATCAAAGCGTTGATTGCTCTCGAGATCTTTTATTTTCTCATCCTCGCCCGTATCGGGCTTTGGACGATTCTTAAGAGGAACAATGAGGCCACCCACAGTGTTGTCGTTTTCGGTGGGACCACCCCTAGCGTCATTGTTTTTAGTGACCCCCAGCGTTCTGATCAACGGGAGGGTCATCAGCATTGATGTATTCATCCATGCCTGAATCGCTAGCTGCTTGGCTAATATTGTTGTGATGACTGGATTCACCTAGCTGATTCGACAAGGCTCGTATCTGTTGGTTATGCTCTTCCCTCATCCGCAACATAGTCATTTCCATTTTGATTTTAAATGCTTGCTGCTGCTTGGCTAGAGCATCCTCAACCAATTTAGTTGCTTTCTCGGTGTTAATCATAAACACTTCACGGGATTGCCCTGGGCTAGATACCGTATTGTCAGAAGCGACTGCATAGTTAGCATCTGATGCTTCATCATCCAAAGATAACCCTCTCTGTATTCTTTGGTAGTCCCTGCGTCTAGTGGTCCCTGTGTGTAGCCGAGTCAGACTATGCGATACGAGGGGGTCGGAGCTAGAAGGTCGAGTTGACTTTTCCTTATCAGCCATATTTATTGTCACTTCCGGAGGTTCGTCACGTTGAACAGAAGATTGTTTCTTACGGAAACGTTTTGGCTTGGACTTAGTTGCTCCGTTAGAGATCCTCTCAAATACCAAAACCCTCTATGGAGTGACCTTGGGGTAGCTACACGCTGATAATACTGCCCTGATTAGTTTAGCGCACGGGTAGTGAGATTCTATTTCTCGAGTACTTCTCTTCCGAGACTTGTTCATACCCCCAGCCCGATAGTACAACTCGTCATTCATATGACCGGAGCAACCTATCGCGTGTTGGCACGACTCTTCAGGTATAACGTCGTCGTCTGACGAACACGTTTCCTTCTGAGAGCTTGCTGCCTTATTGGCGTTCTTAAGAGTCACGTATTTGGAGCTACGCTTTTGGGAACACGAACTCTTGACGGGCTCTTGGACTTCAATTCGTCGTCCGAGGCGGTCAAGTGCAGGGGTTTTCCCATTATAGGAAGGCTTTGACTTGTTGCGAGAGTGTGTGCGACCCCCAGCTTGAGTGGTTGCTCAGGGTTTAGTCACCGGACCCAAGCATTCTTTGATCGGAACCTTGTCTCGATCCTCGTGCAAAGGACCTAGGCGATCCGTCATCCTTATCTTGAAACGGGACAAGTCTCCGTGGTTGTGAGGCTTCATCGGATGTGCGGGATCCATTAGGATAGGAATATGGGTCGTCAGAAACTCAAAACAGTCCGCGAGAGTTGAACCGAACGCAAGGCGAACCGAACCGGAGCGGTTCCGATGCAAACCCACCAATGGTGGCTCGGTTTTGGCCGAGCCACCATTTGGTGGCTCGGTTTTAGCCGAGCCACCATTTGGTGGCTCGGTTTTGGCCGAGCCAGCAAGGGCTGGTTCGCGATTTCCGGACGGTATTCGATTTTTTGTTGACACCGTTTTGGATTTTGGCTTCCATACTTGGCATGGTTTTGGTGGCTTCTTGGTCACCTCTTCCTGCTTTAACTTTTGCGCTGCCTGCACGAGGATTCGTTCGTGCGCAATCAAGGCACGATGCTTCTGAATGCGCTACTCGAGGGTTGAGCGGGTCCGTTTGACTTGGATCCATTCATTCGCTATAGGTTTGGAGGAGAGGGCATCTGTTTACCGCTGGGGCACTCGGTTCTTTCTGAGTTTCAGATCTGCCTTATAGTAGATCCCGTCAACAGGCTCCAAAGCCCTAGCAAGTTGGCGCGTAAGTCGTTGGCGCTGCCTTTGGCGAGCCCTCTTTGATAAGGTTGGCGTGCCTTCTGCGATTGACTCCTTGACGGAGGAAGGGTCCAGATCTGTAGATCTGGGATCGTTGGAGGCCAGAGGGGATTTGCAAGGCGAGATTTCAACGGCAACACGGGCCTTGATCTTCCTGCGCTTGCAAGGGGCAGAGGATCTGGAGGAGGAGGACGACAGATACTCCTCGAACTTCAGTTGGTCGAAGTCCTACTCGACCTCTTCGTCAACCGGGATCCGGATCCGTGGTTGCGACACAACAGCTTCGACAGCGAAGCTGTTGGCTCCCACTGTGGTCGCCAGCTTGTTTGGGTCAAAAATCTACAACTTTAATCGTTTACAATAAACTCAAAAAAAAGTTAATCTTTTTATAAGATCTCCTTATACAATGAAAATACAAAAGATACGACTCTTGTCAAACAGCACAACAGACGTTTATCACCCGTTGCCTGCGTGGGAACTTTACATGTGCCGGGGATGTTAATATCCGTGGACCGTGGCGGATCAGATCCGGTTGATAGATAAATGATCAAATCTCTCACTTCACGAAGGAAGTAATCGCTGCAGCGATGATCTCGACCAAGAGAGATCACGGCTCTTCTCAAGATTTAAGACTAAGCTTAAATCCAGAGGAATAGGGGACGGGTCTCGGATCTCTCGAACTTCACTCTTTATGCACAGGAGATCGCTAAGATCTGCTAACCCTTGCTGTAAATTCGTGGCTCCACTCTCCATTTCAGTAGCGTTTCATCCTCTTGATGTCCCCCCGTCCTGAAATAAGCCCTTAGGCTTGTATTTATAGGCTTTGGTTTGGGGGTTTTTGGATAAGAACGATAAATTCCATCTTATCTTCAGTTGATAACCGTGTAACTACGTTCAGAGATGATATCCAATCAGTTAGGACACTCAGGAACCGAAGAAATCTCATGAAAACCCGTCAAAACTGAAAAAACAAATTTTAGGATTGAATCTGGCCGAACCGGCGTTTGGTGGCTCGGTCTTGGCCGAGCCACCAAATGGTGGCTCGGCCTGGTCCGAGCAACCAATGTATATTTTTAGTTTCTTCATAATCAAACCACATCATGGTCGAAATATCACTTTTTTGTGCGAGCCACAAATTGGTGGCTCGGCCTTCGCCGAGTCAGTTCGTACCATCTCAGGTATTTTTACTCTAACTCTCTCGTCCGATCTCGGAATAAGGTGGCTCAAGATACGTTGGAAAGCTGAAGAAGAGACCTATAACTTGTATATTTTTAGTTTCTTCATAATCAAACCACATCATGGTCGAAATATCACTTTTTTGTGCGAGCCACCAATTGGTGGCTCGGCCTTGGCCAAGTCAGTTCGTACCACCTCGGGTATTTTAGCTCTAACTCTCTTATCCAATCTCGGAATGAGGTGATTCAAGATGAGTTGGAAATATGATGAAGAGACCTACAACTTTTATCTTTTAAGTTTCTTCAGAATCAAATTTAATCATGGTCAAAATATCACTTCTTTTTATAAGCCACCAATTGGTGGCTCGGCCTTGGCCGAGCCAGTTCGTATCACCTCGGGTATTTTAGCTCTAACTCTCTCGTTCGATCTCGGAATGAGGTAATTTAAGATGCGTTGGAAATATGGAGAAGACACCTACAACTTTTATCTTTTGAGTTTCTTCAGAATCAAATCATATAATAGTTGAAATGTCACTTTTCTGCGCGAGACGCCAATTGGTGGCTCGGCCTTGGCCGAGCCAGTTCGTATCACCTCGGGTATTTTAGCTCTAACTCTCTCGTTCGATCTCGGAATGAGGTAATTTAAGATGCGTTGGAAATATGGAGAAGACACCTACAACTTTTATCTTTTGAGTTTCTTCAGAATCAAATCATATAATAAATGAAATGTCACTTTTCTGCGCGAGACGCCAATTGGTGGCTCGGCCTTGGCCGAGCCAGTTCGTATCACCTCGGGTATTATAGCTCTAACTCTCTCATCCGATCTAGGAATGAGGTGATTCAAGATTTGTTGAAAAGATAATAAAGATACCTATAACTTTTATCTTTTGAGTTTCTTAAAAATCGAATTGAATCATATTCAAAATATTACTTCTTTGTGCGAGCCACCAAATGGTGGCTCGCAGCCTTGCGAGCCAGTTCGTACCATCTTGGGTATTTTGACTCTAACTCTCTAGTCCGATCTCGGAATGAGGTGATTCAAGATGTGTTGGAAAGCTAACAAAAATACCTACAACTTCTAATATACGAGCCACTAAATGGTGGCCCGCCCTGGTCCGATCCACCAATTGATAGCTCGGCCTTGGCCAAGCCAGTTCGTACCACCTCGGCTACTTTAGCTCTAACTCTCTCGTACGATCTCGGAATGAGGTGATTCAAGATACGTTGGAAAGTTAGAGAAGAGACCTACAACTTTTTATGGCCGAGCCACACATGGTGTGTGCGATCCACACATGGTGTGTGCGAATTACACATGGTGTTTCGCCCCCTTTTGGGCGAAACACAACTACTAGCTGAGTTGTTTTGTCATTTCGTGTGCCACGTTGACTCGTACGCTTCACTGATTCGCATCATACATTTCGTTAAGTTGGAGGTGGCCGGTGAACAGGCGGGCCACTTGGTTTGTCATTTTGGTGACTGATTAGCGTGTGGACCACTTGGTGGTGGCCGGTGAGCACGCGGGCGTTTTGATGGTTCGTCGCCATGTCATCAACGTTTCGTCGATTCGTTTCATGCGCTTTTCGGCGTCAGATTATCCTCTTTGACTCGGATAATCTCCTTCGACTTAGATAATGGCGTTCATCGCTTTCTCTTTGTCTCGAGCTGTGTGCGGACACCTATAGGCATTTTTAGACGCCTACAGATACCAACTGTGACGCCCTTGTTTTCATACATGGCTGTAGTTTAAAATGAACCCAGAGATGTCAAACATTTCATACACCCACACTGTGTAATAACATGTTTCACCATTCATAGTAATATCCTCTAGTGGAATCAAAAGAAGTGTAGGTAGAAAAAGAGGCAAAATAAAGAAATGAACGTAATAGACATGATATGGAAAGTGAGATATCATAAATAAAAAGAACAATTTTTCAAAACAGCCCCATTTTATTTTTTTTATTTTTAAAATCGACCTATTTTTTTTATTTACCAAAACCGACCGGTTTTTTGCCACGTCAGCCTAATCACCCTCCTAAACAGTCGGGGTTACCAACCCCGACTATTTAGGAGGGCGTTAAACCCTAATTAGAAGTCTTAAACCCTAAAATTTTATATCCTAAATAGTTGAGGTTGGCAACCCCGACTATTTAGGAGGATGATTAGGCTGACGTGGCAAAAAACGGGTCGGTTTTGGTAAATAAAAAAATGAGTCGATTTTAAAAATAAAAAAAAATAAAATAGGGCAGTTTTGAAAAATTGTTCTACATAAAAATCATGTCTCAACTGAAATACATCTGATATATGGAATAAAGAAAATGTCTCAACATGAATCAACTGGAAATCATACTAAGGCACATTGCCTCTACAAAATAAAAATAAAACTCTAAAGTCTGAATGAAATCATAGAAAAATCTATTATGGAGCTTCTACTAATAACTCATGTGACAGTAACTATGCAAGAATTCTTTCATCCTGCGGCTCTCCGAATCTCTGTATTGTTTAAAAAAAGAGAAAATAACAAAAAGAACCACATAAAGAGCGTCAGAGCGCTACAGCAAGATCACATTCATCCGTCCTCAGAGGAAGGGTTACAAGATGGAATGGAGGCTTTATCTATTAAGTATAGTCTATCTAGATCATTTTCCCTGTATCTAAGTGGAATTAACATTTAGAAATCTACCATAGAGACATAGTACGTCGAGCGAAATAATCCAAACAATGAAACCCTTATGTATATATCATTATCTTAAATTATAGATATCTAAACATTAATACTGAATTAAGAATAAACAACCTATATGAAATCAACAATTAGAAACCTAGAACACGAGACAGGTACGTCGAGTGAAATAATCCAAACAAGGAAACCCTCACGTATATACCATATATCTCAAATTGTGAATCGCTAATCATTGATCCCAACTAAGACATAAAGAAAGTACTAAAGGAAATAAAGACATCATTACATCGTATTTATATTATCCTCCACTATCACTGTGGAGATAGAATAAATACTTTCAAGAGCAAAGTATCTCGGCCATATATCTCAATGATGAATCACATCCATAATTGACATCCACCAAAGATTCAGGCTATCAATTAGCTATCTCAGTGCAACTCTTTGCAAGATTTTGAAACTTAGCATCATCATGTGCAATAGACTACTCTATAGGTATCCTAAATAGTGTACACGGCTCATTAGTCTCATCACGATCTCAATGCGTAACACGAGTAGGGGACGGCCTACCATGTAGGTATAAAAAAGGATGGCTCACAAGCCTCATCGCACCCTCGTGCAGACGGACTGCTAGACAAAGCATCCAAACCCGAATCAATGGCCTGTATGAATATAATATCGACGCACTATCCCACATAGTACTGAACTGAGCTCATCAACGATATCCATTTCATGTATAAACTATGTAAATCAGGTATATCGATGCACTATCTCATATAGTGCTGAGTTGTGTTCATCAACGATATCTAACGAGTGTATGAACAATAAACAACCTAACACTTGACATA
This sequence comes from Asparagus officinalis, assembly GCF_001876935.1. Taxonomy (NCBI): domain Eukaryota; kingdom Viridiplantae; phylum Streptophyta; class Magnoliopsida; order Asparagales; family Asparagaceae; genus Asparagus; species Asparagus officinalis. The sequence goes on from NC_033797.1 coordinate 76,036,969, forward strand.
ATCCCCTCTGGGATACTCATGTGTGTGGAAATGACATTGTACTTATGTATTCATGAATTTACATGTAAAGGAGTGCGGCTCGAACCCCGTGAACACATCTCAAACAGATACAAAATACAAACTCAGAAAACAGCCTTAGTAGTCGACTACTAGGCATAGTAGTCGACTACTCTGAGCTCATCCAGAATCTAGAAAATAAGACTAAGTGTGCGTAGTCGACTAATATGAATATTAGTAGACTACTCTGCTATGAAAAACAATTTTGTGAGTCGCACCAGGAAAGGAGTAGTCGACTACACATATTATTAGTCGACTACTCTGTGTTAAACAGATTTTTGTTTCTCAGGTTTTGATGTTTTTGTGATTATTTCTTAAACAAAACTCATTTAAATCACATGGAACATAGGAAAAATGTCTTAGTCTTCTAAAATTTACTATCAGAGATTAGTTCACATGATTTAACTCTTTGATTAAACACTAATTAAGGTTTAACTTCATAATTATTAAAATTCTAACATAAAAGCATGAATTATCACATGATTAACTTGGACAAGGTTATAACTAACATCGAACAGAGATAAGCTTATTTAAAACATGTTCATGCTATTTTGATCTCACAACCTAGGGTTTAAGTATGATTAATTTACAAGAAAACTCGATTAATTAACAAACTAGGGTTTGCGTATGGGTTAAACTTAATTAATAAATTAAAAATGAAATTAACATTTATCCTAATGATTATAATCATGTTTTTAATGTAAATAGTAAGAAAACCCTGTAGATCTAACATTTATTTATAGTTTAATATCAAAAATCTAATCTTTTTCACATTAGATTAAGTTCTAAGCATTATATCTGTCATATTACTTCATAAAAACATGTTTATAAACTATGGGTAAGGTTTAGATGCAGATGATCTTGCATTAATCTAGTGCGTAAGCCTCTGAAATGAACAACAAGCAATCCAAAAGTGTAAAAAAACTCGTTCTCCCTTGCCACACGTCGATGATCTCGCCCTCATGTCGATATTTTGCTTCACAAAGCTCACAAAACTCACAAGAAATTGATCTAGGGTTTTTAAGGGGAGAGAGTGGTTGCTAGGGTTTATAGATATGATCAAAGAGAAGAATTTTCATAAAAAAACACAGGTATTTATAGAGGCAAACCTGAAACAAACCCGTTTGACCCGAACCAGGAAACCTAATCTGACTGGAAAAATAACCTTCGGTGTTTTGACTGTAACTTTCTCGTCCGACCTCGGAATGAGGTGATTTAAGATTTGTTGGAATGATACTAAAGATACCTATAATCGTAGTCTTTTGAGATTTTCCAGATTCAAAGTGTATCAGTATATAAAATACGTATACTCTTAACTGGTCGTTTTTCAAGATTTTAGGCTCGTGTATATAGTGCATGATTTTGTGCATGTTTCTCATCTATATTCACATATATACATTGGATTGATCTCAAATCAATCTCTAGCATATTCAAACATCAAAATATATTATTTATAACCATATAACATATTTATTACCATTTATTACAACTTATTCAAACTTTTGGGGTTTACAGGCATGTTTCAGATTTAAGGAAGAATCTCATCTCTTTGGGCACTCTTGTTAACACTGGGTGCAATTTTTTATGTGAAGGTAGAGTACTTAGGGTTACAAAAGGCTCTCTTGTGGTTATAAGAAGATCAACAGCTTGCATGTTTTACAGGGTTCTACCATTACAGGTTTGGTTATAGTTACATCGTCGATGTCAGGAGTTGATACTACCAGATTATGGCATATGAGACTTAGACATATGAGTGAGCACGGATTAATCGAGTTGAGTAAGAATGGTCTTTTATGTGGACAGAGTACAGAAAAATTAGGATTCTATGAGCATTGCATCTTTGGGAAACAGAAAAGAGTCAGCTTTAGTACGGCAGTGCATCAAACTAAAGGTACTTTGGATTATATTCATTCAGATCTTTGGGGACCGTCTCTAGTTGTCTCGAATGATGGTAGTTCTAGATATTTATTGACCTTCGTTGATGACTACTCTAGGAAGGTTTGGTCTACTTTTTGAGACATAAATATGAGGTGTTTGTGACTTTCAAGTAGTAGAAGTATTTGATTGAGAAGCAAACTAGAAGGCTGATTAAGAGGCATAGAATTGATAATGGCAATGAGTTTTGTGGAGGAGAATTTAATAAGTTCTGCAAGAAGGAGGGAATCGTTAGACATTGTATAGTCCCTCGCACACTGCAATGGAATGGAGTGGCAGAACATATGAATAGAACCCTATTAGAGAAAGCTCGTTGTATGATGTTCAATGCAGGTCTAAGCAAGGAATACTGGGCAGAAGCAGTAAATACGGCTTGTTACTTAGTGAATCGGTCGTCATCTACTGCTATTAGTTGTAAAACTCCAGAGGAGGTTTGGTACGGTAAGCCTGCGGATTATTCTAATCTTAGAATATTTGGATGCCCAGTATATGCGCATGTTAGTCAAAGAAAACTTGAGCCATGAGCGAAGAAGTGCATATTCCTAGGTTATGCATCGGGTGTTAAGGATTTTAGGTTGTGGTGTCCTGATCCGAAGTCTCTTAAGATTATTATTAGCCGTGATGTTACTTTTAATGAATCTATTATGCTCCACAAGAAACGGTAGCAGGATAAGACTACGAGAGTTCAGCAGTCAGATCTCGTTCAAGTAGATGAAGCACCTTATTAGCTATAGGAAGAGCAGGAATACACTATTGCTAGAGATTGATCTAGACGAGATATCCGACCACCACAAAAATATGAAGATACGGTAGGTTATGCATTGTCGGTTGATAATTTTGTGCCCTTCAGCTATTCAGGAGCTACTTCAGGTGATAACTTCACTAATATTTACGATCGTCGTGCAGACAATTCAGTCGATTTGTTGAGGAGTGTGACACCCACACTTTAATCCTACATGGACTAGTGTGAAGAAATATTAATGGTTTAAATAGAGAAGCCTAATGCCCAAGAATAATTAGTGCTAGTATTTTAGAAGTGAACTTTAGCCAACATGAAGTTGCTCTCAGTGGGTCCCACGGCTTGCACGCGCCAACAGGCCCGAAGCGTAACAAATGGTATCAGAGTAGTTACCGGCCGGAAGTGTGGAGCTAAGTACTATACGAGGCTAAGTGTTATACCACCTCTAGAGCTCGTAGGACCACCTCTAGAGTCCACATTGCCTGACAGTGACACTGGATGTACCAATTGTCATGTCATGACGACGAGGACATCATCTTTGTAAGGTTGGGTGATTGTGACACCCATACTTTAGTCCCACATGGACTAGTGTGAAGAAATATTAGTGGCTTAAATTAAGAAGCCCAAGGTCCAAGAACAACTAGTGCTAGCATTTTGGAAGTGAAATTTAGCTAACATCAAGTTACTCTAGGTAGGTCCTATGACTTGTACACACCAACGGGCCCGTGGGCCCGAAGCATGACAAGGAGGCCTCTTTCAGTTAGCAAGTTCGAGTCGGGCTTAGACTTGATCGATATGTGCCGCACTTAGATGCCCTACGAGGCTATTGGAGAAGGTGGAGTAAATTAGCTTATTTTAGAGTGTGGAATCTTCTACGCATTTGAGTCCAGGTGGAGATTTGTTATAGGTTGCCTCAAATACTCAAATCCATATTGCTTTGGGAGTTCCTTTTCAATTTGGTTTGTTTTGATCAAGAGACCTACTTACATTAGACTTTGCACAACCAATCATATTAGAGGTTTATTTCTACTTGGACTCTTGTTAGGTTTTAGGACATGGACTTCTATTCCTATTAGAACTTTTATTCCCAAGACAGCAAGGAGTTGGGATCTTCAAGGCTATATAAGAATAGTCTTTCAAGCCAATTAGATGCATCAATCTTCAGAGCATCAATCAAGAAGAGAGAGTTCTTTTGTGAAGCCTATTTGATATTCTTCTTTTTTGTTCCTTTAGTTAAGAGTTGTATTAGTCTTTTGGGGTGTGATTTGGGATTGAGAGATTGAGAGATTCTATTTTGTATTCCTCACAATTAGTAAAGTTGTTCTCCTCCTTCGCTCGCGAACGTAGGCTACAAGCCGAACCACATATATCTTTGTGTTCGTGTATTCTTGATATTTTTCGTGCTCTCGTGTGATTGATATTAGCTTATCCTGGGGAATTTTTCATAACAAAAGGTTATCATACATATCCTAAAGTACACTCTTTTTTAAAGTTTCATTTCATATTTTCAAAGTTTTTTAAAAGAGAAAAAAGACGAATTGCCTAGTTAAAACCTTGCTAGGAAAACCCAAAGGGATAAAACCATGGTCAAGAAAAAAAAGTATAGAGCACCATATATATTATTAATGCAATAATTCTGATCATTCATTACAATGGAAATAATAAATGAAGGAGTTTCCTCCAACAAAATACAAACATCTTGACCTTCCTCTTTGGATGGATTTGTTAACCTTTCTAAATGAGAGGTTAACTAAATATAACCATTTAAAATGTTTGCTAACCATTTGATCAAAGTAACTCGTTTGGATGGTTAAGGAGGGGTTAAAATAATAAAAGTGGATTGAAATATTAAAATATTTCTTTCCAAAATGCTCTTAATATATCCATACATACACACATATATGAAAATACATACATACTCAATGTGCATGCATATACATACGAACACACATGCATACTTAATATATGTATTTTTAATCTAAAATATGAAATATATATTAAAATTATAATATAAAAAATTACAATGTCAACTATCGCAAATGACATAAAATTTCAATGGCATTTAAGACGTATAAAACATTATCGGCTATATTATCTAAGTTTTATCTATGGTAGAAAAATTACAGTATCAAGTATGGCATGAAAATTTATTATCACCATTTTATTATCATATCAGTAATAGTGTGATACCGCGCTATCTTAATGTTTCTATAATATGTCATAGTGGTAAAATATATTACAGCATTTAGATTATTATTATTATTGTTAATTATAGTATTGATAATATAATATTTATATATAATATTAAGAAAAGGAAAGGAGTTCATGGGCATGCAACCTTGTCCAGCCCGTTAAATTAACGGAAAGAAAGAAGAGAGGAAGTTATTTTGTATTTATAAACTCTCAATTAAATGATCATGAATTTCCAAATCAATCTAACCCATCAATCCCCTTACTCACTAATTAATCAGTATACATTAGGTCTTCATTATCTATTCACAAATTGCCATGAATTTTCGATCAGCCCACTAACTATTTGCCCATAACTCAACATTAATTACCCATTATTCAAATCAAGAATTGGCTCTTAATTCATAATTTTCCGGGTAGCTAGAGAGTGGCGTAGGAACAATAATCACAGAAATGATCGATTCGGTGACACAACGCATGGAAACAAGAGGGTCTTGATCTCTATTTATATTTAGTCTCACCATTAATTGAAATCTTATTCACCACCTAAGTAATCCCTATGCATTTTTCTTTATTCCCCTCTAATTAGAGATTTCATTAAAATAAGGTTTCATTATTGTCTTTAAATGATTTTGATGACAGCGATACATTAACATTGAGCAGGAAACTCAAGTCGTAAAGAGAAAAGGGTTTGATTTGTATATATGTTTTAAGATGTCGATGATTAATTGATTAAGGTACAGTTTTTTTAAATTAGGGGGCTCAATTTTAGTTCTTGTGGTTAAAAAATATAATTTCTTTCATCTCATATTTAGTAGTATTATTTTTTTTCATCTCATTTTTAGTATCTTAAGATATCTCAAAAGTCTTAAGGCATGGATTCGAGCCCTCCAGCTTCTTGATGGAATCTCGGTCAATGCCGGCAGCTATTTCTTTTTCTATTTCCTCAGTTTCACCCACTTTTTTTTTCACATCCTTCAATATCTCTATAAATTTCAAACCTTTTTTCCTTTTTCCTCTACTCTAGGAAATTTGTACAAGTATGGCAGGCTTAATTTTTTAATAGACTCTACAAAGTATTTTACCAAGTATATAACATGTGTTATGAAACAATTAAATGATGTGGATGTCTATTTAGTTTCCTAAAGAGGTTGATACATGTATTACCCCTTGATATTCTCTATATGAGTAATTAATATGATTCATGTATCATTATCTTAGTTTATATATATATATAGAGGTATTCCTACCTCACTTTGCAATGAGAAATTGAGGAAATAAAATTCTTTCTACTTCTTGTCTACTTTATCTACTCTACTTTATTAGTTTTACAACACGTTAACAGCACGAGACTCTACCATTGAAACAATCCATTTCAAGTCCATTAGATTCAACGTTGGACACGTGTTCATATTTTGGGTAAACCTTTGAGGTAAAATTTCTCTTTCCAATTCAATTCATTTTTTACTATAACTAACCTTACAAACAAGAATTTATGCCTCTTGATATTTCTGGAAAGAACTACTTATCTTGGATGTTAGATGTTGAAATACATCTTGCTGTAATGGGTCTTGAAAATACTATTGTGGAAGAAATAAAACATCAAATCAAGACCGTGCCAAATCTATGATTTTTCTTCGTCATCATTTGGATGAAGGATTAAAAATGAATATCTAACTATGAAAGATCCACTTACTATGTGGAATAATTTGAAGGAGAGATTTGACCACCTGAAGTTGGTCGTGCTCCCAAAAGCCCGGTATGACTAGCTTCACTTAAGGCTACAAAATTTTAAATCAATCAGTGAGTATAATTGTGCAATGTATAAAATTACCTCTCAATTGTAATTGTATGGAGAAAATGTCACTGGTGATGATATGTTAGAAAAAACATTCTCCATCTTTCATGCCTCGAATATACTCCTGCAGCAGCAATATCGAGAGAGAGAATTTAAGAAATACTCCGAATCGATTTTATGCCTCCTTTTGGATGAACAAAATAATGAATTATTATTAAAAAATCATGAATCCTGACCTACTGGTGCTAGCCCATTCCCTGAAGTAAATACAACTCAATCTCAAAATCATGATCATGGGCGTGGACATGATCGTGGAAGAGGCCGAGGACGTAGCCGTTGTCGTGGACGAGGTCGTGGCAGATATGTGCCTTATAATCACAACGTTCATAACCGTGGTAAAAGACAAAACAACTCCCAGAAGTAGGACAATAATGATAAGAAAAGTGAAGAAAAGAAACATTATAAGGAAATATGCTACCGGAGTGGGATAGAAGGCCATTGGTCTCGTACGTGTCGTACGGCAAAACATCTTGTTGACCTCTATCAGGCATCATTAAAAGGAAAAGGCAAAAATGCCGAGACAAATTTCATTGATCAAAATAATATTTATGATGATCTTGATGATATCACACACCTCGACGTAGCTAATTTTCTTGAGCAATCTGAAGTTGCGAAATGATCACATGATAAATACCTGACATTTTAAATTTTGTTATTTTTGCATCTTTTATATAATTTTCTTTATGAATTTTGTAATTTATGGACTTTATTGATATATACTTTCGTTTGTAATTTTCTTTGACATTTCTTCCTGAAGAAGAAATGGACGCCGAATATTTGGGATCAAACAATGGTGATGATAATATTTGTCTCATTGATAGTGCTACTACACACACTATACTTAAAAACATGAAGTATTTTTCTCATTTGAAAATGGAAGAAACAAATGTTAACACAATAATACACTATACTTAAAAACATGAAGTATTTTTCTCATTTGAAAATGGAAGAAACAAATGTTAACACAATAAATGGTAGTGCAAAATTGATTGATGGCTCCGGAAGAGCCACTGTATTTCTCCCCGGATGAACTAAAATTGTCATAAATAATGCACTGCTCTCGATAAAATCTCGAAGAAATTTGCTAAGTTTTAAAGATATCCGCCGAAATGGATATCATATCAAGACAATGAATAAGACAAATGGTGAATACTTATTGATTACAAATACCATTTATGAAAAGAAATATGTATTAGAAAAGCTGCATTCTCTATCTTCTAGTTTATATTATACAAAAATAAGTACAGCTAAAATTTATCACCTTATAGATAAGAAGTCTACTAATCCCAATAATTTTATGATTTGGCATGATCGCCTTGGACATCATGGTTCTATAATGATGAGGCGAACAATTGTAAGTTCACATGGCCATTCATTAAAAAATTAAAAAATACTAAATTTTAATGAATTCTCATGTGTTGCTTGCTCCCAAGGGAAGTTAATTGTTAGACCATCACCAACGAAAGTGAGAACTGAATCTCCTGTATTTCTAGAACGAATTCATGGTGATATATGTCGGCCTGTAGATCTACCATGTAGGCCATTTATATATTTTATGGTGCTACTTGATGCATCAATAAGATGGTCACATGTATGTTTATTATCTAGTCTTAACCTGGTGTTTGCGAGATTGCTTGCTCAGATAATTAAATTATGAGCATAATTTCCTGATTATCCTATTAAGAAAATTTGTTTAGATAATGTTGGTGAATATTCATCACATGCTTTTGATGATTATTGCATATCTATTGGAATAAGTGTTGAACATCCTGTAGCTCATGTTCATACACAAAATGGTCTAGCCGAATCAATTATTAAACAGCATCAATTAATTGCAAGACCATTGTTAATGAGGTCTAAACTTCCTCTATCTGCTTGGGGACATGCTATATATTACATGCAGCAACACTTGTGAGAATTAGGCCGATAAGTTATCATACTTATTCTCCCTTACAATTAGTTCTTGGCCACGAGCCCAATATTTCTTATTTAAGAATTTTTGGTTGTGCGGTATATGTTCCTATTGCACCTCCTCAACGTACTAAAATGGACCATTAAAGAAGATTGGGGATATATGTCGGGTATGAATCACCTTCTATAATTAAATATGTTGAACTATTAACAGGTGACTTATTTACTACAAGATTTACAGATTGTCATTTTGATGAATCACATTTTCCGACATTAGGGCGAGGTAAAGATCAACCGAAAAAGAAAATTACTTGGAAAATATCATTAGACTTTCTTGATCTTCGTACAAAAGAATGCGAACTGGAAGTTCAAAGGATTATACATTTACAAAAATATGAAAACCAATTACCGGATGCTTTTAGTGATTCTAGAAGAATTACTAAATCGCATATTCCAGCAAAAAATGCTCCGATTAAAATTGATATCCCATAAGGACAAATTAAAAGTGCTAACGAATCTAAAGCATGCCTGAAGTGTGGTAAACCTCTTGGTTCCAAAGATAAGAATTCTCGAAAGAAAAGAGGATCGAATGATCAAAATATTGCTAATGAAAAAATTCAACCTCCTGAAGAGGTCGCTCCTGAAGAGCCAACTCCTGAAGAGAATGAAACTATAGAAAATTTAATAAATTTTATCATTACGAGAAAGAGTTGGAACCGAAGAGAAGTAATTGTCGATAATACATTTGCATATAATATAGCATTTGATATTATGGAAGAAGACGAGGATCATGAACCCAGATCGGTTGATGAATGTCGCCAAAGAATTGATTGGTCAAAATGGAAAGATGCGATCCAATCTAAATTAGATTCATTGGCTAAACGAAAAGTTTTTAGCTCTGTAGTCTAAACACACTGAAGGTGTAAAACCAGTAGGATATAAATGGGTATTTGTGAGGAAAAGAAATGAGAAAATTGAAATTGTGAGATATAAAGCAAGACTTGTAGCCCAAGAATTTTCACGAATATCGGGATTTGATTATGATGACACATATTCTCCAGTAATGGATGAAACTATATTTAGATATCTTATGAGTTTAGCAGTACATGAAAAACTTGATATGCGTCTGATGGACGTAGTCACTGCTTATTTATATGGGTACATGAAAAACTTGATATGCGTCTGATGGACGTAGTCACTGCTTATTTATATGGAACATTAGATAATGATATCTATTGATGGACGTAGTCACTGCTTATTTATATGGAACATTAGATAATGATATCTATATGAAAATCCCTAAAGAATTTAGCATGCCTAAAGCATGTAAATCAAATCCTAGATAAATGTTCTCCATTAAGTTGTAAAGATCTTTGTATGGACTCAAGCAATGTGGACGAATGTGGTATAACCGCCTTAGTAAATGTTTAGTCAAAGAAGTTTATACAAATGACCTTAAATATCCATGTGTTTTCATAAAAAGGAATGGATCAAATTTTGTGATCATTGTTGTATATGTTAATGACCTTAATCTGATTGGAACTCCTGAAGAGCTCCAAAAGGCGATTGAACATTTGAAGAAAGAATTTGAGATTAAAGATTTTGGAAAAACCAAATTTTGCCTTGCTTTACAAATTGAGCATTTAGAAAATGGGATTTTTTTTCACAAAACTGCTTATACCTAGAAGGTACTAAAGCAGTTCTACATGGATAAAGCACATCCATTAAGTACCCCAATAGTCGTCAGGTCACTTGATCCTGCTAAGGATCCTTTTAGACCAAAAGAGGAAGATTAAGAGATTCTTGGTCCTGAAGTACCATATCTCAGTGCAATAGGTGCACTAATGTATCTTGCTAATTGTACAAGACCCGATATATTATTTTCTATGAATTTATTAACAAGATTTAGTTCATCTCCTACAAAACAACATTGGAACGGTATAAAGCATATTTTTCGCTATCTCCAAGGAACAATTGATCTTGGCTTGTTTTATTCTTATAATTCTCGACCTGAATTGCTTGGATATGCTGATGCTACGTATTTGTCTGACTTGTATAAAGCAAGGTCTCAAACTGGTTATCTATTTACATGTGGTGATACCGCTATTTCATGGTGATCTACGAAGCAATCAATTGCTACCACTTCTTCGACTCATGCTGAAATAATAACAATTCATGAAGCCAGTTGAGAATGTATTTGGCTAAGATCAATGATCCGCTATATTCAAAAGAATAATGGATTGTCTCCTAAAAATAAAAATCCTCCGACTATTTTGTTTGAAGACAATGTAGCTTGTATAGCTCAATTAAAAGGAGGATATATTAAAGGAGATAGAACGAAAAATATTTCACCAAAATTCTTCTTTACACATGATTTGCAAAAGAATGGTGAAATCGCTGTGCAAAAAATTCGATCGAGTGATAATCTGGTAGATTTATTTACCAACGCATTGCCGACTGTAACTTTTAAGAAATTGGTAAAAAAATATTGGAATGTGTCGGTTGAAAGATCTCAAATGATATTTGAATCAGGGGGAGAAACTAATACACAAGAATATTGTACTTTTTTTCCTTCACTAAGATTTTTTTTCCCACTGGGTTTTTTCCTAGTAATGTTTTAACAAGGCATATTCTTTGTGTAATGTTGGACATCCAAGGGGAGTGTTATGAAACAATTAAATGATGTGGATGTCTATTTAGTTTCCCAAAGAGATTTATATATGTATTACCCATTGATATTCGCTATGAGTAATTAATATGATTCATGTATCATCATCTGAGTTTGTAATAAATAGAGGTATTCCTACCTCACTTTGCAATAATAAATTGAAGAAATAAAATTCTTTCTACTTCTTGTCTACTTTCTCTACTCAACTTTATTAGTTTTACAACATGTTTATTCTTACTAATTATATGACATGTTTATTTCTTACGACATGGTGAACAAGTTATTCATGTTTTGGAGTAACCAAAGCAAGTGGAGCAGCGTGGGAGAGTGGTAAGGGTGTTTGTCCAAAATACACTTAAAAGTGGTTGCTCAGGCTAACTTGATTATTACCGTCTTTGTTGATATTATTTCCTAAGTAACTCTTTTCATGGAAAATGGGATTTAGACAACAATGATATAAGTATTCTGTCTTTTAAGTTTTATAATTTGGTACTAATGAAACTATAAACACTAGAAAGCATATAACCTTTGACATTGGTAATAATTAGTGGTAGTTTGTAGTATTGAAACTAATATTGATAGCTAATTAATTATCATTCTAAATGATTTCATTTGTTAATTTTCTAAATATAAATTTATAAAAATATTTATACCTAAACTACAATTCTTAGACATAGAATCTATAAAAAGCAAACTTTATACAGTCTGACAAATTACTCTAGACATGATAAGTGAATTAAACATGAAAATTGATACAAGTGTACACATTCTCTATGCTAGTACTGATATATGTGTGCGTTTTTTTCCTTTTTCTTTTTCTTTTTAATGTGTATGATTGAAGAAAAATGATGGTCATCTGAATTTGTCTAAAGTTCACGTGAAAATATGATTTATATACCTCAAAAATGTTAAAACAGAGAGTGATAGAGCGCTAAGCTAATGTTAAAGTTTTTAGATCAAATAATTTGTCGTCTATCTCTAATATGCTGCATCTTATTTTCAAAGTAGTTTGAGTTCTCTACAGCGATAATGTTGTCTTACTATACTACAAGTATGTTGCCCGTGCTTGCAAGGATGAGTCTTATATGAAGAATAAGTAATATGGAGGGGTTACGGAAACTAGACTCGCATCATTAACTTTGAAGGGTAGGAGTCTAATTTTTTTTTAATATTTGTGTTAGATCTCTAAAGTTTTCATCTTTAGTCATATGCATGTTTTTTTCTAAATTTGTGTTAGATCTCTAAAGTTTTCATCTCTAAAGAAAACCCATCTTGTGGCGGTTGTCTTCTTGGTGCATGTTAGCAGGCGATTTTTGCCCTGCTAACTTGCGCCCCTGTCGTGTCTGAAATGGAGAAAAAAAGAGAAATAATGGAAAGAAAATCTTAGAAATTGGATTGAGAGCTTCTAATTCGAGTTCGATTCTTTCTGAAGATCATTCTGATGTTAAAGATAATGATGGTTTCATCTCAAATCTAATGGGGTCAACAGGACCTAAAGGAGAGAAGATGAAGGTGTCGATGGTGGATATAATTAGCTCTAACAAATTCTTGGTGGATTCTCTTCAATCTCAGAGAAATTCTGAGATGATCGGAGTTCAATCGCGGCACCTTTGTAAGTCATCGTACTCTGGTAATGGTGCTTTTTCTAGGGTTTCTTAGGCGGATGATCTTGATTTTGAGGATGTTTCATCTGATCTTTCCTCATCTCATCATCTTTCTGATAACTGTAAAAAGAATTTAGGTTCTAGTCATTTGAATTCTTCATTGATTTTGGATTCAGTCACTGTTCCATCGGTTTCTGATGTGAATATTTCTGTTGCGATCAATTCTGATGAGATTTTTCCTCAATATAACTCAAATGCTGGAATTCTCTTGGTGGTGATAAACCTGTTTTCCCGCCACTAGAGTATCCTATTGATGTGCCAATTCCAACTCCTGTTACCAGCACAAAGAAAAGCTGGGTGAGTTTCTTCGCTGATAACAGGAAACCTAGGTGTGGTTTTAATTTGAATTCTGTTCCTTCAGATGTTAAAGATTTAGTGACATTTGATGAAGATGAATGGAATGAAGGGGCCTCTATTTGGCAATTTTCTCTCATTGGCCAGGTTTTGGGTTTAAATGCTAAATTCAAAGCAATAGAATATTATGTGCTGAAAGTTTGGGGAAATTTGGTTGTACCTGATGTGAGTCTCAAGGTTGGCCTTTTCCTTTTTAAATTTAAAAGTAAGGATGAGATGAGAAGCATATTGTAGAATAGTCCTTGGTTTTTTGGTTCCAGACCTATCCTCCTGAAGCCTTGGACTATAGATGAAGACATAGAAAAGAGAAATGAATGTGTCTACCCTGTATGGATTCAATTACCAGGCTTGAGGCTTAACTTGTGGAATGCAAAGAGCATTAGAAAAATTGCTAGTATTATAGGTAAACCAATTGCTACTGACAAACTTACAGCTAATAGGCAGAGACTTGCATATGCAAGGGTGTTGGTTGAAGTAAATATGCCCTCTACACTTCCTGATGAAATTCCTATTCAAGGACCAAATAGAAAGAAGTTCATTCAGAAGGTGAATTATGAGCTAAAACCTAGATGGTGTGACATTTGTAAAATGGTGGGTCATGAATCTAGATTTTGTAAGAAGCAGACTGGGATTCAGAGATGGGTTCCTAAAAAAACTAGAGTGTCAAATATTGGTGTAGCTAATCCAAAACAAAATACTAGAAATCCACTTCTGCATGTCGTACACATCCAAGAGGATAATTCTCCGGCTAAGGGAAAAGAGGCTTTGATGCATAGTTCAAATAATGGCAACAAAAATTGTTTGGAGCTTCAGTCTGTGCATTCTGTGCATTCTGTGCACATTCATGAGGGAAATGAAAAAGAGGCTATGAGGCATGATTTAATCAATAGGGATGTTATTGTGCATCAACCTGTTCATTCTGTGCATGTTTAGGACTTGACAACTGGGGATTTTCTGGCTAAGGAAAAGGAAGATGCTAATCTGAATTTATGTCTGAGAAACAGCATTGTTCACCAGCCTAAGCACTCAAAAGGGAAAGAAATATTGTAGGAGGAACAAAACCTTGGAAATCACAGTGATAAAGAAAATATTAGTCCTATGCATATTATGCATGCTCAGCAACACAAAAATAGTGATTCATGGACACTTGTTCATGGAGGCAAAGCTAGAAAGGCTTTCTCAGGTAATTCTTATGTGAATAATGGTATAGATGATCCCTCTACAATTGAAAGAGGGGGCTATTTCAATGAACTTGTCACTCTGGAATGTGAGGGGTTTGAATAATCTTCCAAGCAACATTTAGTAAGGGATCACTTACTGCAATATCATTTATCCTTCTTAGCTCTCCTTAAAACTAAAATTAGGGATTCTTTGCTCCCTAAAACTGCCAAGATGATTGCCAACAATTGGAATTGGATGTCTAATGTAAGGATTTCTCGGAAAGCCAGGATTCTCATCCTTTGGGATCCTAATATTTTTTATATTCAAGTAATTAAAGTGGCAGATCAACATATTACTTGCTCAGTCAAGTCCTTAGATGGAAGGCTGGACTGTGTCATCTCAGCTATCTATGGTTTCAATCAGTTGGAAGCTAGAAAAGAGTTGTGGGCTGATCTTAATAATATTTTTCAAAACAATTGGAAATGTGCCATGGCTCCTCTGTGGGAACTTTAATGCCATGATTAGCAATGATGAAAAGTTGGGAGGAACTAAACTTACTGAGTCTGACATAGTGATTTCAACAAGTTCATTAAGGATTGTTCTCTTAATCACTTAAAAACTCAAGGATATTTTTACACCTGGAATAACAAGCAAGAAGCTAACACTAAGGTCTGGTGTAGACTTGATAGGGCACTAGTTAATGATGCTTGGATTAATATGTTCAATTCCAGCCATGTGGAGTTTATGTTACCAAACTTCTCACATCACTCTCCAGCAATAGTATCTGTATATGAAGATGTGATACAAGGAAAAAAACCTTTCAAATTTTTTAGAATGTGGACCAAGCATGACAGGTTTCTTCCCACAGTCTCCAATATTTTGCAATCCTCTATTCAAGGATGTACTATGTTCTTAGTATATTCAAAGCTTAAATTGCTGAAAGGTGCACTGAAAGAATTAAACAAGAAGCATTTCTATAACATAAGTGAACAAGTGCAAAGAGCCAAAATTGCCTTAGGCTGCGTTTGGGAACTTTGATTTGGATTTGGGAACTTTGATTTAAAATCAAGGGATTTTAAATATAGGATTTGAAATCCATGATTTGATAAAATCTTTTGTTTGGATGTCATCACTAAATGCAAGGATTTAAAATCTGATGTTTAGATGCACTTTATTATACATGAATTTGGATTTGAAATTTGTGTTTTAAAAAAATTTATGCTCTCTCTTAACTCCTTAATAATTAAATCAAATGCGGACATTATGGTTTATATTGAGGAAAAAGTTAAAGTAAATTTCACGACCCCCTCAGAAGTTTGATCTCTTCATTAGCAATTATAAATACACATGCAAACATCTTGTCCTTCATGAATCGGTATGAGAGAATACAAAAAATAATAATAATGTCCAAAATATTTATTATTACGCCATTTTTCATGGTTTCATCCAATACTACATCAACCTTCAATCTCCAAAGAACAAGAGTACTACTCCAATAACTAGCCATGATAAAAGACTCGACGAGTCAAAAGAGTTTAGCAAACACTCCTCATAAGAAGCTCTACACTCCACAATAATCCTTCATTTAAAACACAACATACCATAGGTAGTTGATAACCATGATTTGCTATAAGAAGTAACCATGATTTGCTACAACAAGCCAAATTACGACAACATAAACTATTAAAAGAAAACATATCTAGAATCCTCTATTTATCCTTCAAGTCTCCTCCTCTTTTCTCTCCAATGCGCCCAACTTCATGTCTCGAAGAATTTGAGTCCTACATTACACAATTTAGCATCAATTAGTCCATGGCACAAAAATCGAATTTTAAAACAAAAAAAGAAAACAAGTACAGGATTGTATACTTTTTGTATTCTGATGGAGGTGGTAGTATATAAAACTTATACAAAAATAAATCCGACAAGTACACCACCTTTGATAACAAGTATAAAAAAATGAATATAGCAAGTACAAACAAGTAATATCTTGTTTAAAAAAGGTACAAGCAAGCAATAAACTATCAAAAGTATGTAGTCAGCATACATTATCAACTTGAAATTCCACAGCCAGTCGAGATTATTTACTATTCTTGTCTTGCAGGACCATCATTATCCTCATAACTTATAATCAGTACATGTGGTACCTATCAAAGCTAAAGATACATACGGTTATAGTAAGAAGTACAAATTTTCATGCATAAACTCACCTACATATGTAGCCATGTACTACATATGTAGCCATGTAATTATAGGCATGTCTACTTTCCTTTCATGGAAGTAGCAAATCCCAGCCATAGTACTCAAAATTTAGGGATCAATTTTAAAATTGATAAAATCAGTCGAATAAAGATAGCATCAATCACTCCAGAAGTCACAACTATAAGTGTGCATCCTAACATAAATGACAAAATAATGAGAGTTAAAATATGCCTAAAAAAGAAAAAGAAATCCAAGAGAGAACTTACTCGAATGGGTTCAAAGATTTGCACAACCTTTTCTATTTCAATATCTACTTTGATCTTCCAAAGGAATAGTTAATTGGATATGAGTCCCATCAAGTGCCCCGATAGCATCCTAAAATTGCACAACCTTACAATTAGTTCTATTAAACAAAAGTACTAAACATGAAAACCTTAATAAAAGAAGTCATAGTTACCTCAAACCATTTCCACTTCTCTATGTCTCTCTCATTAGGATTTGTATATTCTTGTCTAATATAGAGGCTTCCTATCTTCATGACTGCTTGAAGTACTTTGTGGAACTGCCGACTAATTGTTTCATTTGAACGATAAAAATCTGTTTTGCTTGTCCTATTTTTTACATTATGAGCTAAAATATGCAAAAACATAGCGACAATTTCTTCAATCGTGACATTTCTTGATGCTACTAATCCCCCTCTAGTACATAGAACATCACATAACCTCTTAAACGCTTGCGGATTCATCCTTAGTTGTTCAACACAGTTATTTGCATTACAAATAAGATTTCGAATCCAAGACTTTCTAAGATATGTCCTTTCATCCTCTTCTTCGTGTGTTCTTGAACTCTCCTTCAACATGTGCTTTGTATAATACCAAGCACCAATGGCAGCAACTATAAAACTGACCGCTACCATAATAATGTCCTCATCCTCTATCCTCTCAAATTCTTCCCTTGTACGTTTAAGTTGGATCCTTGAATCCCTTTCATCATTTATCATTTTTAACCTATCACATTAAAAGTTGAACATGCAAGCAGATTACACATATATTAGTAACTTGAGCGAGAAACCTGGCACAATGAAATTTTAAATCACTTGATACCTTATAAAATCTATGCCAATCTATGCCAAAATTACTATCAGATTTACATGAATAAATGTTAAAAAAATTCTCATTTCTGCAATTATAGTACAAATAGATAGGAACCTTATACAGTTTAAAGGTGGATGATTATCAGCTTTTTCACTCAGTAACTGTCTATTACCGGATTAGGGACTATGGTGGCTGCTAATTAGCCTTTGAAATGTGTCCCTTGATTAGATTAGAATATAATCACAGATGGTATTCTATATCTTAATCATGGAGTTAAAAGGGATAGTCTTAGCATTATGACATAATATGCATATCTTTTTGTTTATCGATAACTACTTTAGAGCACACTGATTTGAGCAGTATAGCCACAAGAACAAAAACCTTTATCCTGAATAACCAGGATTGGTTATATGAATTATTTTCTTTCTTTAAGCTCATATTTGGAATCAGCTGAATAGGAATCTTTAGCAGTATACTTGAGGTCGCATGAATTCTGGAAGAAAATATATTAGACTAGTTGAACTCCATAATATGCAATGTTTCATGCAACGATTCCAACTTCCATAATGTTTCTAGCAACATAAACACTAAAGTTGAGATGAACCTAGCATATTGTGATCTGTCAAGTCTCACCTATGATTGAAAAACACTTCCTCTATTGCATTCTCTCTTTATTAGGATGACTAGTATATTCAGACAGGCAACTGGTTACAAGATTTAGTAAGCGTTAGTTTTATTATATAAATAAAGTAGAGATTCTAGCATACATCTTACATATTAATTATGAGATATAACATATGTAACTATGTTGCATTTATTCTGAAGACCCATGCTATAGACTTCTATTTCCCACTTTAACAAGCTCATTTGGTTGTTGGTAACTAAAAGATGATGCCTCATAGACTGATTAAGAAAAAACCATGGGACAAGTAATTTTCCTTTTCTATAATTTCCCAACATACAACATTATTCCCTGCCGAAAAATTGAAAACATGCTCATGAATTTACCAACCAAGTTGTTGGACTCTTTTTGAAAACATGCTCATGAAATTACCGATCACATTTAGACATATAACCTCCTCATTCTGCTCGGTTTGGGCTTTAACAAATGACAAACTAAGAATAATAATGGGTAAATTTCACTAAACCGGTATGAACTTTCAGCATTTTGCAATAAAACTCCAATATTTATCAAAATCACATAAACCTCCCAAGAACAGTAAAAATCACATAAACATGAATCGCTTACTTCTAGTATGAATCTTCTCCTGCAAGTCGCTGACAGTAGCCTGCAAATCCCAAAAAAAAATCAAACGAAACCCAAAACTAACCCTAGATCTAGGAGAGCAACCGAAAGAGAGGAAACAAGCTACAAAAGAGAAAATCCAAGTCAGATCTAGGGTTTCGATGGAAGGGGAAGACCAAAACCCTAGATCAGATCTAGGGTTTCAACGAGAGAGGAGAAGGGGAGAGAGTAGAGATACCTGCGTTGCTGCGTTGAGAGAGAGAGAGATTCGAGATCGCGACTGAGAAACGAGAGAGAGGAGGAGTCGGGATCGGTCGGAGCTGAGAAACGAGAGAGAGGAGTCGGGATCGTCGGAGCTGAGAAACGAGAGAGGAGTTCAGGATCGGGATTTGGTAAATGACAAGGGGCAGGGTGGGATTTCAAATACGGGCTTTTGGGCTTTCAAATTCTCTCTTTAAAATAATTTGATTTGAAATTCCAGCCCAGTTTTGTAGTCCAAACTAAGGATTTGGATTTGAAATACCTTGGATTTAAAATTCAGGGCCCAAATCCATGTTCCCAAACACAGCCTTAGGGGATGCTCAGAGACTTCTTCAATCTAATCCTCTCAATCTTGATCTTATTAAACAGGAAAAAGAGTGCTTCTCTATCTATAGCAAGCTTCTAGACTGTGAGTTGTCTTTTTATAAGCAATAAAGCTAGAATAGCTTGGAGTGTGCACGGGGATAGATGTACCAGTTTTTTCATGCTATTACAAAATCCAAAAGTCACCATAACAGAGTAGTGGTTCTCTACAATAATAGGGGTGATAGGATCACTGATGGTGGGAAATTGTGAAGGAGTTAGTGTCTTTTTATAAAAACCTGATGGGCACGGCAGTAAACACTTCTCCTCCAGACATTAATATCATTAAATCTGGACCTTGTCTAAATGATTCTCAAATCAGGGAGCTATCAATTCCAGTGTCTAAGGAGAAAATAAAGGCTATAGCTTTTTCTATGTCTGATGATAAAGCTCTAGGACCTTATGGGTTTAGTGTGTCCTTCTTCAAAATTGTTTGGCTTATAATTGGTGAGGAGATCACATTGGCTATTGAGGAATTTTTTAAAACCGGTAAGCTGCTGGGAATAGCTAATTCTACTTCAATCACTCTAATACCAAAGGTACAATGTCCTAAATTCCCCTCAGATTTTAGGCCTATCTCTTGCTACAATTGTATTTACAAATTTATATAAAAATACATGCAAATAGAATCAAGCTTGTAATGGGATATCTTGTGAATGAGGCTCATAGTGCATTTGTCAAAGGGAGACAGATTTCAAGTAATATTATGTTAGCTCATGAGCTGGTTAAAAGTTACAGTAGGAAACACATATCTCCAAGGGTCATGCTCAATATTGATATTAGGAAAGCCTTTGACACAATCAATTGGAGTTTTATTAAAAATATGCTCATGGGTCTAGGGTTTCCAAATGCTTTGACAAACTAGATTATGGTTTTCATATCCTCTCCTAAGTTTTCAATTTCTCTCAATGGTGCACTAGATGGATACTTTAAAGGGGAGCGTGGATTGAGGCAGGGAGACCCTCTTTCTCCCTATCTTTTCGTCTTGGGTATGGAATATCTTTCAAGGAGTTTGGCCTCTTTAATAGATGACAGGCCCTTTACATTTCATCCTAAATGTAAAACTCTAAAAATCACTCATCTTATATTTACGGATAACTTCTTGTTGTTTGCTAAAGGTGATACATATTATGTGCAAAGGCTATATCAGTGTATCATACTCTTTAGTGCAGTATCAGGTTTAGAGGCCAATCCAGACAAATGCTCCATCTTCTATGAAGAAGTGGAGGAATCAGTTAAATCATCCATAACCAATACATTAGGATTCTCTGAGGGGTCTATGCCATTTAAATACCTTGGAGTTCCTCTTATCTCTAAAAGGCTTTCCTACATGGATTGTAGTCCTCTGTTTGAGAAAATCACAGGGCAATTACAAAACTGGACAAGGCACAGGGACTTGTCATATGCTAGCTGGTTACAAGTTATTAAAAGTGTCATTCTTGGCGTGCAAACCTTCTGGACATCAAATTACATTTTACCTGTCAAGGTGCTCCACAAAATAGACGAGATGTGCAGGAAATTTCTATGGGGTAAAACAGATCATTCATCCAGGATTCCTCTTGTATCATGGGAAAAAGTGTACTTAGGGGATGAAATAGCGTGGCTTGGGAGTCTATTCAGCTCAAACCTGGAACATTACTCTGCTCTAAGAAGTATTTGGTTCATTCATACCAATAAGGAGTCATTGTGGATCAAATAGATTCATGGCAATTATCTCAAACATAGTGATATTTGGCAAGTAAATACAAGATCGGGAGATTCTGGGATGTGGAAGCAATTGATTAAAACAAGAGATAAAGCATTGGCTGAGTTTGGAGGTTTTGATAATTTGAAGAACCTCATCAGGTCTTGCCATATAAACTCTAAACTAAAACTGTCAGCCTTGTATAAGGTCCTTCCCCTGCAAATAACATTGTGTCATGGCATAATATTGTTTGGGGTAGCTTAAATGTTCCTAAACATTCTTTTATCGGATGGTTGGCAATCTAGGATAGGCTCGTTACACATGATAGGATGCTGAAGAGAGGAATCATCAATGTAAATCTTTGTTGTTTATGTTCGGGTGCTAGCATGGAATCTAGGGACCATTTGTTCTTCGAATGTTCCTTCTCCTGCCACATCTGGCACTGCATCATGGACTGGTTGGAATTCAGGAGGAAGACATGTAATTGGGGTCAGCTCATGAATTGTTTCACAAGATCGAGAGGCAAAAGTTTTTAGCAAAAGCTCAAGAGATTGGCTTTGACGGCCTCGATTTACAACATTTGGCGAGAGCGTAATGCAAGGCTCTTCACGCAGAAATTAAGCAGTCCAGCTTACCTAGTAAAAGCCATTAATTTTAGTTCATTAAAATTATGTTTCAATTTCTTATGGTTATGCAATAATTTTTCATATTCATGTGTGAGCTCATCAAAAGTAAAATCATCATCATTGTCGGACTAGCGTACCTCACTAGAGCTATCGCCTAGTGGTCTTATGTATGAAGATGAAGCTCCTTTAGAACTTAAAGCAGAATCCTCCAACTTTTGTCGGATAGCCTCTAAGTCCTCTTGATGTGCTTTCACTATAATAGACAGGTCTTTTAGCGGCCAACTTTTTTGCGAGAAATTAATTTTCCTCAACAAATATCACTTTCGACGAGGAAAATATTGTTTCCTCGGTAAATATCAGTAGGTCTTCTACGAGGAATATATTTTCCTCACAGTAGACCACCTTCTACGATGAAAATTTTAGTTCCTCACTAAAGATGATCATGATTTGGTCTCCTAACTAGTTATTTTATTGGCGAGGAAATATGAGATTTTGGTGATGAACTTTTTCATTGTGAAATGCACATTTAACGAGGAAATAATTATTTCATCGTTGTTCTTTTGGCAAAAAATAGAGGAAAACTCGCCAAATATAACAGTGACAAAGTATGATTTCCTCGCTGAAGATCCATAATCTGTGAGGAACCGTTTTCTCATCAAAAGAATCAATTAGCGAGGAAATAATAGTTTCCTCATTATTAGTTTGGCGGGGAAAAAACCCGCCAATTTTAATGGTAACAAATTTAAGGCTTTCTCTCTAAAAGTTTTTGTTTTTACGAGGAATTATTTCCTCATTAAAAAGAACCTATTAGCGAGGAAATTATAGTTCCCTCACTATTAATTTGGCAGAAAAATTTGCAACACCCGCCAAATTCATTAACGGCAAATTAAAGGTTTCCTCGCTAAAATTTTTGTTTTACGAGGAACTGTTTCCTCATTAAAAAAACCTATTATCGAGGAAATAATAATTTCTTCATTATTAGTTTGGCGAAAAAATGTGCAAAACCCGCTAATTTCAATAGCAACAAATTTAAGGCTTCCTCGCTAAAAGTTTTTTTACGAGGAACCGTTTTGTCGTTAAAAAGAACCTATTAGCAAGGAAATTATAGTTTTCTAATTATTAATTTGGCAGAAATATGTACAACACTCGCCAAATTCATTGATGACAAATTGAAGGTTTCCTCACCAAATTTTTTTATTTTACGAGGAACCCTTTCCTCGTTAAAAGAATAAATTAGCGAGGAAATAATAGTTTCCTTATTATTAGTTTGGCGGAAAAATATACAAAACCCGCAAAATTTAATGGCGACAAATTTAAGGCTTCCTCGCTAAAAGATTTTGTTTTACGAGAAATTATTTCCTCTCGGTGTAAATGTTTAATACAAAGTGATCTCACAATGAAAGCTCAAATACAAAGAGTTTGTTCTCTAAAAGGATGAGAACTCAATGAAGCCCACTCTCACTAAATCACTCACAACTATCCAACAATATATTGAATGAATAATATTAAAAGCTCAATTGAGGTGTGAGTGATAAATAAGAACAATAAAATTCTAACTCAAATAAAACTAGCTAAGATATGAATATGAAAACCAAATAATAAATAAGCTAGATAAAAGAGTTAGAAATCTTCGCTATAAGCACAAGAAGCTGTAGTTATGTTGATGAGGATAAATTCTTCAGTTGAAATCAAAAGCTTCCTCCTTGTGAAAAACTCCTCATTTGAAACGAAACTTAAAACAATGCTTAAACACAAACTAAACTCTTTCAAAACTTGATTAAACAATTTTCTTAATTACACTCAGAAGTTAGAGGGTATGGGGTATATATAGGATCATAGAACAAACCCCAAAACCAAGAGAAAACCAAGAAAAAAGACAAAAAACAAAAAACTAAAAATCAGAAAAAACTAGTCGTTGGAAGCTTATTAGTCGACTGACAGGGTTCGTCAGTCGACTGATGAGCTGGCCGTTGTAAGCGGTTTGCAGCTCGTCGGTCGACTGAGGAGCTCATCAGTCGACTAAAGGGTCATCAGTCGACTGATAGAACATCAGTCGCAAAAGCAGAGACTTTTTGATGATTCTGGCCAGTTTCGTTAGTCGACTGATCCTTTGCATCGGTCGACTGATAATAGATTTTCAGCGTGTTTGATTTTTTAAAACGAATTTCCAGGTCCTTTAAAAAATAGTAAATAAATTCCAAAAAATATGAAACTTTAAAAAAAGTTTTCAATTATAATAACAAACTTGTTTGGAAAGAAATTTAGTAAAAAGGACCTCGTATTTGTAAAAACTTAACATTTAGTAAAAATGTACATAATACATGTTTTTGATGAATCTTGAAAATGAAGTTTGACATGTAAGAACATGTGGAAACTTTATGAAATGTTTTTATAAACGTTATAAAACATGAATGTAATGTAAACAAGATTAATAAACCAATATTGTATTGTTTTCTCAAATAAACTCATTTTGTAATAAAATCAAAATTATGTGTGTATATATATTGAGCTTGAAATAGATTCACACAATATACGTTACAAAACTACTAATATACCTAAGTGATTGCGCACATAGCTTGATCTTAAATCTTTAACTCTGATATGAATGGTTTTTCATCATATATAGATATCCTGAAAAAAAATAAACAAACGGCAACCACTAGGAAACAAATTAGCTATAAATTGTTTGGCAAATCATCATCAAAACAAACGGGCCAACAAAAATATCACTCTCAATTATCCCATTAAAATATCCCACATTAAAAAATTATCCCATAATAAAAATGTTGTGCCTGAAGCTGTGTCGAGGAACCAAACCAAACGCCAATCCAAGAGAGCCAAACGAACCAAATATCAATGCACAAACAAAACACCAATTTTAACGTGGTTCGGCAAGTTGCCTACGTCCACGGGGCAAGGGGGGATGGGGTTTTCACTAATAGAGAAAGAGTACAAACTGAGATTACAAATCACTCGAAGGAACAAACTAATCTCACCAACAAAACTCTTAATCTCTCCAAATAAAACCCTAAACAAATAGCTCAAAAATACCTCTTTGTGTGCTCCAAATAGCCCCCAATCAATGCTTAAACAAAGCCTAAACCAAGCCTAGGAAACCCTAAAAAACGTGTCTCTATTTATAGCAAAACACAATCCCAAACTGATTGGGATTCTAAAAACGAGTCTGCCACACCCTGCACCATGGGTGTGGCAGAGGGTGTGGTGCAGGACAGATTCTACCACACCCATGGCAGACACCACACCAGGGTGTGGTGGAGTCTGTTTTGGGTTATTCTTCACGTTTTTCACAATTCCTTCGCCGTTTTCACAATCGGCTCTTCCTCTCATCAGTTCTAGGACTGACTTGTCGAGGGATCCTAAAAATCTATTACAAATCACACAAAAGCGATACAACCAATTTTACGTGGTTCGGCAAATTGC
Source organism: Asparagus officinalis (assembly GCF_001876935.1). Taxonomy (NCBI): domain Eukaryota; kingdom Viridiplantae; phylum Streptophyta; class Magnoliopsida; order Asparagales; family Asparagaceae; genus Asparagus; species Asparagus officinalis. The sequence continues at coordinate 76,062,423 of NC_033797.1, forward strand.
ATTATCCAAACTATATCTACCAGCTGCAACTGAATCCAAAACCAATCCATCATCTGCATCCAAAACCAAATGATCTCCAACCTGTGTCACCTTAGCTGGAATCCCAAATGACGCAGTATGATCTGGAGTATGTGGAGTAATCTCCACCCAACGTGGAGTAGCATCACTCTCCACCTGCTGCGATATCCAAATGACCTGATCAACACTCTCCACCTGCCGAGAGTCAAAAGTGACATACCTGCTCAGAACAAAATCAGAAGCTCCCAAACGATAATCAACTGAGCCTCCGAACCCCAAACGCGCAATCGGATCCAATCTCACATCCACGATGTGACCAAATGCTGGGTATCCAAATATCCGACGCGACCCAAAATCTGAAGCAGCTCCACCAGATCTAATAACTCCTAAAGCAGCAGTCGGCGACCTATGCATAAGATGACCCAAATATGTCGAAGCCCGCACACCAATGCCAATGCTCGACATCAAACGCCGATCCTCCTCCAGAAAGGAACGACCCATCGAAACTGTCATCTCATCTCGTCGCCCCAAAGTCTCCACACCAATGAAGTGTCTCCTATTGCCGTGAGCTCGGCACCAACGCAAGAAAGGACCCCTACCAAAGCTGAAACAATGAGTTACCTTTCTGCCAATACACTTCTTCCAATTGTTGTTGACTTCTAGGACTTTACACCAACGGGAACTGGTCGCGACCCAATAATGCCTAGAACAATCACCAACTGTGGAAACCAAGATACGATTACCTCCCAATGATGCCTCCTTGGAAGGCCCCCAAATGCCTGACTGAACACCTCCAAAAAGACCCCTCGCTCGATGGATAGAAGTGCCAAACTCCACCACGGTCTCGCTCATCCTAATGTGCTCACAGGACTTCAATCTGCAGGTCATAGCACTCCTCAACAACCAATGCACGGTATTACCAATCATATACCCCAGCACCAAACAATGCCACAGTCTAGCCGAATCTGATGAAGTCGTCATTTCCCTATCAATCACCGTGCTTCCGTGCAAATAATACAAATTTCTTCTTCTGACGCCCTTCATCACAATCATGGACCCAAATGTAACCTTCAAGCGTGCATCCGCCAAGGTCACCCTATAGCCAGCTGCCTCCAAAGCTCCAAGTGAAATGATGTTCTTCTTCAACTGAGGAACGAACCTCACTCCAACCAACTCCCGAATCACCCCGTCACTCATCCTGATCCGAACAGTACCAATACCACCAATAGAGCATTTGTGATCATTCCCCATGAGCACGAAATCCCCTCTTTCCAACTCCTGAAAGCTGGAGAACCAATCCCTCCTAGGGCAAATGTGGTATGTAGCACCCGAATCCAATATCCACTCTGTAGAGTAGGCAACACAAACTGACGGCAGTGCAGATAACGAGTAGCCCGAAGAATCCGAATCTGAATCGTTGCCACTAGCCTTGACAACATTCGCCTCTGAAGCTTGAATAGCTTTTCCCTTATTCTTCCCGGCTCGATCAACTAACTTTGGGCAATCGGCTTTCCAATGTCCATCTTCTTTGCAAAAGGCACATTGATTCTTACGAACTCCAAGATGTGCCCCTCTAGACTGCGACCTCCCACTACGGTTTGGACCCTTTGCTCTTGCGACCAACGCCCCCGCTACCGGCTCAAACGAAGTCTCCTTATCCTTCTTTCGAAGCTGATAATTCACAAGTGCAGCGGTGACCTCACTATACGAAAGAGATGCCTTCCCATTAATAAGAGTAAGAACGAAGGTCTCATATTCCTCGTCGGGCAAGGAACTCAACAACAACAACGCCTTGTCCTCATCTTCAATCACCACATCTACATTCGTCAAATCCGCAAGAAGCTTCGTGTAGTGGTTCATGTGATCACCAATGGAGGTTCCTTTCTTCAACTGGAAGCGGTAAAGCCTCCTCTTCAAATGCAAGCGATTCTCCACACTCTTGGTCAAATACTTGCTCTCAAGGATCTCCCAAATCTTCTTTGCAGAAGTCTCATTGATCACATCATACTTTAGATCTTGAGTGAGACAAGACCTAATCACACCACACGCCGTTCGATTCATCTTTTTCCAAACCTTCTCATCAATATTGTCCGGTTTCCCGTCCAACTCCAACGTATCTTCCAAATTTTGCGCGTTGAGCGCATCCATGACTTCGCATCGCCAAAGTCCAAAATTGTTTGTGCCATTGAACTTTTCCACGTCAATCTTCATCGAGTGGATATTCAAGCTTTGGACGGTCTTCACGCCGGAAGTACTGCCCACAACTCCTTCTTTCTCGGCCATAATCCTCAAAACACCACCAAACCAATGCGGAAATAAACGAGAAATAGATCCAAACTGAAAAAGACGAGATTTTTACTAAAAAGATCCCACCTTTATCACCAAACGAAGCCCTAGATGAACTTCCAAAGCGATCTACTCCTCCAAATAGCCCAAGCGTTGCCCGAGCTCTGATACCACTTGTTGTGCCTGAAGCTGTGTCGAGGAACCAAACCAAACGCCAATCCAAGAGAGCCAAACGAACTAAATATCAATGCACAAACAAAACACCAATTTTAACGTGGTTCGGCAAGTTGCCTACGTCCACGGGGCAAGGGGGGATGGGGTTTTCACTAATAGAGAAAGAGTACAAACTGAGATTACAAATCACTCGAAGGAACAAACTAATCTCACCAACAAAACTCTTAATCTCTCCAAATAAAACCCTAAACAAATAGCTCAAAAATACCTCTTTGTGTGCTCCAAATAGCCCCCAATCAATGCTTAAACAAAGCCTAAACCAAAGCCCAGGAAACCCTAAAAAACGTGTCTCTATTTATAGCAAAACACAATCCCAAACTGATTGGGATTCTAAAAACGAGTCTGCCACACCCTGCACCATGGGTGTGGCAGAGGGTGTGGTGCAGGACAGATTCTGCCACACCCTGCACCGTGGGTGTGGCAGAGGGTGTGGTGCAGGACAGATTCTACCACACCCATGGCAGACACCACACCAGGGTGTGGTGGAGTCTGTTTTGGGTTATTCTTCACGTTTTTCACAATTCCTTCGCCGTTTTCACAATTCTTGTTGTGCCTGAAGCTGTGTCGAGGAACCAAACCAAACGTCAATCCAAGAGAGCCAAACGAACCAAATATCAATGCACAAACAAAACACCAATTTTAACGTGGTTCGGCAAGTTGCCTACGTCCACGGGGCAAGGGGGGATGGGGTTTTCACTAATAGAGAAAGAGTACAAACTGAGATTACAAATCACTCGAAGGAACAAACTAATCTCACCAACAAAACTCTTAATCTCTCCAAATAAAACCCTAAACAAATAGCTCAAAAATACCTCTTTGTGTGCTCCAAATAGCCCCCAATCAATGCTTAAACAAAGCCTAAACCAAGCCTAGGAAACCCTAAAAAACGTGTCTCTATTTATAGCAAAACACAATCCCAAACTGATTGGGATTCTAAAAACGAGTCTGCCACACCCTGCACCATGGGTGTGGCAGAGGGTGTGGTGCAGGACAGATTCTGCCACACCCTGCACCGTGGGTGTGGCAAAGGGTGTGGTGCAGGACAGATTCTACCACACCCATGGCAGACACCACACCAGGGTGTGGTGGAGTCTGTTTTGGGTTATTCTTCACGTTTTTCACAATTCCTTCGCCGTTTTCACAAAAAATTATTTCACTTCTATCAAAATGTTCTAGCTGACTAACACCCCAGTACTACTTCTCTCTCTTTTTTTATTTTTTTATTTTTTTATTTTTTATTTTTTATTTATTTTTGGAGCGGTTGGGGGTGGGGGGAACAAACAGGCCGTCAGATGAATGGCGTAAGATAAGGACAGTTAAGTTTGATGAAGCAACTGAAATGTAATACTTAAATGGTGATGAGAACCTTAAAAACTGATGTTAATATATGTTGATGATGAAATGCTCAAACAAAATGACAGCAAATTGTCCACCAACCCCTCCCTATTCGAGCAGGCAGTTTCCTGGAAGCCCGTGATGCTTCCACTAATTTTATTTATTTATACCACTTTACATATTATTTGTTGCAGTTTCAAGTTGATGTTTTAAAAGAGAAGTCAAAAAGCCACTTTTTGTCGTTTGCAACGTGCACCTAACCTGTCTGTTTGTTAGGGAGACAGAGTCGGAACAATTACAAAAATATAACATTAGTAGGTCATAAGGAATACAAAATTATTCAATTATCTGAAATCCACTTTAAATTACGGAAATAGGAAGAACAAAAAAAAATTCATACCCATGTTTTCCACTGGGGACCTGATATCGTCGGGGTTTAAAGAGAGTAGAATTCGGTGACTATCGTTTTATGACATTGACAGTGTATCAAAAGATATATCAGCCCTTTAAGTTATAAGGCTTAAGAAGTTCTTGCACTGGTCCCAGCATTAATATCCCTTATATTTTCTCCCACTCAAAGAGTGTAGTTTTATAGTTGAGAGAGAGAGAGAGAGAGAATTTTTATTTGTAT
>NC_033797.1:76066940-76072411 GCF_001876935.1 Asparagus officinalis
CAGAACTCTAAATGGTATTAATAAGTAAATAAATGTGAGGATCCTCGGGTTAGTTAGATCAAGCTGAAAATGATAAAAAAAGAAATTAGAATATATCTTAGTTACCAACAAGATAAAAACATAAGCTATCCAAACTAATTTTGTCACATAGTACCTGAAATTTAATAACAAGAGAAATAAACAGAAGTTGTTCCGGAGGAAAAGAAAAAATGTATTATGTTCTCCAAGCATTTGAATTAGAAGTATGGTCAAACAAAAGTATGATAATTTCTATTAGAAATTATAAAATAACTTCGTTGGAAGTTTCAAGTGTTGTTGTTGATTAAATAACTGAGTGTCGCGACAACTCTTTTATTTTTAAGAATGTTGTTCTTGATCTTTCAGTTCCATTTCAACTTGATAATCTATCTACTGTTGAATAAAATTGCTTATGGCCGGAACAAATTACAAGGTGTGCGAACTGTCGAGGTGTGTAATCACTGTCCTTAAGAAAAGATTCCGCCCCTTCTCGATGTAAAAGGCTGCAGTGACGTCTTTCCTCACAGGATTCAACGGCAAACAACAGATTAAGGTGCACTCCAATAACTTGTTCTATAAAGAACATCAAATATCTCTCTCTGACAGGAAAGAAGATAGAGCACAAAGGCTTTTCAGTGTTATCAACTGAGTATTAGACCCTAGAGGGGGGGTGATTAGGGTCTTATACTAATCTAATCCGATTAAATGCCAATTAAAATTAATTATCAAGTTATCCTAGCAAGTATAAAATACAACAAGATACGTAAGCTAGGATAAGCAATATGAACAAATGAATATATCCTATCAATGAGATATTACAAATATATAAGCAAGGATATATGAACTAACACAAGGGTAAAATAAACAATCTACACAAGTGATAGGGTAATATGATGAGCAATACACAAAGGCGATATAAGATATGAAAATGAAAACAAGTGCGCCAATGCAATCACAAACAAAGGATATGTTTACGAGGTTCGGTCCCCACGACCTACGTCCCCGCTCCTCACCTCGAGGAGATCTCCACTATCACAACCGGGTTTTCTACGTTCACCCGAACAACGTTTACACCTCACAATACAATCACTATGCAATCACACCTCACACACTAAGTGTTGGTCCTAGCCCGTGTCCTCCTCCTCAAGTGCTCGGTTACAACCTCTCCCTAGGCACGTCAACCGACGCCACTCCTCTTGGATTCGACCACGTCTCTCACCACACACTTCTCTCGGTGTACAAGTGTATTACAAGTGAATCCTCACAATAAGCACAATATAAATCAAATGATTTGTTCTCTAAACAAGGTGAGAACTCAATTAAGCACAACTCTAAGTTACAAACCCACAACCCTAAATTATACTATGAATGTAAATACAATAAGCTCAATAGGTTGTGTGTGAACAAAGAGATAATAAAATCAACTAAACTCAATATGAACACTAGCTTAATAAAAAGATAATCAAACAATATAAAATATGAAGCTAGATTGAGTTTAGAAAACTTCTCAATAGATCAAGAGTGGAAGGAGAAGAGTTGGATGCTCAAACACCAATAGATGATCTCCTCAAGCTCTTGTGGAAGTGATTCACAAAACCAAAACACTCAAATGCTTAAAAGCTTATAAACACACTTAAACCAAACATAAACCCTTGATTAAAACTTTCTTAAACTTGTTTTTAAAACTCTCTTACAAACACCAAGGATGATCTCCACTTGCTCTTGTGAAATTTGCTCCACAAACCAAACTCTTGTAAATGCTTAAAAGCTTTTTAAACAAACACTAAAAACAAACTTAAACCCTTGATTAAAACTTTCTTAAACTTGTTTTAAAACTCTCTTGGCTAGTTTGAGAGTTGAAGGCAATGGGGTACTTATACCCTCTCTCAACTCAGCCAAAAACCTGAGCAAAAGACAAAACACAGCCCCAAGGCAACGGTCAAAAAACTAGCCGTTGGAAGCTGAACTGGACGGCGTCGGTCGACCGGAAAATTCGTTGGTCGACCGAAAATTTTCATCGGTCGACCGGACCGGTCGACCGACAGGATTTTTGTCGCCCAGTGAACTTTTGACCTCAGGTTCGGTCGACCGGTACGGTCGACCGAAATCTGATACACTGCAAAACCTGATTTTAAAACTCTGTTTAAAAATATCAAATAAATTCCAAAAAATATAAAACTTTGGGGAATGATTGTAGACATGATAATAAACATGCTACAACGACTGGTTAAACATGAAACAAAATAGTATTTTCCAATTCTATTCATTTGTTTCATAGTAAAACTTGAAAACTATCAAACCAAAACATATATGTATATATATAACTATATATATGCATAGAAACCAAAACTTATGTATATATATATATAACTATATATATATACAAGGAAACATCATAAAATGTGTGTGTATAGATAATTGAGCTTAGAGTACTTAACACACATAATATAAATCCTAAACTACATTACCCAAGCAATCTTGATCTTCAATTAAGCTTGACTTGGTACACGTGCGGATGAAGCTTGAACTTGATCTTTAACTTGAATTGTTGTATAGGCTTCAATCCGACATTCCGCCAACCTCCTTTGGATATCATCGTTGAAGCTCTATTCCATCCATCCTCCAACAACGTTGTTTGTCTACAATAAATACGAAAACACAAATACTAGACAAACAACATTAGTGGTAAATTGTTTGTTAAACATCATCAAAACAAGAAGGCCAACACTGAGGAGATCAAGTCTCTATTTATAGATGAACATGTTGGAATACCAAATGTTAAACTACATTGGGAACACCAAAGGTTAAACCACGTAGGGAACATCAAAGGTTAAATCATGTTGGGAACACCAAAGGTTGAAGAACATTGGGAACACCAAAGGTTGGAAAATATTGAGAACACCAAATGTTAAAAATAAATAACAAACATTTTTCTTTTGTGTATTTGAAATACACAACAATCCCCCACTATTTCAAAATACACAAAACTCGACATTATTTGGAACCAAGAATAACAAAGGAAATGTCAGAGAGAATTGAAGATACAATGCATTAGATACTAGTACCTTTTGACTTGAACTAGTCCTAGGACAATGAATCTTATCTCACAGAAACATGGTAGAATAAATTCTTTGAACCAATATCCCTCGAGCGTGAAATAGAAGACTCATGCCCACACTGCACTTTCATTATATTGTTGTTCATTGGGGTGTGTGCTATTTTGGCCCTGCGCTTCTTGTTCTTCATGAGTGCCCTAGAGTGCATGCCTAAGTACCCATAAGAACCGACCCAGTTCTACACTCACATATGTGGATATCCATCAAGTATGTATAAAATACATCGTCACAAATTAGGCTTATGGACTCTCCATTAAGATCTTAATTCATCCTTTCTCAGTTTATCAAGTACTATATGAATATATAAAAATATACTATATGTATACAATGTACTATCTCACCATAGGTAGGGACGTCTCATAGAGAAATCGATAGTACTGTCAGAACAAGAAGTGACTTGTTTTTCCCTTTGAACCTACTTCACGGGATCACTAATCACGTAGGTAGGGTTGGCGCCAATCTTGCTCTATTTATTAGGTAGTAATCTCATTCCACTCGATGTAATTTCTACTTGCCTCCGATTAAGTGGTTTCATCAAAGGATCGGCCAAATTTAATTCTGACTCCACATAATCTAGAGTTACAACTCCAGATCGTAGCAGCTGCTTAATACTTGTGTGTCTTAGATGTATGTGTCTACTTTTCCCATTATATATATTACTCTTGACATTTGCAATTGCAGCCTGACAGTCACAATGCATAGACACAGAAGTATGCGGAGTAGAATCAATGGGAAGATCTGCTAAAAGGTTTCTCAACCATTCAGCCTCAGTACATGCCTTATCTAAGGCAACTAACTCGGACTCCATGGTAGACTGAGTTATCAAGTTTTGCTTGGATGATTTCCAAGACACTGCACCCCCACCAAGGGTAAACACATAACCACTAGTGGACTTGATCTCTTGTGAATCTGAGATCCAGTTTGCATCACAATACCCTTCTAATACTGGTGGAGACCTTCCAAATCTTAGTTCATAATTAATGGTGCCTTTCAAGTACTTGATCAATCTTTCTAGGGTCGTCCAATGTTCCTAACTAGGACACTGCGTGTATCTACTTAATCTGCCCACTTCATAAGCTATGTCAGGTCTTGTACAATTCATCAAGTACATAAGACTTCCAATAATTTGGGCATATTTGGGCTATGAAATACTATGTGAATTGTTTTTCTTAAGTTAAACATTTGCCTCATAAGGTGTCGACACAGGCTTCCTATCATAATATTCAAACTTTTTTAAAACTTTTTCCACATAATGTTCTTGAGCCAAAGTGAAACTATTTATATTTTTAAGGATTTTAATCCCAAGAATTACATCAGCTTCTCCCACATTCTTCATTTCAAACTGGGAGGATAAAAACTTTTTTGTTTTACTTATTAATTCAAGACTAGGGATCAATATAAGCATATCATTCACATAAAGACAGATAATGACATACTGATGATTCTTAAATGTTTTATAGTAAACACAATTATCTGCATCATTTATAGGATAACCATTGGATAACAATGCATTATCAAATTTTTTATGCCATTGTTTAGGCGCTTGTTTCAACCCATATAAAGACTTAATTAACTTGCATATTTTTTGCTCATTTCCTGGTACGATAGTACCCTCAGGTTGATTCATATATATTTCTTCTTCTAGATCGTCATACAGAAAAGATGCCTTGACGTCCATTTGATGAACAAATAAACTATGAATTGCTACCAAAGACATTAGAACTCTAATAGAAGAGATTCTAGTTACAAGAGCAAAAGTATGAAAATAATCTATGTCTTTCTTCTGGGTGAACCCCTTAGCTACGAACCTAGCCTTATACTTTTCAACAGAACCATCAGGTTTAAGCTTTCTTTTGAAGATCCACTTACAACCTATTGTAGGCGTCAAAAATTGCCTATAGGTTCCCGAACATAGCTCAAGATGAAAAGAAGACAAAGAACATCATCATTTAAGTCAGGAAAGATCACCCGATGCCAAAAAGAGCTAAAGGAAGCACGTGAAACGACAAAACGACACGCGACGAGGCTGTCTCACAACGGGTGAGATAGCCTGAACTGTCTCAAATTCCAAGACACCTCAAGGTGTCTCGGAATCCGAGACACTTCATTATGTCTCGCACACAGTGTCGAGACACACCAATGTGTCTCGCGTACAGTAAACCTCCATGACGCGTTTTTCGATGGTTTTCTCAATTCTCGTGTGGTCCACTGACTCCATAACTGCCTTGGGAACATCCTCAAACATGGGAAAGTCGTTATAGACTGAAAATCAACCAAATCGATGGTCACTTACAAATTATTATCCATAAACACGACATCTGATGCATATAAATACCC
>NC_033797.1:76072421-76073704 GCF_001876935.1 Asparagus officinalis
CCCCCCCCCCCCCCTCACACACTTGTGAAGGGGACTGACGTACGTGTGCACAACTGACGAATTGGCGAAGTATTGACGATTTGAGAGTAGAAACCCACGAATTTCAAAGAGAGAGGCGGAGATCTTGGTGAACTTCGTGCATAAAGAGGAAGTTTTCGAAAGATCTAAAGGCCTTCAATTGTTTCCTCGGTATTCAAACATTGATTTGATATCGGGAAGAATATTTATCTCACCTTGCTGAGATATCTATTTTTGTTCTTTTTTTCAAAACAAACTAAGAATATTGAGCCTTCTTCACGATCAATCCGGATCTGTGAATCGGCCGTCTACGGGCTAACGCGTCACCGGCACAGGCAAAGATTCCACGCAAGCAGTGATTGATAAACAATCTCTGTGTGTGTATCTAGGAAATCCTCTTTTTGTTTCTTTTGTAAAGAAAAATCTTATAAAAAGGCTCACTCTTGTGATTTTTTTATATTGATAAACGATTATAATGGATTCTGCAATGAAACTGATTTCTGATGCAAACACCTATAGGTTTAGCATCAGGTGTCAAATCAATCACCTCCTAAGTATGATTGGATATGATAGAATTCAATTCAGAATTTATCGCATCCTTTCAAAATGGTGCGTCTCTGGACCATATTGCTTCATTATAGGTAACTGAATCATTATCCAAAAGAAATGTGTAAAAGTCATCACCAAAATTGGTGGATTTTCTCTTTCTTTTACTCCTCCGAATTTCTATTTCAGAATTTTTAGAAGTCATCACCAAAATTGGTGGATTTTCTCTTTCTTTTACTCCTCCGAATTTCTATTTCAGAATTTTTAGGATTTTGTTGTGAGTCTTCACAAACCACTCTTTCTTTTACTCCTCCGAATTTCTATTTCAGAATTTTTAGGATTTTGTTGTGAGTCTTCACAAACCACTTCTTGTGAGTCCTTATAAACCTTAGATTTTTCAAAGCTACTTTTCATAGGAAAAATATCTTTAAAGAAATCAGCATTTTTACTTTCAATAATAGTATTTTCAGCTACTAGATTATTGTTACTTTTGATAACAAGAAATCTACTAGCAGCAGTATTTTGAGCATAACCTAAGAACAGGCAATCTACAATTCTAGGTCCTAATTTTCTCATTCACATGAACTTTGGCAATACACCCCCACACTTTGAAATATTTTAGGTTAGGTGTATAGCCTTTTTCATAATTCATATGGTGTCTTTCTAGCTTTCTTATGGGGTATCCTATTCTGAATGTGACATGCAGACAGAAGACAGAA
>NC_033797.1:76073722-76113523 GCF_001876935.1 Asparagus officinalis
TCAAGGGAGCACCTAAACTCACAAGCATGACATTCATTATTTTTTAAGGGTTTTTTTTTATTTTCAGCGACTCCATTAGATTCCAGAGAATATGGAGGAGTGGTCTCAAGTATGATGTCATGTTTATCGTAAAAATCCTGAAACGGATTTGATTCATATTCTCCCTCTTTATCTTACGGTCAAGTTGGTTTTCAACTTCTGCTTTATATTTCAAAAACATGTCTCCTGCCTCATTATTTTGTCTTAGAAGATAAACTTTTATATACCTAGAGAAGTCATCTATATATGTAATATAGTAAAAATTTCCTCCTCTAGACACAGTACTCCTAAATTCACCAAGATCAGTATGAATAAGGGTAAGCAACTCAGTTTTATCTCTAGAAACAGGTTTGCAAGGTTTCTTTATGGATTTTGTTTCAGCACATACTTCACATTTATCAAAATTGATATTAGCAAATTCAGACAATAATCCACATGCTTTCATCTGTAAAGTATTGAACATTAACATGTCCTAATCTACTATGCCACATTTCTAAGGAATCAAGCAAGTAAGCAGAAGAAGGTTTTTCATTTATAACATCAAGAACATTCAGAACAAATAGTCTCTGATTACAGTTACCAATGAAAGTACCAATCTTACTTAACACAAACTTATCAGCCTCAAAAGCCACCTTAATACCGGCTTTTCCCAATAAAGAAACAAATATTAAGTTTGAGAGAATTTTAGGAATATGTAGGACATTAGTCAAAGCAAGGATTTTACCCAAAGTCGGCTTGAGATAGATCTTTCCTTTCCCTTTGACAGGAACAGGACGAGAGTCTCCCGTGTAGACTTGTTCTTCTTCATCCTTGACTTTAGTGTATGCTGAGAAGGCTAATTCATCACCACAAATATGGCGAGTAGCTCCAGAGTCTACCACTCAGTTCTTCTCCCTAGCAACCATATTGACTTCAGAGACAACAGCCACGAAAACATCTTCTTGAGCAAAATTTGCTTTCGGAGGATTCTTGTTGTCATGTTTGTCTCTGTTATTATCTTTTTTGTACCTACACTAAAACGCATGGTGTCCCGGTTTGCCACACACATAGCAATTACCTTTACTTTTCTTCTTGAAGGTACCTCTATTAACCTTCAAGTCCTTTTGAATTTTGTTAAATGGCTTCATTTTGTTCTTATTAAACTTGATGCTGGGTTTATCTTCAACAATATTAGCTTTAGAATCAAATTTCTTAGCTAAATTAACATCCCGAGCCTTATTCTTTTCCTATATATGGATATGAACAATCAGATCTTCAAGAAACATTTGTTTCCGTTTGTGTTTCACACAATTTTTGTAATAATTCCAGGACTCAGGGAGTTTTTCAACCAAACATCCAACAATAAATGAATCAGGTAAGGTAATTCCCTCAATTTTTAAATCACTTATAAGTATATGAAAATCATGAATTTGAGTGGAGACTTCTTTCTCTTCATTTATCTGGAATTTTAGAAAGGCGCCTATAGCATATTTCTGTGTGCCAGCATCTTAGATAATATACTTGTTTGTCATTTTCTCCCATATTTCATATGCATTCTTATAGGAGCAGTAAATATCGAAGAACTCATTTGATAAGGTAGATAGGATAGTATGGCGACATACCTTGTTACCTATCTGCCAAGCCACTAGCTTTGCTTCATAATCTACCGAACCTGGTAGAGGTTCCTTTTCGGTGAGATATTCAGCATAGTTGAGAACATCAAGGGCATTAAAAGACCCTTTCCTTCCAGCGCTTGAAATGATCTCCCTAGAACTGTTCGATCTTCGACGTATTTGGGAGAAGTCACCCAGATAAAAAATTCTCCTATGGAACGATGGTCCAGACTCTATTGACGTTTGTAGTTGCAGCATCGAGGTTGATGACACAATTTTCTGATCCAGCCATTGGACTGGTCTTTTCTTAAGATTGTTGAATAAAATTACTTATGGCCAGAACAAAGCACAAGGTGTGTGAATTGCCGAGGCGTATAATCATTATCCTTAAGAAAAGATTTCGCTCATTCTCGTTGCAAAAGGCTGCATTAGCGTCTTTCCTCACAGGATTTGATATAGGTGTATCTTCTCTTTGGAACTTAGCGATCATCATGGGAGCTTGAGGATAGATAATTCTCATGGCAGCTTAAGAATAGAGGTGTAAAACAGCACAGTGGAATGCATGTTGAAGCGTGGAACGAGACGGCGAATCGGAGAATCGAAGCATCCAGTTTTTAGCCCGTGAGTTAACTCATAACAGTCATGAGTCGACTCATCAGGTTGAGTCGACTCATGCCTGTTATAAGTCGACTCATGAAACTCAGTCGTTTTGTCAAAAGTCTCTGACCAGTCGACTCATCGTTGTATGAGTCGACCCATGTATCATGAGTCGACTCATGACTGTCATGAGTCGACTCACGAAGCCCAGCAGGTGTTGACATAGTTTCTGACCAGTCGACTCATGACTGTCATGAGTCGACCCATATGACATGAGTCGACTCATATATGCACGTGAGTCAACTCATCGATGGTTTCCTGGTTCGTTTGGGCTTCTGTTTGCACGAATTCCTGTGGGGTTTGGGCTTGGTTATTTACCACTTTGTCGTCCACGTTGTTCCATAGATAAAAGGGATTGTTTTAGGGTATTAAAACAATCAAGAGAGATTAGGTTGTATTAGAAGAATTGAGAGAGATTGTTCTTCAATTCTAGTGAGATTGTAAGAGATTGTAAGTTATTTTATTCTCATAATCTAGAGAAGGTATTTTCCTTCGCCACCACTGAATTGTTTTTGTGTTCTTGTTATTTTCTTCTCAACCCACCTTTGATAATTCCGCGATCAAAGGTGCTCGCACAGCAACTCATATCAAGGTTGTATCAGAGCAATCAGATCCTGTGAAGGGGGCATCCTGTGTATGGTCCTAACTCGATCGCAATACAAGAAGCTAGGCGATATCCTTATTTTATTAGAAGGGATCCAGAAATTAAGAAAGAAGAAGATGACTGAAGGAGACAATTCCGCAAGACTTGATGCAATGAAGAAGCAGATCGAGACGATCGGGACGACACTCACTCAACTCATGGGTCTCATCCATGGAAGTGACAAAAAGGGAGAATCTTCTTCGAATGGTAAGAAGAAACTCGAAGAGTCCGATGGAAAAGGCGAGAAAACTGATTCTGATAAGGAGACCGAGATTGTTAAGACTGATACACATTAAGGGGGTAAAAATTATTACCAGAATCTGAAAATTAACTTCATGGTAGAGATTCTTGTTTATGATAGGAGTGTCAATGTGGAGAAACTCGATGATTGGATCGATCGTATGGAGATGTATTTCACTCTCTACGGATATTCGTCCAAGGAGAAGATTGTGTTTGCGACTCTGAAGCTTTCGGGACATGCCTTAACCTGGTGGAAATCCTACTGTAAACAGGAAAAGAAGGTGGTGTCGTGGAACAAGTTCAAGGAGCTACTAAGGAAACAGTTCTATCCAGTAGGATTCCTTGAGGAACGTTGGTACAAGTGGTATGGCTTGCACCAAAGATTCAACCAGACCGTTCAAGAATATACGACGAAGTTTCAGCAGCAGGCGATGGTTCTCAACATCGTAACAGAAGAATATTCCATCTTTATGAAGTATATGGCGGGTCTGGATGAATATATTCGAAAGGAGATGAAGTTGTTCACAGTCGAGTCCATAGCAGAAGCGAGTGTGAAGATCATTGCCATTGAGGGCAGGCAAAAGAAGGGCAACGAAATGAAGAGAGACTCCAAACAGACGGGAGGCAAGTCGAGTGGCTCTCAACCTAAGGAAGAGAAGAAGAAGGGTGATTCGGGGAAGGCAGGATTGACATGCAATCACTGCAAACAGACAGGACACGTAGCTGATCGTTGCTGGGAGAAGTATCTTCATCTGAAGGAAAAGGATTGAAGAAAAAGGAGGAGAAGAAGGCATATGTAGTAGCTCAGGGTCCGAAGGAAGTTCCCGGGATGACAGCACCCAATAGCAGTCTCAACATTATGGCGAGAAAGTAGAACACGACGGAGGACGAAGATCCGAGGGATAAGCTCTTTGTTTTGAAATTGCAGATCAAGACCAGTTTAGTTGATGACATAGTGGATCCAGGGAGCTAGAAGAATTTGATATCTGAGGCCTTGGTTCAGAAGCTGAGATTGAAGACGGTTAAACATCCGAAACCCTATCCTTTAGGGTGGATTCAGAAGGAGGCAAGATTGAGTGTGGTCAACCAATGCACTTTCAGATTTGCACTCCACGAGTCGTATATTGACGAGGTCATATGCAACGTCGTTCTGTTGGATGTTTGCCAAGTAATACTGGGCAATCCTTATTTATGGGATAGGTTTGCGGTCTACGATAGACGAGCTCAGAAGTATACGTTCACCAAAGATGGCGAGCAATTCATCTTCAGTTCGGCATCTCTTCCACAGGAGACGAGTTTGGTGACAGTGACTAAGGCGAAGAGGCTAGTGAATGCGAGCAAGAGGTTCATATTGTTAGTCATTAGGCCTTATGAGGAGCAGCTGAGTAGGGTGTGCTTGACTACCTTGAGCAAGTTTCAGGAGGGAGAGCTTGACAGGTTGAAGGCCAAGTATGTGGACTTGTTTTCGAAGATCACGGGACTACCACCACGATGGGGTGTGGAGCATGAGATTATGTTGACCGACGAGAGTTCTCTGTCGAATATAGGTCTATACCACACATCTGTAGAGGAGTCTGAGGAGATCAAGATGCAGGTTTAGGAGCTTTTGGAGACAGAAGTGATTGTGCCGAGTTGTTCACCTTGCGGGTCACCAGTGTTATTGGTGCCCAAAAAGGATGGAGGCTGGCGCATGTGCGTGGATTACCGGGCGCTCAACAAGATAACCATTAAGAATGGATACCCATTACCTCGGATTGATGATCTTATGGACCAGTTGGAAGGAGCGAGGTTTTTCACAAAGTTAGATTTGAAGTCGGGTTACCATCAGGTGAGGATTCGGGAGGATCACTTGGAAGACTGCGTTCAAGACCAAGCAGGGCATGTTCGAGTGGTTGGTGATGTCGTTTGGGTTGTGCAACGCTCCGGCTAGCTTTATAAGACTTATAAACGATTTGTTGCGACCATTTATAGAGGATTTTATGATAGTTTACCTCGATAATATCTTGGTGTACAGCAGGACCTGGGAGGAGCATCTTGTTTATGCCAAGAAGGTATTTGAAGTGCTGCAGAACGGACAGCTGAAGCTTAACGGGAAGAAGTACGAATTCAAGAAGAACGAGTTGGTGTATCTCAGGTTCATCGTGGGGAAAGGCTAACGGAGGATAGATCCAGACAAGGTGGCGGTGATCACGAAGTGGCCGACACCTAGAACAGTGACGGAGGTGAGAAGCTTCAGGGGGCTTGCCAGTATTTGCGCAAGTTCATTCGACATTTTTCGACTTATGCGGCACCATTGCATGGCCTTACGAAGGCTAAGATTCAGTTTGAGTGGGGGAAGACGCATGAAGAGGCTTTTCAGTTGCTAAAGAGGAAGATCTCAGAGGCACCGGTGTTGGCGTTGCCGAATCTACAGCGGACCTTTGAGGTAGAGACTGACGCGTCTAGTTATGTTATGGGCGCGGTGTTGATACAGGATGGGAAGCCAGTGGAATACCATTCTGAGATGTTTACGGGTGCTATTCAGAACTACCCAACCTATGACAAGGAGTTTTATGCCCTTTATCAGGCAATTAAGCATTAGCGGGTATACTTGTTGGGTAAGGAGGTGGTTGTGCATTCAGACCACAAACCATTAGAGTTATTACATGCCCAAACGAAGCTACAGCATGCACGACATATGAAGTGAATGTCCTATTTGATGGCGTTCAATATCATCATTAGGTACAAGAAGGGGACGACGAACAAATTAGCTGATATGTTATCTCGCCCACCCGTGAGAGATCTCTTGGTGGCGAAGCGCATTCAGTCCTTGGTTCCTTTGGAGTATGTACAGATGTACACATCCAGTCGAGATTTCAGCAGAGGTGTTCGAGCAGGCGAAGGCTAGTCGAAAGGGGGAGTACGAGATTGGTGTAGATGGTTTGTTGTATCGTGGAACATCACTATGTATTCCGGAGGATGGTAACAGGCTGCAGTGGATTAGAAAAGCACATACCTCACGTGTGTAAGGATATTTTGGGATTCAGAAGACGCTTCTCAATCTACGACGACATGTGTTTTGGCCAAAGATGTTAGATGATGTTACCAAGTGTGTTAAAGGGTGTAAGTTATGTTATATTTCGAAGCCTTCTAACAGGAAGAGAGGATTGTACCTACCATTACCGGTACCTCCTAGACCGTAGGAGAGCATCTCTACGAATTTTCTAGGAGGGTTGCCGACAACCAAGCGCGGGTATGACTATTTGTACGTTGTGGTGGACCGATTCAGCAAGATGGTGATCTTGATTCCATGTAAGAAGACCGTGACGGGAGCGGATGCAGCGCAATTGTTCTTTGAGCATGTGTGGAAGCATTTTAGGTTGTCGAGTTTGATTATTTTAGATTGGGATAGCCGGTTTCTCAGACATTTTTGGGATTCTTTGTGGAGTTTGATGGACACGAGACTGAAGAAGAACACGGCCTTTCATCCACAAACAGACGGGCAAACGGAGGTGGTCAACCGAACTATGGTGCACATGTTGAGGGGGTATAATTCTAAGCATCCCAAGACTTGGGATGAGAGCTTATCATACTTATAGTTTGCTTTCAATCGAGCAATTCATGGATCTTCGGGAAAGTCACCGTTTAAAACATGTTATGGATTCTTACCGTCGAGTCCGTTCGATCTCGTGTTTTCTAGTGAAGCTACGGTCGACAGCAAGGAAGGGAGTGAGAGACAACGTGCTCAGCGATTTCTGAAGAGGATTGCACATACTCATGCCACGGTTGAAGCTCAATTGAAGAAATCACAAGCCAAGTACAAGGCGAAGCATGGTCAGCATCGGATTCCTTGTAACTTTAGCATATGCGACATTGTATGACTGAAATTGAGTAAGGAGAGGCTAAAGGGAGAAGGAAAGAAGTTGAAACCTATACGATATGGTCCATTTCGGATTCTCGATCAGATTGGTGACAACGCCTTCAGGTTAGATTTGCCACCTTACTTAGGCATGTATTCGGTGATCAATGCCGAGTATTTAAAGTTGTTTGAACCTCCATTACTGGATGATAAAGGTGACGACAAGATGATCTTACCGCATGTTGAAGACTTGTGATTTGATAGAGAAGAACCGCTGAAAGAAGATTGCATTTTGGAGCGGAAGACGACCACGACGAGGCGGGAGACGAAGGAGTCATTTCTCATTGGACGTCAAGGTCGGGTTCCTAGCAAGGCTAAGTGGTTCAACAGGGAAGGAGGAGCTCGCGAGTTTCCTTAGCTGAAGTTCTAACTTGAACGGGACTTCAAGTTCCTAAAGGGGGGATTCATGATACGGGTGTATCTTCTCTTCGGAACTTAGCGATCCTCATGGGAGCTTAAGGATAGATGATTCTCATGGTAGCTTGAGAATAGAGGTGTAAAACAACACAGTGAAACACAGGTTGAAGCATGGAATGAGACGGTGAATCGGAGAATCGAAGCATCCAGTTTTCAGCCCGTGAGTTGACTCATAACAGTCATGAGTCGACTCATCAGGTTAAGTCGACTCATCAGGTTGAGTCGACTCATGCCTGTCATAAGTCGACTCATGAAACTCAGCCGTTTTGTCAAAAGTCTCTGACCAGTCGACTCATCACTGTATGAGTCGACCCATGTGTCATGAGTCGACTCATGACTGTCATGAGTCGACTCACGAAGCCTAGCAGGTGTTGACATAGTTTCTGACCAGTCTACTCATGACTGTCATGAGTCAACCCATATGACATGAGTCGACTCATACATGCACGTGAGTCGACTCATCGATGGTTTCCTAGTTCGTTTGGGCTTCTATTTGCACGAATTCCTATGGGGTTTAGGCTTGGTTATTTACCACTTTGTCATCCACGTTGTTCCACAGATAAAAGGGATTGTTTTAGGGTTTTAAAACAATCAAGAGAGATTAGATTGTATTGGGAGAATTGAGAGAGATTGTTCTTCAATTCTAGTGAGATTGTGAGAGATTGTAAGTTATTTTATTCTCATAATCTAGAGAAGGTATTTTCCTTCGCCACCACTGACTTGTTCTTGTGTTCTTGTTATTTTCTTCTCAACCCACCTTTGATAATTCCGCGATCAAAGGTGCTCGCATGGCAACTCGTATCAGGATTCAACGGCAGACAACAGGTTAAAGTGCACTCCAATAACCTATTCTACAAAGAACATCAAATATCTCTCTCTTCCAGGAAGGAAGATAGAGCACAAAGGTTTTTCAATGTTGTCAACTGAGGAGATCATGTCTCTATTTATAGATGAACCATGTTAGAATACCAAAGGTTAAACTACATTAGGAACACCAAAGGTTAAACCACGTTGGGAACATCAAAGGTTAAATCATGTTGAGAACACCAAAGGTTGAAGAACATTAGGAACACCAAATGTTGAAAAATATTGAGAACACCAAAGGTTAAAAATAAATAACAAACATTTTTCTTTTGTGTATTTGAAATACACAACATCTACTTGATAATCATTTCAACTTGATAATCTATCTCTTATAGAAGCTCTTGTACAGGTTGGATGACAACTATGGTCATCTCTCCATCCTCAATAGCTTTTATTTTAGATGGCTTATCATTTATACGTGACTTGGAACTTACAGCTCTGAATTGTAAACATCGTATATCTTTTTAGCGATACAGTTTGAATAGGGCAAATCGCCCTATTTTTCGGTCAAAAAAATTTAGATTTAGGTTTAAAATTCCCGAAATTGGGAAAAGAAGAAAAAGTAAAAGTAAGGGGCTTCTATTGCCGTTGACAGACGTAGGCCAAAGACAGTTTAAACTAATCAAAATAATTAGCTTATTAATGGGAAAATCTTATGCGGGACGCATTTTGCCCGGCCCAAAATTGACAAAGATAAGAGAACACACCTATACCCGTAGAGGCCCATTTGAGAGGCCCAAGGCCCACCAGATCCCGGCTCATTAACTTTTACTCCTCTATGGTCAGCTCTCAGCTTCTGCTGCTACGTCAATTTTTTTTGTTAGGCCGGCCGGCCTTATATTTTTCTACTCGAACATCCGTTGAGAGACAGTTCAAATATCTTTGTGATAATGCTGTATCCTGTTGGACAAACATCCGAACTCAAAAAAATACATGCCCTAAAGTTTTTACTTTCATGTCCGTTCATGACACGCTTGCTCTTATCCTAAAACCAGAACAGGATAACCGGCCGCCCCCAACACACATGAGCAAATACTCTCCCTACTAAATACGGCCACTTCCTCGATTCACACTAGTTTGTAGAGGATAATGATTTATGTACTACATATCCCCTAACCAAATCCCACAAATAGGAACCAAAGAGAGAGCCTTTATCAAGCAATGGCTCCTAACTCTTTCACTTCTGCAATTTGCATCGGTGATCCTCAACTCCTCTCTCCTGATTCCTACTCCCCCACTCTCCTCCACTGTCTTCAACTTCACATCCTTCACCCCAAACACTCGCCGCATAAATTTCTCCGGCGATGCCTATGCCTCAGGGAGCAATCACGTCATCCAACTCACACGGAACCAAGTGGATTTGAATCTCCTTTTCAAGTGTTGGCCACGCCATCTGTTCAAACCCCATCCAACTCTGGAGCACTGACTCTGGTGGTGTTGCAGGCTTTGTCACTAATTTCAAATTCACTATCAAAGTCCCCAATGAACGATTCTATGGAGATGGCATCGCCTTCTTCATGGCACCGGTTGGCTACAAGACCCCCCTTGGTCTAGTGGGAAATTTCTAGGCCTCTTCAACTCCACCTCTGATGATATTGCACCCATAGAGTTTGTAGCCGTTGAGTTTGAGACCTTTTGGAATGAATGGAACCCCGATGGCAACCACATTGGGATAAACGTTGGTTCCATAATTTCAAAGGCGACCACGACTTTCCCTAGTGGCATGAAGAATGACAGCACCGGGTCAGCGAGGGTAGGGTACAATTCAACAAGGAAAGAAACAAGCCCAGGAGGCTCATGGTTTTGTGCTTGATGCCTTATTAGAGAATGCATTGGTGATGGGAACCGGTCCAAGGAAGTTCGGCTACAAAGAACTGGCAATGACTACCGATAATTTTAATGAGGATGGCAAACTAGGACAGGGAGGATTCGGAAAGGTATATATCGGTATTTTAAGAGGAAATCAACAGAAAATTGCTGTTAAAAGGATCATAAAGGGCTCAAGTCAAGGGAAGAAGGAATATATCTCTGAAGCAACAGTCATTAGCCGACTCAGACATAGAAACCTTGTAGGCCTTATTGGTTGGTGTCATGAATATGGAGAACTCCTCCTCGTCTATTGTTGGGTTATTAAAACACAAAACCAGAAAATAGAGAGACAATCACAGACACATAATATTTACGTGGTTCGATCAAATTGATCTACGTCCACGGCAAGAGGGGGTTTCACTATATT
Organism: Asparagus officinalis; assembly: GCF_001876935.1. Taxonomy (NCBI): domain Eukaryota; kingdom Viridiplantae; phylum Streptophyta; class Magnoliopsida; order Asparagales; family Asparagaceae; genus Asparagus; species Asparagus officinalis. The sequence goes on from NC_033797.1 coordinate 76,084,309, forward strand.
TCTATCTCAAAGTACAACACTCATACAAAGTTTGAGAGAACTCTGTTTTGTTGTTTTTCTCTCTCACTGCGTTTTCAAGACTTTGACCACGACCTAAAAATGAGTGATTGTGATAGATGTATAAATCCAGCAGAAGAAGAGAAAAAATGAATGCGAGATCATGACAACTACTTCCTTCAATTATTCTCACCCGTCTGCAATTAATGTGATTGATTTTAGGGAGGACCCACGAGATATTGACTTCAATTAAAAGACAAATCCTATCTTTGATTCTTTTCCGGATTGTGATCTTCAATCAGAGATTTAAAATCTCCTTGGGTCCCGCTAGTTTTGTATTCAAGCCAAAAAAAATCAACAATCTCTATCTTGGATTGAATTCTCAAACATCAATAACTAGTGAGTCTTCCCCCGTCTTGCAAACAATACCCCAAAATGGGCCACCTAACAAGTGCGAATGCCTCCCAAATTCAAGCAGTGCTTGAACTTGAAGGTCGGGATCGGTTTGGTCAACATGTCAGCTGGGTTGTCTGCAGTACCAATCTTCTTCATCGTGATGTTTCTTTCAGCAGTTGCCTCATGAATGAAATGATATCTGACATCAATATGTTTTGTCCTCTCATGATGTGCTGAATTTTTGCTTAGATGTATTGCGCTCTGATTGTCGCAAAATACAACTGAACTAGCCTCCTGCTGTAGTCCAAGTTTCCTTACGAGATTTCTCAACCAAATGGCCTCTTTTACCGCTTCTGCTGCTGCCATGTATTCTGCCTCCATAATAGACAAAGCAACTGTCGACTGTAGAGTCGATCTCTAACTAATAGCTGAGCCAAAAAGAGTAAAAAGATAACCAGTCAAAGATCTCCTTTTATCGAGATCACCTGCATAGTCAAAATCCACAAAACCTACAACTGAGGTTCCCAAAGTACTGTTATCCAAAAACTAAACTCAAATCTGAGGTACCCCTGAGATACCGAAGGATCCACTTCACTGCTTCCCAGTGTGCCTTTCCTGGTTGAGCCATATATCTACTCACTACACTGACTGCCTGGGCAATATCTGGACGAGTGCAAATCATAGCATACATAATGCTACCCACTGCATTAGAGTATGGAACTCGGGACATCTCCTTCTTCTCGTTCTCACTTTTAGGTGAATCTGAAGCCGAGAGCCTAAAGTGAGGAGCCAAAGGAGTCGTAACGGGCTTGGCCATTTTCATCCCAAAGCGTTCAAGCACCTTTTCAATATAACTCTTCTGTGAGAGATATAAAGTTCCATCTTTTCTGTCCCTCCTGATCTCCATACCTAAAATCTTCTTTGCTGCACCAAGATCTTTCATCTCAAACTCATCACTGAAGTTGTTTCTTCAAAATAAGAATCTGCGACATGTTCTTAGCAGCAATAAGCATGTCATCGACATATAATAGAAGATAAATAAAAGAATCATCTCCTAGATGCATGTAGTACACACAACTATAATAAGTACTTCTTGAGTACTCATGACTAAGCATAAAATTATCAAACCTCTTGTACCACTGTCTGGGAGATTGCTTCAGGCCGTACAAAGATTTCTTCAATCTGCAAACTTGATCTTCTTTACCTTCTACGAAGTATCCCTCTGGCTGAGACATGTAGATAGTCTCCTCAAGTTCGTCATGCAAAAATACAGTCTTCACATCAAGCTACTCAAGCTCCAGATCAAATAGAGCAACCATGGCAAGCAATACACGGATGGAGGTATGCTTCACAACCGGAGAGAATACTTCATCATAGTCAATTCCCTCCTTTTGTCTATAACCCTTAGCCACCAACCATGCTTTGAATCTAGCATCTTTAACCCCTGGGATCCCTTCTTTCCTTTTGAAAATCCACTTGCATCCAATTGCCCTTTTACCCTTAGGTAATTGCACCAAATCCCAAGTCTGGTTCTTGTAGAGTGGCTCGAGTTCTTCTGTCATAGCCGTAGCCCAACGTCCAGATTCTCCGCATGAGACAGGTTCAGTAAAGTTTGATGGCTCTTGAATACACATCTCTTCAGCTGTCGTGAGAGCATATGCCACTAATTCAGCATGTGCATATCTTTGAGGAGGTTTGATCTGTCTCCTCTCTCTGCCAGTGGCTATGGAATAAGGTTCTTCAATCTCAGCATCATCAGCATCTGAGCCTGAATCATGTTGCTCTTCTACAGCTATAGGAGCAATTTTTATAGACGAATTTTGAGACGTCTCCACCTGAAGCTCCACCTGAAGCTCCACCTTATCCATGATCTTCTCTACATTTCCTGTAGACTCAACAAAAACCTTCTCATGATCAAACATATATCTTTCATTAAAAGTAACATCTCTACTAATAATGAATTCAGGAGAATCAGGTTCAAGACTCCACAAACGATAGCCTTTAACGTCATCAGCATAACCAATAAATATGCATTTCTTAGCTCTAGGCTTAAGCTTACCCTCTCTAACATGATAGTAAGCGGGACATCCAAATACCTTTAAATTTGAATAGTCATTTGGTTTACCTGACCATACCTCATTTGGAGTCTTACGCTCTATGGCGGTAGAAGGAGACCGGTTCACCAAGTAACAAGCTGTGTTAACAGCTTCAACGCAGAAGTCTTTATCCAACCCAGAGTTTGAGAGCATACACCTAGCTCTCTCTGTCAACGTTCTATTCATGCGTTCTGCCACCTCGTTTTGCTAAGGAGTGTGCCTGACCGCGTGATGTCGTACGATCCTAGAATTTGAACAAAACTGATTGAACTCACCATTGCAGAACTCTAGGCCATTATCTGATCGGAGACGTTTAATCTTCTTTCCAGTTTGATTCTCAACAAGTACTTTTCACTTCTTGAAAGTTTCGAACACCTTCCTTTTGCGCATGAGAAAGTAAACCCAAACTTTCATGGAAAAAAATCATCAATAAACATCAGAAAATAAAGAGCACCACCTTTGGATGAAACCTGAGCAGGTCCCCACAAATCTGAATGGATGTAGTCGAGGGTGCCCTTCGTCGTATGTGAGCCAGTCGAGAAGCTGACCCGAGTTTTCTTTCCAAACACACAATGCTCACAGAAAACCAGTGATGATGCATGGTCACCATAGAGTAAGCCACGTTTACTCAAAATAGTCATCCCCTTCTCACTCATGTGGCCTAAGCGCTTTACTCAAAATAGTCATCCCCTTCTCACTCATGTGGCCTAAGCGCATGTGCCACAACTGAGTAGTGTCCCTATCAGCATCAGAAGACACACCTGCAGAGCCTGTCACCGTACTACCTTGGAGAACATAAAGACTGTTCACCTTACTATCTTTCATCACAACCAATGAACCCTTAGTAACTCTAAGAGCTCCACCTTCACCAGTGTAAGAACACCCAATAGAATCCAAAAAACTCAAAGAAATCAGATTTTTCTTTAAGTCCGGGATGTGTCTCACATCTGATAAAGTTCTCACTATCCCATCGTGACACCGGATGCGAACTGTACCAATGCCAACTATCTTGCAAACTACATTGTTGCTCATCAAAATTGATCCACCACTTATAGATTTGTAAGTAGTGAACTAATCTTTATTTGGACACATACGATAAGACGCACCCGTATCCAAGATCCATTCTCTATCGGAACGAACATCCAAGGGACAAACTGCAAGAACCGTCTTAGCAACAACGGTAGTATCAGCCTTTGCCGTATTAGCTGAATCTGAGGTTTCACCACGCTGGTTGTCTTTCTTCTTTAGAGCATAGCATTCTGACTTGTAATGCCCTTTCTTGTGACAGTAGAAACACTCCACATGTTTCTTGTTTTTGGTTGACCTGGACTTCGAACGATTTCTGAATTGTGCTTTATCACCCTCTCTGGTCTTTATTCTACCTCTGGCTAGCAGACCATCAGCCTGCCTATCGGTACCTCTCTCATTCAACTTTGTTCTTAACTCAGCAGAATTCAAAGAGGCCTTCACATCCTCAAGACTTATGGATTATCTTCCATACAACATAGAGTTAACAAAGTTTTCATAAGAGTCAGGCAAGGAACACAATACAATGAGAGCCTGGTCTTCATCATCAAGCTTAAGATCCAAGTTTTTCATATCCATGACAATTTTATTAAATTCATCAAGGTGTTCCTGAATGGGTGTACCTTCCTTCATCTTCAGTGTGTATAGCCGCTGCTTCAGGTATAATCTCGTAGTAAGAGATTTCTTCAAGTAGAGACTTTCGAGCTTTGACCATAACCCCGCTGCCATTTCCTCATCGGCAACTTCACGAAGCACATTGTCGGATAGTGACAATTGCTAAGCGCTGTGAGCTTTTTCGTCCATCTCTTCGATCTCAGCACTAGTCATATCTTCTGGGTATTTCCCATCGATAGCTTTAACCGTGCCTTCACGTCGTAACAAAGCCTTCATCTTTATTCTCCATAGGCCAAAATTGTTCTGGCCATCGAAGATCGACACCGAGAACTTCACAGAAGCCTTTTTTTTTGGAGGATTGAAAGCTGTCCTAGAACCGAGAAGCTCTGATACCAGTTTGTTGGGTTATTAAAACACAAAACCAGAAAATAGAGAGACAATCACAGACACACAATATTTACGTGGTTCGATCAAATTGATCTACGTCCACGGCAAGAGGGGGTTTCACTATATTTCTTTCTCAAAGTACAACACTCATACAAAGTTTGAGAGAACTCTGCTTTGTTGTTTTTCTCTCTCACTGCGTTTTCAAGACTTTGACCACGACCTAAAAATGAGTGATTGTGATAGATGTATAAATGCAGCAGAAGAAGAAAAAAAATGAATGCGAGAACATGACAACTACTTCCTTCAATTATTCTCACCCGTCTGCAATTAATGTGATTGATTTTTGGGAGGACCCACGAGATATTGACTTCAATTAAAAGACAAATCCTATCTTTGATTCTTTTCCGGATTGTGATCTTCAATCAGAGATTTAAAATCTCCTTGGGTCCCGCTAGTTTTGTATTCAAGCCAAAAAAATCAACATCTATGAATACATGCACAATGGAAGCCTTGATGTTCACCTTTTCGCCAAGAACAGCTCTTTGGCTTGGCCAATGAGGTATAAGGTCGCAAATGATTTAGCCTCGGCATTGCTCTATCTCCATGAAGAGTGGGAGCAATGTGTGGTGCACAGAGACATCAAATCAAGCAATGTGATGCTTGATTCCAGTTTCAACGCGAAACTTGGGGACTTTGGACTTGCAAGGCTCGTGGATCATGGACTTGGATAACAGATCACACTTCTTAATGGAACAATGGGATATCTTGCACCCGAATATTTGATCACTAATCGAGCAAGCAAAGAATCTGATGTATACAGTTTTGGAGTTGTGGCGTTAGAGATAGCGTGTGGGAGAAAAGCGATCCAGCGAATGGCGAAAGAGTCTGAGATGAGACTGGTAGACTGGGTATGGCAGATCTACGCCAAAGGTAGGCTTCTTGATGCATCAGATGCAAGGCTCGATGGGGATTTTGACAGAAAGCAAATGGGGAGGTTGATGGTTTTAGGGTTATGGTGTGCTCATCCAGATAGCGATCTCAGGCCATTGATAAGGCAGGCAATCAAGGTGCTGACACTAGAAGAACCACTACCGAACCTCCCAAAAACACTGCCAAAGACAATTTACTCTACACCAACCGTCCCTAGATTAAACATCTTGTTCGAATTATCTCAAAGAAACATCCTATATGACAGCAGTATTGGTCTCCAGTCTCAATCAGGTATAGATAGAAGTACCTCATTAAGCACTTGTCAGTCTTCGAGGGCCTCTTCTGCTCAAAGTTTGTTTAATTCACATAATACATGACTCCGTATTCTGTTTTGTTTCAAATTGCCTCCAAAGAACTTCGTGATTGACTGTTGCCATGACTAATTAATGGGTTAAATTACAACAGACCTCATAGGTAAGCCAAGATCATCAGTGTAATTCAGTTAGCCTGCAAAAGTGTACCCCCGATATTTCGGCTGAAATTGTTCTTGCAAAATATCATATGGACATTAAACTCGTGACTTATATTAAAAATGGAATTATGGCACCTTCTGTGTCATAATTGCAGTAGATTAAGTGCCCTAGAGGTCAAGTGCAAAACTCTTCACTCCTCTGCCTGCGAAAGAGTATAATATAATTTAGAGAAAGAAATTGGACAAACCTTTGTCAATCTCTAGGGGGTCATCAAACTTTTGAAACATGGAAAGATTCCTTCAATTGGAGCCCACACTGACTGGCTTAGGATCCACGCTCTGAAAAGACCTGTGGCCGACTGACATGAGTAGCTCACAGCGGATGGAAAAAAGCAATGTGCAAATATAAGTGACACTATTAGAGTAGAACATGGAAAAGACCAAAACAACAGCAATCACCAGCAATGAAGGATAACTATAGTTAAGCAATATGCATACATAATCTGAATAATTCACCGCATCCTATTAGTCACTGAGGCCTGGCTTTGGTCAGAGGAATGGGTTGGACAATGAGTGATCCAATGTATTAAGTCTGGCTTATACACAACTTGTTTGACGACACTATTACTTAACTAAAGAACCACTTATGTAACAGAGAAAAATAAAATTTACTATCCTAAATCTTTTGTTTGCATGAGTAAATCAATGTCTTTATCATATGAAATATAACATATGTTTCCTAACTAGTGAAAATTATGGAAATTTTCCCAGAGGTGGTTTCCAATGTCTTTATTATCTCCAGCATGTAGGGACCTTCAATGACCAGTCTCCATCTCTCCAGAAAATGGACTCCAACAATTGGAAACTTTATGATGAACCTACACTACTGGATCTAGCGTAACAGCATATTCTGAGACTGCAATTTATATATTTGTTCTGAAATAAAGTTGAGATTATACCATAAAACTATTACAGAAGAGTATGGACAAGCCTTCATCTATCTCCGTGGTGACATCAAACTTTTTCAGATGGGAGGAATAGAAAACATTGAAAGATTCCTTTGCTACTGACCCCACACTGTTTGAGTTGCTATGATCCGCTCTGTAGGACATGCGGCTAACTGAACTAGATGAAGAAGATAAGATGCCGAATCAGAAGATAAGCAAATAGATCAGTAAAATTTGAACTTGAAAAGAGCATTTTCCTTTACGAAGTATGTCACCACTACCTTTGTCATATCCATAGTGAACATAAAAATTGCTGCTTAAATTGTTAACCGTGGAAATATGAAAAGCTTCTTCAGATAGCATTATACAAAAAAGAGAAGAGATGTAATGTATTACCAATATAGTTTCTCACACGATAGCATACCAGACAGCAGCACAAATGAAAATCAGGCCTTACAACAAAAACAACAAAACCTTGATCTCAAAATTTGGGGTATGCTCCATGGGGTTGTCTCCTCGTAAGAATTTACCACTACTATACCCTTCTCTCTTTTTCTTTTTCTCGTTTTTATTTTATTTTATTTTCCCCCCTTTTTTCTTTGACTGAAAATTGTCATTATTATATCATTATTAATTATCCATTTCAAACTTACTTCAATTTCTTATGACCTGCTAGGTAAGAGTTTATCATCTTTCAAAAAGAACATTCATCGACCTTCCTTGGAGTCTTGGACATGTCCAATTCTTCTAAAGTGATTTCTTATTTTATCAACAATAGAAATAATCTGTAAATTGAATCTTTATGGACACACTCATTTCTCATCATAGCTCTTAGTGAATTGTCCTCATTATCTATTTTATTTGAATAAATATATCACTAACAACATATTTTATCTTAATTTGCAAGTTAATGAAGAGTTAATGAATGAGAGACGAAAAGGGTCAAATTCTCATATTTTCTACCATTTATTGAGACCCAATGTCAAGACAAAAGGAGGCCCAAAAAGGCCCAAGGAACCAAGAAGAAATCGGGTCAAGAAGTCAACAAAATTTACAATTCGGTTACAAACCAATTGGTCGGTCAACTGATTGACCAATCGGTCAGCCAACCGATTGGCCAACCAATTTGTCAACCAATTGGTTCGTAATTAAATCAGTTTATGGCTGAAATTTAATCATTGTTTCCCAAGCCAAATCCAATAGCTCTTGTTCAATGTTGTAGACTATAAATAGGGGTAGAGAGAGAGGGGTTTGAGTGTGAAAAATTTTATAAAACTTCATTTAGAGAAGAAGGTTACTCTTAATTGAGAAGACCTTCCAAATTTGTAACCTTTATTTGTAATTAATAAAAAAATTACCTCTTCAATTTTTCTTTTCTTCTGTTTATTAATTGATGAAAATGAAGATGAAGATAGAGATTTACTTTCAAGGGCCAACCCTTTGCAATTTAAGTTTTTCTTTTTCTCTTTTATTTTCTTGCTTTAAAAATCTATGTTTTAGAATTTTATTTTCTTTTCTTGTGGGTAGATTAAATTTATTTTGATGCCCTATAGAATAGATTTACTTTCATGTTCTTTTATTTTTGTTATTTTTTTGTATTTTTATTTTATAGTATAGATCACTTTCTTGTATTTTTAATTTTTATAGTTTAAATTTACTTTTATGCTCTTTTATTTTTATTAGTTAGATTACCTTTATGCTCATAGTTTAGATCTTTATTTTCTTGTTCTTGTTCTTACCTTTGTACTTGTTTTTTTTTTCTTGTTTTTTTATTCTCTTTCTTTTATGCTCTCCACTCTACATTTTATTTCTTTATTTTTATTTTCCAAAATGTATAACTAAAATCTTATAGGAATTCTAAAATTATATGAAACTAGTTTTATGATTTATGGATTGCTCACTTGTGCTTAAAATGATCATGTTTAGGGTAATAAACTAGAAAACTAATTAGTAGAAGAATTTAATAATCTATGTTTATCTTGAATTATTTGATAGGTTATGCTTATGAATTCTACATTACCATCTAGATGTTATTCTTTTCATGAATAATGATTTTGCTTTGTTGATAATTTGATATGTTATACTTTTCATAAGTGGTTTGATAGTCTATGTTTAGTAAATCTGAAGTAAAATATGATAAAAAGAGAATAGTTTATAAATTCTAAATAAAATAAACTAGTGGATTCAATTCTAGATTCCTATCTTATCCACTTAATTTTCTCACCCTTTTTAGATTGATTTATCACTTGATTCCTCTTTTCTAATTTTTATTTTTATTGTTAGTTCTTTTGTAATTCTATTTCTTTTTGTTTCCTCTTTGTTCCCTTTTCCTTTTTTCTTTTCATGAATTTTCTTCTTAATTTTGTTCTTCTTTATTTTCTTTATTTTCCATCATTTGTCCACTCTCTTTCTCCCCTCTTGTTCTACTTTTCTTTTATTTTAATCACACACTTTCCTTATATCTCTCCACACTTACACTTTCACTCCTAATTATCCACACACAACTCTAGGAACCATTTTAAAATTATTCCTACATACCATCCTCGAGGGATTGACATCTTTCAATACTATAACTTGACAATTGTGCACTTACAACTTTGTTTTATTTACCCCCTATCACTCATCCATCTTAGCATCTTATTTCTCCTACAGTCATTTCCTGAACATTTGAAAGACCACAAAATAAAGTTCTGACAACTATAAATAGTTATTGAATACTCCACAAAATATTGATTGACTGTTTAGAACAAATAACAATTGTGTTCATGTATAAAATATAAACTTAAAAAAGAAAAGTGTACTTTCAAATAATACCAAGAACAAGAATGTAGACATTGCCAGCTATATTCAAGATTCTCAAGGTTGTTATTTTGAAAACATTGAGAAAAGAACATGACACGTAGGGGAGAGAAGAAAGTGACATGTGTTCCAGTACAAATTGTAGGGATTTTCAGATACTGATCTCTTAAAATCTGAACAATTGAATGATCCATACTTTACAGGTAAAGCTTCAATATACAATTCTTTGTCCATCCTTCCACAACTTTACACCATCACCTAAACTCATGTGTCCTGAAGAAACTACATATGGTTGAAACCTAAGCATCATAAGTCACATACACCCCTATCTCTATACCTTATCCAGAACCTGCCATATTCTAAGTATCTCCACCAAACGACAAATTTCATCATTATATCTATCGTTCTTTTATATCTATTGTTCTGTTAATTATTTCACGTTTGATGTTATATTTCAAAATTATATTAAAAAAATTTTATAACATGAATATGGCCTTTAACAACTAAACCTTGACCAAAATAAATCAGATTTGTCATTTTCATTATTGGCTCAAAGTGCCTACTGTTGGCACCAGAGATTGTACAATGAGACTCCTATTAAAACTTTATTAGCAAAATCGAACTATTGCTGATATAATTAGCAAAATCGAACTATTTCTGCCAACTGGCCAAAAAGATGTTGGTTTTGCTAAAATGAAGCTTTAAAATTGGCCAAAAAGGGTTGGTTTTACAAAAATGAAGCTTTAAAATATACGGGACTACTAGTCCCGTGTATTTAGTGATGTCTAATTACAACCTAATAAAGTTTAATTAGTCTTGTGTATTTTTTAAAGTTTAATTAACATTGCCAACACTAATTACACGGAACTACTAGTCCCGTATATTTTAAAAACTAAATTTTGTAAAATCAACAAAAGAGGTCAATTTTGCTAATTAAATACACAAAAAGTCGATTTTGCTAATAAAGTTTCAAAAACAATCTTTTTTTTTAATTCATTGTAAAACTGCTCATGATGGTTTAATGATTGGGATCCCTGAAAATTTATATTTGCATATAGAAAATCAACTTGCTATATTACTAATTTCTAAAGCTAATTCAACTATTAACAAAGCTAAATGAAAAAGGTAGAAATTTTTTTAAAAACGAGCTCCCAAATTAATATATTTGCAAGGATGTTCTATACTTAGATGCATGGCTCTGCATGTGACATTCCGAGGGTTAAAACTAAAAATAAAATCTAATAATGTACAAAAAAAATTTAAACCATGTATTAGAGCTCCTAAATTAATATATTTACAAGGATGTTCTATACTTAGATGCATGGCTCTGCATGTGACATTCCAAGGGTTGAAACTAAAAATAAAATCTAATGATGTTAGTTTCACTACAATGACAATATGTTTTCTTTTCGTCCATCAAAGAGAGTTGATGTGTTGCAAAAAGTTCAGCATGAAAGGAGTCTAGTACTTATGGTTAAAGCCATTATATCCTAAAATTATTCTTATTTTTGTTTTTAAGTTTATTCAATAACTAGTGTGCACCCAGTGCAAAGCACTGCGCCTATTTTTTAAGCATTGCATTTTGAACTTGTCTCCCTCTAAGTTTTAATACATTTGATTTAATTATTATATGTTTAAAATTAAAAATCATATCTACTCTTCTAAACTTAAAGAAAGATCCAAGTTTTAATACATTTGATTTAGAAATCATATCAACTCCTTTATACTAAAAAAAGGATCCAAGTTTTAATAGAGTTGATTTGCTTTACTGTTTATGATACGGTAAATATTGTTGCATGAATAGTAACATCAAGTATGGATAAGCAGATTTGATTTGCTGTTATACAACAGTAAATATTGTAGCATGAACAATACATTCAAACGCAAATGACCAGATTTGACTTAATGTTCATACTATATTATTTACTGTAGCATTTACTGTAGTATAAACAGTAAAAAAATTTGTTCTCCGTCAAGTATAGAGGAGTAGATCATATTAACAGTGGAACAGATGAACACAAGAAGGTTTCATAATAAACTGAACCCCGCACTTAAAAGTGCTTTTTCTGCAGTGCAGGTACTATATATTTGATTGCAGTGATGAAAGATTCAACTATTCCATATACAGAGAGGGATAGTGTGTATCCTGGCAAGCATGAACATTCCCATAAATGACGTAGTGATACAATGTTTTCCCTTTTCTTGTTTAGGTAGAGGTATAAAGCAAAAATAGTTACTGTGAATTAATGCTTCTCTTTACATCAGATAATGATATAAATCAGTCATCATAAAAGAGGGCCAGCCGATACCATAGCATCATAGAGATGCATATATTATATACATCATAGTTAACATTGATATTCGATATATAAATTCACTGCCTGAAATGGACGAGTACTGTGGTGTCTTCAGAATATTATATAGCAAAATCATATGAAATCATAATCGTTCCATAACATACCTGTCTTCAAGGTTCGTGGAAGTTGGGACATCCAAGCACAATGAATTGTCAACCAAAATGCTCGACCTCCTCTTAGCCAACCCCTTATAAGTCGATCACCTTTATGATGATTGAAAATACATACAATCAAAAACTCTCCAGAAGAAGAATATTAAGCAGAATCACCTACTGCCTTGTTCATATGACGAATAGCAACTGCTTTCTACAATCTGCAGCGCAGGAGGTAAATGGCTCCACAGAGGATTTTGCTAATTACTAAGAACATGGTATTTGCTTCTTACCAAGAGATCAAACAAGTTTGTCAATATTCCATAAATGATATTTGAGCCTTGTGTGAGAAACTTACCTGAGTGAACTTAAGCTGCATGAACTAGGCCTTCCAACAGCCTAATAAGCCTCCAGATTTCATACAAAGTCTCTCTTTCCATTTCTTCCCAAGATTTCAGCACCAATTCAGACCCCGTTAACATCAGGTTGACAAAATGTTGGAAGATTATTAACTGCAGGATTTGTGCACAGCATTGATCTCTTTTGAGCAGAACACAATTGATGATGAGGATGAGGATGATCTGCTAGAAAATTTGCTTTTATGCGTAATAGCTTTCCTAAATTTGAAGAGGAAAGTCTTAGATGATTGACAACGATGATGGATGCAGGTCCCAAAATATGCACATTTTGTTTATCCAAATTAAGAAAAAACAACTCATAATCTCTTCTTCAAGGCTCACTCCCAAACCCAGAGGTACATAATATTTATTCATCAGCCTGTTCTGATACTGCTTAAGACACTGGTTTTGCTGATCATTATTTAATTCACAAATAAATCTTAATGCCCCTTTAGATGTTTGAGCCATCTTTCCAGCCAGAAATCAGTTCTTAACCATTGAAAACAGCAAGACCGTACGAATACATCTAATTTCCACGACAGAGGTACACAAGCAGTGAGATTCAGCTGAAACTATAAAATAATAAGTCACTAACCAATTACTAGCCATTATACTACAGAAAGAAAGTATTCTCTAGTCTTTTGAATGAGAAAACTGAGGTATTCTCTAGTCTATCAGAAAGAAAGTCAATATAGTACATATGTACAAGGATGAAATGGAAAGTGAAATTTTATGTAGCAAGTTAGCTGGGGTAAACGTGTGGCAATACGGAGCACATATCCTGATATTCAAATCCAAATCAGAAAATGCTATTTATTATTTGAGTCCCTTCAGCATCAGATTGATGATATTTGAGTTTCCAAGGAATCCGGCAAAAGATATGTATCTGTTACTAAGATATCTTTTTCAGAAATTGCAAGTTACATATAAACTTATCTTATCAGAAATCAGGAGTGGTATTTACAGTACCAAACTCAAAGATTATTTTTTTCTAGTTTACAGATAAGGGCTCTTACATATAGTTACGTATTCTTTTTACTATATACATCAACAAAACTACAACTCGGAAAAATCCTAATGGACCGATCCAAATTCCTTTGGAGCATCTAAAAGCAAGCTATCTAACCAGAAATGACTCTGTTACCTCAATCCTGCAAAATATTTAAGCAAGAACAACACCACTTGTTTATATGAAACAGCACTATTAAGACCTTGTATCAGCATAACATAACAGATAAAAGAACGTAGTTCTCTATTAATATAATGCAATCTACTTCAGGATAGAATCCAGTTATGAACATTGATATTCACATGAAATTTTTAATGAAAAGAAATAGGTTAGATTTAAGAAACCGGCATATGTTCCACAAAGATATATGCAGGAAGCCTTTATATCAACGGAATGGCTGTAGACAGTAGTCAAACTCTTACCTTGCATGTGTACTGAGCTTATCATTCTAAAGAATGAAAGGTGGCAATAATAAGGAACAGCAAAGTGCAAACTTAAAGAACTGTGTAGCAGGTCTGGCAGAATTATATTAGTCCAAAAGAACATCTTTTAACGCTGGAAATGTAAATTAAACTAAACAACAAAGTCATATGTAAATGTACAGTATACCATATTGCACCGTTAATATTCTTGGAGATGACATTAGCATTGGAGCAAAATGAACCAAATGCATATACTACTGTATCTAAGTGAATGACAAAGGGAAGGCTAGTCTTACTTTGTATTGAAGGAGTTGAGATAAAGTAGTCCATCTTGTCTTCATGCCAATAGTAGTATAAAGTAATCCATCTTGTCCTCATTCCAATAGTAGTATAAAGTAGTCCATCTTGTCATTTTAATAATATACCAAAGTCAAAAGTATAGTACAGTTTAGCACCACTCAAAGAACAATTGGAAGAATGTTAGATATGCAAGGCAGACCCCTACATGTCCAACAGGAACTACTCCTTCGATGCACAGAATCCCCCAGGCTAGACAACTTGTGATTAAGACTAGGTCAACACCAGGCTTAATGCCACAACTATAAGCGCATATTTATACTTTCACAAAAATCAAATGATGAAAAGGCAAATCTTTTTGAAAAGAATAAATATACTGAAAGATACTTGTAGACCTCATCCATGAAAGATATTCCCAAAAGACAATGGCAACAACAACAGTATGGAATCTAGTAAAGGCATCCAAAAAGGAAGCAGAGAGATATTTGAGAACTTTTCCCCTCCCAACAGCATCAAGAATCATGAAGACAAGTAAAAAAGGCACCGGGTCTAGAAAGCATTACGTTTCAACAAAGTTGCAGAAAAAAAAAGTGAGTAAGAACAGTATATTCTCATGGCCCAACAAGCGAATCCTACATCTAAACAATACACAACCTAGATGCATATTAATCAGAATCCATTCTTTCATATATTTTAATCTGAGAGTCCTATGGTCATAAATCGTCTTAATTAATTTAATTATTTGCACGTAAAGGATCATTCTAGGACAGATTATAACTTAAAAGGCCTTGTATTAGATGGTAAATCAATTCTCAGTTTTCACTCATCAATTAGCCTCAACAAGAATGGAAAAATAAAACAAATGTACAACAAAAGAGTGAACAACTACTCTCCCTACCGCTGCTCAGTGAAAATACCCCAACTCACCGCGCCTTCTTCCTTGACTTGAATGAGAACCCACCGGGAGGTGAAGGGGAGAACTCAATTGGAAGATGAGGAGGATCAGACTGACCAGTGAGCATCCCAACGATCTCCTTAATGGATGGACGGCGAGCTGGAGACCTTTGGATGCAAAGAAGAGCAACTGTAATGCAAAGGAGAGCCTGCTCTTTGTCAATCCCCTTAATACTCGGGTCGACAAGGTCCAAAAGCCTTCCCAAATGAGCAAGATGCCTTGCCCATGAAATGAGATTCGCACGCTCAAACTCCGACATAGGTGAAGCTGTCACTTGGAGTGGGCGTCGCCCAGAGATGAGAACCAGAAGCAGAACACCAAAGCTATAAATATCGCATTTCTCAGATAAAGGACCTCCACCACCATATTCTGGTGCTACATAGCAAACAGTACCCCTCATGCTTGGGGTACTGCTGATTGTGCGACGAAACCGCCTTTGTTGTTGTTTGACAGGTTTGACATCTGTCTTGATATTAAGACGATGCACCGCTACGTTCGGATTGAGCCCTGGCATGTCTTCATAATTCCAGGCGAACACGTCGATGTACTCCCTGATTAGAGAGATTAACTCTTCTTTCTCATCGGGTAGGAGACTGTCGCTAATGAATATCGGTTTAGGATTTTCCTCACTCTTGGGGATTTCAGTGCCAGCAGCCCAATCCTGGCTTCTCCTCCTCCCTGCCATCGTCCTCTTCATCTCGCCACTGAGGCCATCCATCCACCACTCTTGACTGCCTCTGCTCCAATTCTTCTTCTTCCTCCTCTTCTTTCTCTCTGATGGCAATCCACAATCCTCATCATCCTCCTGCCACCAACGCGGGTGCTCTCCTCCTTCAATACTGCTTTTGCACTTAAGCATCCTCTTCCTCTGCTGTTTCTTGGTGAGCTCTTCACAGTACTCCTCTCGCCACCACTCCTTTGCTGGCCTGCTCTTCTTCTCCTTCTTCTCCCTCTCTTCATCCAATGAAGCCCACCACTCCAATCTCCGCTGATGTTTCCTACGCTCTGACTTCCCCAAAGTCTTCGGCAAGCAGTCCTCGGATGAAACAGTCGAGGGTCCAGTGATCCAATCGCTCTTCGGCCGTTCTTTCTTGATCTCCGAGCGAATCCATTCCATAACATAATCCTTTACCCCACCCCTCGAATCCCCATTGCCTCCTACATTACTGTCCTGCCGCCACCACCAGTCTCTACCCGTATACCCACTCTTCTTCCAGAACCCCCTTCGACTGCTCGAAGCCCCAATCTCCTTCTCGCCATCAACGCTCATTCTATCAAATCCTCCGACCTCTGAAGTCGATGCAACTTCCAATGCCATGATCGGTGAAGGAGATGATGCCATCTCGTCCCCATCAAAGCCAGCTGTTGTGGCACTCTCTGCCACAGTCTCGCCCATGACAGATGCATCATCCTCAATCTGCTCTTTTTTCCGGTCTTTCGGCGATTTAGGATCGACCCCAACAATCACAAACCTCCTCCTTCCTCGCTACCTCCTCCTCTCCTCCTCCAACTGCAGTAGCGGACTTCATCAGCACCACCAGCAGCAGTAGCTTTAAGGCGTGCAAGCCCAAAATCCGCAATCTTTGCTACGAACTGTGAATCGAGCAGAATGTTACTAGGCTTAATATCTCCATGAATCACCGAAGGATCGCAGACCTCATGCAAAAACTGCAGCCCCTTTGCAATATCCGCCGCAATCGAGAACCTCCGTCCCCAATCAAGAAGCTCCGGTGACTTTCGGCCAAGCAGCGCATCTTGAAGACTACCATTGCACATCAATTCATAGACAAGAAGAACTCTTTTCCCCAATCCGAGAGCTCCTCCCACAATCTCCTCATCGTCATCATCCAACTCTTCATTGCTCCGCGGCGCAGCATCGCACCATTTAGTTCGGCTCGTCGACAAACGAACCTATCGAACTAGACGCGAGCCCGATCTCGATGCGCGAGCAGAGGAAAGCATCTGCGGGCGACGGCGAAGGCTCGTTATGGAACTCCCCTGCCTTGAAGAGAGCCTGAATCCCATTAGTTGACGGCGACCTCCTGGCACGGAAGGGACCACGGAACACGGCCGAACCTCGCCTGGCGAGGATTGAGAGAGGGGGAGACGACGAACGTGGCTAGCGGCTGAGCTGTGAGTAGGTGAACGGCGAAGCGGGGTTCGGATCGCGAAACGGGCGGCGGCGGCGGGTTTTGAAGATGGAGCGGTCGAGGTCGGGGTTCCGTTCGAGTTGCACGGAAGCGGCGTAAGAGGATTAGGGCGAGGAGCGCAGGGACGAATAGGGCCATGGTGCAGCGGCGGCGATGCGGGCGGCGGTGGGGACGAGATCTTTGTGGTGCGGAATGAGGCGGGTGGCCGCCGCGGTGGAGGCGCGCGCGGTTGATGTGTGACATGGATCTTGATTTTTGAGCTTGATCAGCAGCTGTGATTTTGGAGACAGAAAAAGGGGAAATTTTGGAAAGTAGTTGATTTGAGATGAGAGAGGGAGAGAGGGAGGGAGCGGATTGGATCTTCAGACAAAAAGCTGATGCTCCTTTTTTTTTATTTTCCCCCTCTTGTGATGATACTGATTACTGAGATGAGGTTTGTTTTTGGCTTTTCAAAGTTTTACCTTTCATTTGATTTGATTACATTTGCGCTATAATTATTAAACACCTACAAAAAATGATATTTTCAAATGATATCTGTGTTCTTGTACTGTAGGACTTCGAACATGTGACTCGGTTTTGGTTAATGTTTTTTTTTTTCTTCAATTAACGAATTATTGTAATTGCTTTTTAATTTGGGATGGCCCATTAAAATTGGCCGCAAGTGTTCCAGACGAGTCCACAATAAGCGTCTGTGCGCTTGTGTGCAAGTTAGATCGGAGGGGTTGAGTTTATGGGAGCCAGCCAAAATCGAAAGGATTAAGTTGATAATTCTTGCACTTCATTATCAAAAATATATATATATATTTGTTTATATCGGTAAAAATAGTATTTCTTTATACATGTGACGTGATGTGATGCTTTCAAGTGAAGACTGTGTATTTTCATGCGCTCACGAACTGTCCGAATAAGATTTTTCTTAAACTAAGTCTTTCTCGAATACAAATACGCTATACTTTGATTTTTGCAGAAATATAAAATAATACTAGAAAGTTACTATTATTATATCTTAACGTCTGAAAGCAGCTTAAATGTGATCATCCACAAAGTCAAGCTAGATAAGACGAGTCGAAAACCAGCACAATTAATTTCGATTGGTCGTTCTCCGAGTGTTACTCTACAAATGCAGACGAAACTAGAATTGCTAGAACTGAAAGTTGAAGAGACGTCCAACAAATAATATTGGCAGGGTTTTCTTTGGAAAAGATTTGGATTGCGACCGATGATTTAGATACTCAAAAACTCTAGTAGGATAATAAGGGGCTGATTGTTTGCCTAAAAAAAAGTGGGAAATCAAAGAATAGGAAATCAAAGAATATGAAATCTTGTATTATGATTGTTTGGTTGGCTAAAAAAAGGAAATCAAATGATAGGAGATGAGATGAGATGAGTTGTTATCATATTATTAGATGATGTGAGTAATTTTTTAAGGGGCTGTTTGGTTCGTTTCCTAGATATAGGGAAATACATTTCCATGTACAAAAACACAAGTTTTGAGTTTTCTAAACTTTTCCAAGAAATAGATTGTTTCGCTTTGGTTCGTACAAAAAAAATGGTGGGAAACCAATGTATTTATTTTTCTTGTGTTTGGTTCGCATGAAAAAAAAAGGAAAAACTTTTGTTTATATGTCAAAAAGCTGACGTTGCTGCAGTTTTCGTCGATTTTACGAAGTTGAGAAAGGAATTGGGGAAGAAAAAAATCTAATGTGGCGGCGATTTTCACCGAGTTTCTCTTCTTCAACCCTAGCGAACCAAAGATGGGAAAAAACCGACGGAAAGCTTATATCCTACGTGGCCACGAAAAATCTGATGTGGAGGCGGTGTAAAACTTTTCCATCGAGTTAAAAAACGAACCAAACAGCCCCTAAAAAACTTGTTTTGAGATTATTTGGTTGATTAAAAAATAAGGAAATGTATTATAAGAAACTTATTTCCTATAATAGTTTCTTTCTTATATTTGGTTCATTCTTAAAAATAAGAAAATAGAGGAGATGAGATTGAAAGCATCCTAATACCACTAGAAAAGAACCCTAGAGAGGGGTGAATAGGGTTTATGCTAATCTAATCTGATTTATGCCAAATTAAAACTTACTAACAAATATATCCTAGCAAGAATGATATATTACAAATATATGTGTAAGGATATACAAGTAACACAAGGGTAAACAATCTAAACTAGATAGTGGGCAATATAAACAACAAACAATATACAAAGACAATATAAGATATGAACATAAAAATAAGTGCGCCAATGCAATCACAAACAAACGATGTGTTCACGGAGTTCGGTCCCCGCGGCCTACGTCTCCGCTCCTCACCTCGAGGAGATCTCCACTATCACACTGGGTTTTCTACGCTTACCCGAAAAACGTTTACACCTCACGATGTTGGTTTTCAACGCTCACCGATCAACGTTCACAATCACTCACAATGTAACTACACTAAACCTAAAGTGTTGGTCTCTAGCACGTATCTTCCTCAAGTGTTAGGAATTACAACCTCTCTCTAGGCATTTCCACCTACAACAGTCCTCTTGGGACGACCCCGTCTTTCACCACACACTCCTCTTGGTGTACTAGTGTATTACAAAGTGAACCTCGTAATTATAGCTCACAATACAACAAGTTTGTTCTCTACAATAGATGAGAACTCAACGTAGGCTCACACTTAATTGTTACAACTCTCACAACCCTAAATATACTATATATGAAAATACTAAAAGCTCAATGTGGGTGTGTATAACAATGAGATAAATCAAAGCTAAACTCAAATAAATTCTAGCTTATGGACATAAAAATCAAACATATAAAATAGCTAGATTGAGTTTAGGAAAACTTCTCTATATGATAACAAGAGAGAGGGAGAAGAGTAAATGCTCAAACACCAAAGGATGATCTTTACTTGTTCTTATGAAATTCTCTTCACAAACCGAAACTTGAAAAATGCTTAAAAGCTTTTTGAACAAACTTAAACCAAACTTTAAAACCCTTGTTAAACTCTCTTAAAACATTCTCTTAGTTATTTTTGGTCTGAGGTATGAGGGGTATTTATAGAGACCCCAAAACACAAAAAAACAAAGCAAAATGATCAAAAACCCAAAACTGGAACATGCTGGAAAAACTAGCCGTTACAGCATCAGTCAACTGACGGCTTTCATCAGTCGAATGATGAACTGACCGTTAGAGGTGTTTTCCAGCTCATCAGTCGACTGACGTACCTTATCAGTCGACTGATAACCTCATCAGTCGACCAAAACAAAACAGAATTTTTTGACAACTTTAGGCACTTTTATCAGTCGACTGACCAGTCGACTGATAACAGATATATAGCCTGTTTAAAACAGAAATCTGATTTTTAAACTGCCTTAAAAAATAGCAAACAAATTCAGAAAATTATGAAACTTTGGAAAATGATTGTAAACATGATAATACACATATGTTACAAAAACTGGTTTTCAAATAGCATCTCCTAAATGAGAAATCTCTTTATTTTTTAAAATAGTCCAAAACATAAAAATGAAACATACTTGTTTTGACATTTTGACTACACCATGTTTTGAAACTTCATAAACTGATTTCATAGACTTAATAAAAGATCTATGTTATGATTGTTAAGTCTATAAACTAATAAAACAATATTTTCACAAAATCATTTTTGTATAAACTTGAAAACTATAAAACCAAAACATATATATATATATATATATACCTGATTACAAAAGAGAGGAGAATGAATCTGATTCTCCCCTTTGTTTAATTCTGGGTTCTTCACGGTGGCGATGAGATGCCTCCCTCGAATGCTCGCGTTGAGTTTGCTTCTCGTTGACGATCCGACGTCTTGTTTCACTGGAACATGATCTTCTCCTCATGATTTGACGTTGTGGAGAACTTGCGTGGCAAGTTTTAGAACTCTTGATGAGTTGATTGATCTTAACTGTAATCGGTTAGACCAGCCAAGGATCTCTTCTTTGCTGCCAAAAAGAAGGATGAAAGATCTAGCAGACCGAACCCCGAACTGAATTGATTTTCAGTTATTTATAGGGGATTAAGAGGTATAATCGCCCCCTTAATTCGCTCCTAAGTGGGGCTAATGGGATGTAACCGCCCCCTTAAATCACTCCTGAGTGGAGTTGTGATCCCCTCAGATCGTGGAAAACGGTTTTGAAACCGTTCAGCTCGTGTTTGAACGAGTCAAACGCAGGCCCGCGTTCTGGCATGAATTCTGTGTCCAAACGCAATGCCTAAAAGCTTGAACGCAGCATCTGGAAGCTCGGACGCAGCGTTTGGAAGCTCATTTGCAGCGATTTAAGAGCTGCGTTTGGCAGCGGATCTGAGCTACGTTTGTACGATTTAAGAGCTGCGTTTGGCAGCGGATCTGAGCTGCGTTTACAGCAATTTGGAAGCTGCGTTTGTACGATTTAAGAGCTGCGTTTGGCAGCGGATCTGAGCTGTGTTTGCAGCTTTTGGAGCTGCGTTTGAGCTGCGTTCGTGGCTATGAACGCGGTGCATCTTGATGCTGGTACGCGGGGAGGACTTCCACGTCTTGATTTGAAGAGACCGTCGATTTGTAGTCTCTTTCTGTCAAAGCGTTGCAAAGATCGTTGTTTTGTAATCTTTTCTTTAGCTCTTTGATATGTGAGAGTCGTCAGATTGTAACTCTCGATGTTGATTGTGAAGACTGTTGATTAGAGCTTTCATCAGTTGTTGCGAAGGTCGTCAGATTGTAACCTTCATCAATCCACGTGAAAGTCTTCAAATTGTAGCCTTCTGGAAGTCGTCAGATTGTAACTTCCATCATCGGTGTTTGATGGGGATCAGCTATCTATTATGATTTTTAGACAGCCTACACATTGTTGATCTCAACTCTGATCTTAGAGTTGTTGATTCCTTGTGGTAAAGGATTTGTTCTCTGCACTTGCTTCGAAGGCATCTTGGTTGAAGGGATTTGCCACGTAGGACCTGTGTGAAGGTATGCGCCATAATCCTGCTTCCGGAATGTAGGGGTGGACCCTGCATTTTGAACTTGAGATGCGGGTCTCACCCTTGCATGTTGAATTTGGAACACGTGTATGACCTCGGCGTTCGGTTTTTGCATTGCGGGTCTGACCTTAATGTTTTAACTTAAGACATGGAAGTGGCTTCCGTGCATTTTTGACTAAGTCTTTGAGACTTGTCTTTGGCTCATCTGTTTTAAGTCTCGGCTCACATCCATTAAGCTGATGGACCTGCAAACGTGCATAGGATTTTTGGCAAACCCTCAGCCATCAACGGATTTGATAAGCCTTTACCGACTACCGTTTGAGTCGGGCTAGCATGTGGATTGTCTAAGTCCGTTCCACATGTAACGTTGTGCTAAGAGAATGAACCCTCTTAGACTTGATGCTATGATTTTGAATACATAGACTTTGTTATTTTCACGGGAAAAGACTAACCGACAACGCGTGTTAGGCGTAGGCTTATCTCTAATTAGGGATAGAGATAAAGTCCCCCATGCATAAAAGGCATGGATTTTGGTGCTACGATGTTGAATACGTAGACTTTGTTGTTATTTTTTCCTATGTTACTTGAAACACTGAAAGAAAGTTGAAAACGCCAGAGGTGTAATATTAACTTGGCATGAATTTTCACTTAGAGTGAAATTCAGAAATTTTCTTTATTATCACTAGGATAATTCCAGAAAATCTTTAATCCACTGGGGATTTTATAATGACAACTTGCTATTCCTGTTAAAAAAAAGATTAACAAGTTCATTGGGGGGGTTGACTGTTAGAGGTGTGATGTTAACCTAACAGTATTTTTATGGACCTATCGCTCCGTTGATGAGAGTCGATAAGTGGAAAGTGTTGCGATCGGAGTAACTTTGAGGACCTATCGCTCTATTGACGAGAGTCGATAAGTTGATTTTGTCAGAGGTGTTTGATATTAACGTGACAAGAGAATGTTGCGATCGGAACAACTTTGAGGACTTATCGCTCTATTGGGGAGAGTCGATAAGTTAATTGTCAGAGGTTTAGTGTTAACGTGACAGGATTATGTTGCGATGGGAGCAACTTTGTGGACTTATCATCCTATTGAAGAGGATTGATAAGTGAATTTTGTCAGAGGTGTGATATTAACATGACAGGAATTTGTGTTGCGATGAGAGCAACTTTGTGGACTTATCATCCTATTGACGAGGATTGATAAGTGGGTTGTCAGAGGTATGATGTTAACGTGACAAGATTGTGTTGCGATTGGAGCAACTTTGTGGACTTATCATCCTATTGATGAGGATTGATAAGTGGGTTTTGTCAGAGGTTTAGTGTTAACGTGACAGGATTATGTTACGATGGGAGCAACTTTGTGGACTTATCATCCTATTGAAGAGGATTGATAAGTGAATTTTGTTAGAGGTGTGATATTAACATGACAGGAATTTGTGTTGCGATGAGAGCAACTTTGTGGACTTATCATCCTATTGACGAGGATTGATAAGTGAGTTGTCAGAGGTATGATGTTAACGTGACAAGATTGTGTTGCGATGGGAGCAACTTTGTGGACTTATCATCCTATTAATGAGGATTGATAAGTGGGTTTTGTCAGAGGTTTAGTGTTAACGTGACAGGATTTATGTACTTGTGATTTGAACAAGATTTTGGGGACTAGCGTCTCGCTGGGGAGAATTGCTTGAGTTTATCATCAGGAACAATGAGTTTTGATACCTGTGATTTGAATTTGATTTTGAAGACTTAGTGTCTTGCTGGGGAAGATTGCGATTTGAGCAATTTTGAGGACCTATCATCTTATTGAAGAGGAGTGATAGGTTGATTGTCAGAGGTGTATTGTTAACGTGACAAATTGGGAGTGATGCAAGCTGCATTCATACTCTGTGGGTGATGATCGTCAGAAGTGTAATGTTAACTTGACGATGTGAAAGATTTATTACTCTTAATCCAATGGATTCCAAGTAACCAACCCCCAGTCTTGATTAAGACTTAGCAGGGGAATAAAAAGAGGTAGACAAGGCACATCACCTAGTGGGGCACTATCCATGAAGTCGGAATAGAGGCACATCACCTGGTAGGCCATTATCTGATGAGTTTGACTATCAGAGTGACGGTTAACGTGATAGTTTTGATGGACCCGCCATCCTACTTGAAGAGGATTGGTGGGGGAATTTGGAAAAACTAGACTATCAGAGGTAACTGTTAACGTGATAGTTTTGTGGGCCCGTCATCCTACTTGAAGAGGATTGGTGGGGGAATTTGGAGGAAAAGGACTATCAGAGGTGACGGTTAACATGATAGTTTTGGTGGACCCGCCATCCTACTTGAAGAGGATTGGTGGGAGAATTTGGAGGAAATGGACTATCAGAGATAATCATTAACATGATAGTTTTGATGGACCCATCATCCTATTGAAGAGGATTGATAGGGGAATTGGAGGAAATGGACTATCATAGGTGATCATTAACGTGATAGTTTTGATGGACCCATCATCCTATTGAAGAGGATTGATAGGGGAATTTGGAGGAAATGGACTATCAGAGGTAACTGTTAACGTGATAGTTTTGGTGGATTTCGTGGTTGACAGAGGTGTTCTATTGAACATGACAACTCAGAAAATTTATTATTCATAATCCAATGAACTACAAATAAACCAACCCCCAGTCTTGAACAAGTGCAGAGGGGAAAATGGTGGACATGACACATCGCCTAGTGAGCCACTGTCTAACGAGTTTGACTATCAGATGTAACTGTTAACGTGATAATTGTTAGACCCGCCATCCTACTGGAAAGGATTGGCTTCAGCGGCCGTAGTATCTTCCGGTTCTGACTGGGAAGAGTGAGCTTGGTCCGATTGCTCAGGAGAAGATTGGGCTTGGTCCGATTGCTCAGGCTGATCCTGCCTACTTTGTTCTTTATCTTTGATCCTGGCAATGATCTTTTGAGCATGTTCGCCTTGAGAGATTAGTTATCTCCAGGAACGGCATTCTGCAACTCCTATTCGGGCTAGGAGGTCAGTCTGCAAGTTGTGTCGACAGGTCTCTACTAAGGTAGACTGTGTCATACCTGACGAACACCGGAGAGCCATGGTTCGGAACCTCTTGACGAAGGCTTTGACGGACTCCCTCTTCTTCTGCTTAGTGGCGAGAAGAGTATGGATGGAGACTTATGTATCCTCTTCAAAGAATCTTGACAGGAAGAGTCTCTCTAGATCCGCCCACTTTTGGATACATCCCGTAGGCAGTTTTCTGAACCATTCAAAGGCAACTCCCTTGAGGGTGCCAATGAATAATCGAGCCAGTATGGCGTCATTTGATATCACATTCCCAGTCTGTGACTTAAAATGATAGATATGTTGGTTCGGTGATCCCGTGCCGTCAAAAGTTTGTAGTGTCGTGAGCTCAAACTTTGGAGGATAAGGGGTTGCATCCCATTCGGCAGGATAGGGCCTGGAAACTCCCTCGTCTTGGAGCTTGCTTCTCTTAGCAATGACATTGAGGCGGGCTTCCAATTCTTCCATTTTGACAGACTGGAGATTCTGTTCGTTCTCTGTCTCTCTTCCTTCATCAGAGGGAGATTCTAGGTTGTGGGCTTCTTGGTCAGAAGCCGTGTCATCAACCACTTTTTCCTTCCTTTTGCTTGTGTGAGGTCGGGATGAAGACGTTTTTCCTCTTCGGGAGGATTCTTGCCTAGTTGGCGAATCTGTCTTCTGAGATTTGGCTTTGTCTGCGACGAGTTGAGTCAACAGGGCCATGAGTTCATTGATGGCCTCCTGCAGAGATTTGAGCATGGCCTCCTGCTCAGCAATTCTCCTTACCAGGTCTTCATGATTTCCCGTCATATAAGCGGAGCTCTCATGCTCAACAAAAGAGCTTGATGATTGGGACTTCGCAATGGCTGAGTGTTCATCATCGGAATTGGTTCCTCTAGCTAGCTTCCGATAGTTGACGGGGAGAATGGCTCCTGTTCGCGTCCGAGTGCGTTGGTAGACTCCTTCAAACTCGTTAGCAATTTCTCTGACGGTCGGTGAACGACTCGTCTCAGAGTCATCTGAACTAGGACCTGAGGCTTTTCCTCTACCGATCACATTGATAGTGACCCCAGGATATTCGGTCTCTGGAGACTTCCTCCTGTGAGAACGTCGTCGTTGGTTGGGCAAAGCAACGTTCGTAAATTGGTTGAACACCAACAGTTTGACCGCATATGAGCAGCATTGACATCCTGAGAGGACCGTAGGAATCAGTCGTTCACATTGGAATGAACGAATGACTTGTTGCATCAGTCTTTCTCTCAATATGAACTCTTTCAAATCTGTTGCAAAGACTCGAGAAGAATTACTCACTGATTGTGAGGTTTGAATTAGAACCCCCAGTCCATGATTGGACAGGACTGGCTCTTGGTGAACATGGATCTGGTTGAGATGCCTTGAATCCATGAACTTCTTATATCCGCCCCTCAATATAGTCACGCTACGTGTAGGCATATAAAATTGCTTATAGGTCTATTAGCACAGCTCGGCACAAACCGACGAACCAACGAGGCGCGGGGGCGGCGACCGAGATCGACGAATCGCACGCAAGCAACGGAATACATCCGTGTCGCCATTTGGAATCAATGCAGTGCTTAAAGAGTCAAGCGACGTGCATCCAACAAGGACAAACTCTGGCGACGAATCTACTGATGCGAATCAAGATCAGTTTTCGGACTCGAACATCAGAGAGCCGGATTTATCTGCCTAATGCAGGGATCCAGATTTACTGCCCAAATCAGGAATCGGATTACTGCCTAATCAGGGGATCCAGATTTATCTAGTCCTAATCAGGATCCAAGATTTTTACTGCCTAGATCGGCGTGATAGGACCAGATTTACTGCCTAAACAGGAATCAGATTTACTGTCCTAATCAGATTCCAGAGTTTAACTGCCAAATCAGCGAATCAGATTTACTGCCTAATCAGGATCCAGATTTACTGCCAAATCAGGGAATCAGATTTACTGCCAAATCGGATCTAATCAACCGAATCACCGAGACCGCGAAAAACGCGCAAAAACCACAACACCCAGCAGTGTTGGCCGACAGTTGTCATTTCGCGGCCACCAGCAGGTGGGCCGACGTTTAGTCATTTCGCGCGCCACCCAGAGGTGGCTCGACAAGTTGTCATTTCGCGGCCACCCAGAGGTGGGCCGACACGTTGTCATTCGCGGCCACCCAGAGGTGGCCGGGACAGTTGTCATGTTTCGCGGCACCCAGAGGTGGCCCGACAGTTGTCATTCGCGGCCACCAGAGGTGGCCTGACAGTTGTCATTTCGCTGGGGGCACAGTAATGGGAGCTATAAATAGGCCCCTTGGTTCATTTGTTGAAGGGCTTGGCAAATTTTGGTTCGCTCAGAGAGGCGAAGCTCCTGCTGCGGATTGGAGACTCCGCGAACTTTAAAAAAGATTGAAACTTTGGGATCTTCTTGGACTCACTCCTCTCAGATCTGGGTGCTCGGCGATCATCAACAGTCAAATAAGGCCAGGCATGTGGGAGAGGCATCAGATCCTCAGATGCTACGCAGGCATACTCCGGATCTCAAGCTTGGTCTTAGCCATCCGAACTTGGACGATTGTTTCCTTGGTGAAACCAATCCTCCCGGACTATTATTTGCCTTGGTGAAATAATACCCGTCGTACTGCGTAGATCCGACCGATCTAGATCGTCGCGGTGTGCTGGTCCACGGCAAACACCCGGCGCAGGCCAAAGAAAGCCACCAAAGCGATCGCCGCAAAACAGGTCGTAAAGACTTGACCTTCGGCTTGGAATAGATTGCGTTTTGTTGTTCAACAGAGGAAGGATTACACCAGACATCTGGTCATAGTGTTATTTCAACATAGGTCCAGCTCTTTGCTGACTGATTTAACGCGTCTGTAGGTAAACGCGATGGCCGCCGATTGTTATAAAAAGACCACCAAAGGTTCTTCCTTCTCTTTCGATGCATGACGGACTTATCACGCGAGATAACTCCCCCAAGCCCTTCTGAAACCTAAAGTATAAGGTGAACACTCACTGATGACAATGAGAATTAATATCATACCCAAACGAAAAGCTACGATTTTTTCACCTGAGAATATCCTTATTTCAGTGATGCATTGGCTCTGCATGGGTCTCAAGAACGTCGGTAGATATTTAAATCCTTAAGCTCCTGTTATGATAGTAAATAAAAAGAATTAAGTCCGAGCATCCAAGCGTGAACTTCGCTGATTCAGTAGTTAACCCGTGAATTACCTGCCGGTCAATCTTGTTTAGGCGATTCTCACTTCGCCTAGGTTTCATTTACCTGCGCGACCACAGGGTGCACGATGACCTCTCTATGACTCCGCACTGCACTCTAACTTCCTGCATAAGGAGCCATTATAGGATCGTGCTATGATGATTTACTTCTAATTCTTCGAAATTTAAAAGTTCAAACCCACATCCGTTTACACCCAGAGATTAAAACTTTTGATATGGGTGTCATTATGCCCTATGTTAGAACCTCGATTGAATGTCAAAACCTGAAAACAATATTTGATATAGACCCATTCCTTTGCAAATGGCACAAAAGATCCCAAGTCGAATTGCTCATACGTGCATCCACTTTCCTATCATATAGCCCTCCCGTGTCAGCAATATAGGCCCAAAGTTAAAAAAGGAAATGGAAAAACAACCCTCTATTCATTTGTCATAAAAGATTGAACAATAAATGTCCTGGTGTTTACCCTTAAACTTCAGTTGGCAGGTTTACACTGGCCATTATTCCCTGTAGACGACATGGAAAATGCTTACAGAATCTATGAAGTTCCAGCTTCCTATTAGTACTAGATGAACCCATCGACTCGGCAAGGCACTTTGCCATGATGTCCCAGTCGT
>NC_033797.1:76114523-76242736 GCF_001876935.1 Asparagus officinalis
TTTACTATTTTTGGAGTTGATTTACTATGCCCAACTGATTTTACAAAATCGTGTATGTCAGCAGTTTTTTAGAAACTGTAAATCTGTGTTCAAATATTTATTTCTATCAATTGGGAAATTATTTTTCAGAAATTCTTTCTTTAACATGTCATTATATATGTATAGAACCTTCCTACAAAATTTCATAATTTTTGGATCTGTTTTACTATTTTTAATTGATTTTACAAAACCGAACCTGAGTTCAAATGCTCACTGGGCGACAGAGAGATTATTGGTCGACCGGTCCGGTCGACCGATGAAATTTTCCGGTCGACCGATGCAAATTCCGGTCGACCGATGAGGTCTTTTTCTGCTTCCAACGGCTAGTTTTTTGACCGTTGTTTTTTGTCTTTTGCTCACGTTTTTGGCTGAGTTGTGAGAGGGTATAAATACCCCATTGTCTTCAACTTTCAAGCTATCTAAGAGAGTTTTAAAACAAGTTTAAGAAAGTTTTAATCAAGGGTTTAAGTTTGTTTTTAGTGTTTGTTTAAAAAGCTTTTAAGCATTTACAAGAGTTTGGTTTGTGGAGCAAATTTCACAAGAGCAAGTGGAGATCATCCTTGGTGTTTGAGCATTCATTCTTCTCCCTCTCTCTTGTCATCTATAGAGAAGTTTCCTTAAACTCAATTCTAGCATTTTATAAGTTTGTTCTTAATTTCATAAGCTAGATTTCATATTGAGTTTATATTGTTTTATCTCTTTGTTCACACACAACCTATTGAGCTTATTGTATTTACATTCATAGTATAATTTGGGGTTGTGGGTTTGTGACTAAGAGTTGTGCTTAATTAAGTTCTCACCTTGTTTAGAGAACAATCAATTGATTTATATTGTGCTTAATTGTGAGGATTCACTTGTAATACACTTGTACACTGAGAGAAGTGTGTGGTGAGAGACGGGGTCGAATCCAAGAGGAGTGGCTCGGTTGACGTGCCTAGGGAGAGGTTGTAACCGAGCACTTAAGAAGGAGGACACGGGCTAGGACCAACACTTAGTGTGTGAGGTGTGATTACATAGTGATTGTATTGTGAGGTGTAAACATTGTTCGGGTGAACGTAGAAAACCTGGTTGTGATAGTGGAGATCTCCTCGAGGTGAGGAGCGGAGGCGTAGGTCGTGGGGACCGAACTCTGTAATCATATTGTTTGTTTGTGATTGCATTGGCGCACTTACTTTTATGTTTATATCTTATATCGCCTTTGTATATTGCTTGTTGATTATGTTGCCCACTATCTAGTTTAGATTGTTTACCCTTGAGCTTATATATCCTTGCACATACATTGCCTATATCTCTTTGTTAGGATATATCCTGTTGTTCATATTACTTATCCTAGCTCATATACATTGTTGTATTTCATACTTGCTAGGATAACTCATTAATTAATTTTAATTAGCATTTAATCGGATTAGATTAGCATAAGACCCTAATCACCCCCCCTCTAGGGTCTAACAGACCGCACCTGTGTTCATTCGTCAGTGGGCAGCAGAGAGTTTGTCGGTCGACCGGTGCGATCGACCGAGAGCTTGAAATTTCCATCGGTCGACCGCATCGGTCGACCAAAGAAGTCTCTGCTCGATTCTCAGTTTCGGATCTGGATCGCGGTCGGCCGCAAGTTTTTTCGGTCGACCACCAAGGTTTTCAAATGGTAATTTTTGTACTTTTACGGCGCCGCTCAGTACAGATTTCAGCGATGTTTGTTTCCAGATTTTGGGGGATTAAGGGTATGGGTTTTAACAGCTGTTTTCTTTTATTTAAACTCAACCTCTTCTTCTTCCTCAGTGTCCCAGCTTTTGCAAAAACCAGAAACGTTGTTTTTACTGACCAAAATTTTCAAACCTGTTCTTTCTGAGTTCTTGTGTGTTTCACTTCCCAGCTTCAGTGTGCTCTTTCTCTTTGCCATAGGGACGTTGTAAAGAGAGAGTCTTACACCATTTCTACTATCTTGAGAGTGTGATCTTGTGTAGATCAATTGTGAGGGAGTGTGATCTAGTGAGATCAACTGTGTAGTGTGAGATCGTGAGGGGATCACTGTGTAGACGAAGTTCCGGCTTCCAAACCGGGTTGTGTAGTGGATTTCTCCTCGAGAGTGGGGAGCAGGGATGTAGGTCAGTGGACCGAACCTCGTTAACACATCGCGCGCCACAGGATAACGATTCTTAACCCTATCTCCTCTATTTTGATTGCATTAGAATATTGTGGTTTGTTTGTCTTAATTTTATTGCATAATTATAGCCTCTTGACCCTAATCACCCCCCCTCTAGGGTCCAACAATTGGTATTAGAGCTTGGTCTCTATATTAGTTTTTGGTTTAATCACCTTAGAGAAAAGATCTTATGGAGGCTTCAATGAATGTGTATATATTAGAAGGACAATCCACCACTAGACCACCACTCTTCACCGGGAGTAATTTTGCTTATTAGAAAGCTAGGATGAGAATTTACCTTCGTTGCATTGATCTTGACATCCTAGAGCTCATAGAAAAGAAATATGTAGAGAAGTCCAAAGTCGGGAACATGACCGATGGAGAAAGGCACCAAGCCAATCTCAATGCTAAGGCTATGAATGCCTTAATTTGTGGTCTTTCCCCCAACGAATATAATAGGGTTTCCACGTGTGCAACCGCATACGAAATATGGGTGAAATTGTGTATTACACACGAAGGAACCCCCCAAGTTAAGGAATACAAGATTAGTGGACTTATGCATGAATATGAGTTATTTCAAATGCTTCCAAATGTATCAATTGATGCTATGTTTTCTCGCTTAACTAACATTATCAATGAATTGCATGGTCTTGACAAGAAATTGACTATTCAAGAGATGAACTACAAGATTCTTCGTTCATTGACTCCGATGTGGGAACCCAAGGCGACGGCGATAGAAGAAGCTCATGACCTTACCACTTTACCCCTCGATGGCCTCATCGGAAAGCTCAAGGTCCATGAGAAGAAGCTCAAGGGGAAGGAGAAGGAGGAAGTGCCCTCACGGGAAGTGGAGGAGCCATCACCAAAATTGAAGACCATAGCTCTCAAAGGAGCTAGTGATTACTCCTCTCCGTCATCGGATAGTGAAGTGGATTTTTCTAGAAAAGTGGCTCATCTCTCTAGAAGAATCTCTAGACTCATAAAAATGAATAAGAAATTTAACCCCCGATCTAACAATAAATTTTCTTTACGTGTAGGAAAATATTTCGAATGCAATGAACCGGACCACATCGCTAAGGATTGCCCCAAGCTCAAGGACAAGTACATGAAGTACAAGAAGAAGAAGGCTATGTATGCCGGATGGGAAGAATCCGAACCAAGTGATTCGGATAGCAATGAAGAAGGAGCCAAACTTTCTCTTCATGACCCCAACATTTGTTTCATGGCCCATGAATAAGAGGTAATATCCGAGACCGAAAGTGAATCTTTCTACATGCAATGTGACATAGCTACGGCTCTAGAAGAATTGAACTTTGAATTTAAGAGAATGTCAAAAGAATACTCTTCTTTTAAAAAATTGCATGCTTCTTGTGACATTAAGCTAGAACAATTAGCAACCTCTCTTGCACTAAAAGATGAATTGCTAAGAGATCTCGATTTCGAGAATAAGCAATTAAGATCAAAGATTGAAAGACTAGAAATTGAGAGTGGTAGGACTAGACCCACTCATGCTTATGATAATTATAATCATCATGGTAGAAATAGATTTCATAGATCTCATGCTCATACACACAAGAGAAATTTTGTGTGCACATATTGTATAAAATATGGACACATTTCTACTCATTGTAGGATTAAAGACAACCATGATTTTTATGGAATGATATGGGTACCAAAAAGTACCAAGACAACTAACCACCAAGGACCCAAGACTTGGGTGCCTAAAGCTACTACATCTTCATCTTCATCTCTTGTAGGGAACATCACGGCAACGACGTAAGGAGATGTGGTACCTTGATAGTGGTTGCTCACATCATATGACGGGCAACAAAGAGTTATTTGCAACCCTATCAAGGATTGAAGGAGGTAACGTCTCCTTCGGTGGTGGTGAGAAAGGTAAAATCATTGGTATAGGTTCTATTGGTAAGAAACCCTCACCCATTATTGAAGATGTCTATTTAGTAAGTGGTTTGAATCATAATCTTCTTAGCATTAGCCAATTAAGTGATAAAGGTTTTGATATTTCCTTTAAACCGGATAAATGCATCATTAGTATGAATGGAAAAATTGTCTTTATTGCTAATCGCAAATCTAATGTATATATTTTTGAGATGAATGAACTAGTGAATCAAGATGTGAAGTGCCTTGCGGCAATTGATGAAAACCCTTGGATTTGGCATAAGAGACTTGGACATGCAAATATGGAGTTAATATCAAAATTGTCTAAGAGAAATCTTGTAAAAGGGTTACCTAGCTTGCACTTCATCAAAGATACCACATGTGAGGATTGTGCCAAAGCTAAACAAACAAAATCTTCCTTCAAATCCATCAATGAGGTATCGACT
The DNA here is from genome assembly GCF_001876935.1 of Asparagus officinalis. Classification (NCBI taxonomy): domain Eukaryota; kingdom Viridiplantae; phylum Streptophyta; class Magnoliopsida; order Asparagales; family Asparagaceae; genus Asparagus; species Asparagus officinalis. The sequence continues at coordinate 76,119,051 of NC_033797.1, forward strand.
TCTAAACCTTTGTAAGTACTTCATCTTGATTTGTTTGGACCTATGCGTGTTACCTTTCTTGGAGGCAAACACTATGTTTTTGTGATTATTGATGATTTCTCTCATTTTACATGGACAATATTTCTTGCAAATAAAAATGTTTGTTTTGAAGAATTTGCTAATCATGTTAAAAGAATTGAAAATAAAAAAAAGTGATCATGGAGGTGAATTTCAAAATGAATTTTTCTATGATTTTTGTGCTCATCATGGTATAACTCACATGTTTTCCGCTCCTAGAACACCACAACAAAATGGTGTTGTTGAACGGAAAAATCGCACCATACAAGAGATGGCACACACTATGCTAAATTCATTTGATTTGCCAAAATATTTTTAGGCGGAAGCCATCAATACGGCTTGCCATGTTTTAAATCGTGTTTTGATTAGACCAAAGCTTAAGAAAACTCCTTATGAACTTTTTTTTATGGAAAAACTCCTTTTATTGGTTATTTTCGTATCTTTGGGTGCAAATGCTTTATTTTAAATACAAAAGATCACCATGATAAATTTGATTCCAAAATTGATGTTGGTATTTTCTTGGGTTATGCACCTCGAAGTAAGGCTTATAGGGTCTTCAATAAACGAAGTCTCGTTGTTGAAGAATCTATAAACGTTACTAAATAATTTTCAAAGAAATGATGTTTGGAAATTAGTTCCTAGACCTAACAATGCTAGTGTTATTGGTACTAAATGGGTTTTTAGAAACAAACTTGATGAACATGGCATTGTCACTAGAAATAAAGCTCGTTTGGTTGCCCAAGGATACAATCAAGAGGAGGGCATAGACTATGATGAAACCTTTGCACTGGTTGCAAGGTTGGAATCCATTAGAATGTTTTTGGCATTTGCTAGCTTTAAAAATTTCAAATTATTTCAAATGGATGTCAAAAGTACTTTTTTGAATGGTTTTATAGAAGAGGAAGTATTTGTTGAGCAACCCCCCGGTTTCATAGATCATGTTTTTTCTAATCATGTTTACCGGGTTCAAAAATCTTTATATGGGTTGAAACAAGCTCCTAGAGCTTGGTATGCTCGCCTCTCTAGTTTTCTTGTTAAAAATGGCTTTTCAAAAGGAACAATTGATAACACTCTTTTTGTGAGAAAAAGGAAAAATAATTTCATTTTAGTTCAAATATATGTGGATGACATTATTTTCGGTGCTACTAATGAATCCTTGTGCAAGGAATTTTCTAAAGTTATGCAGGATCACTTTGAGATGAGTATGATGGGAGAGCTTACATTCTTTCTCGGGCTCCAAGTCAAGCAAACTAAGGATGGGATCTTCATTTCACAAAGCAAGTATGCAAAGGAATTGGTGAAGAAATTCAAGTTGGAGAATTCTAAGCATGCGCCTACTCCCATGAGTACTAGTGTTAAGCTTGATGCGGATGAGAGTGGTGAAGATGTGGACCAAAAACTATACCGAGGTATGATAGGTAGTCTTCTTTATCTCACCGCTAGTAGACCCGATATCATGTTTAGTGTGTGTGCATGTGCACGTTTTCAAGCATCTCCTAAAGCATATCATTTAATTGCGGTTAAAAGGATCATTAAGTATGTTAATGGAACTTTTAACCTTGGTTTATTTTATCCAAGAAGCACCTCTTTTGATTTATATGGTTTTTGTGATGCCGACTTTGCCGGATGTAAGGTAGATCGCAAGAGTACTAGTGGAACATGCCAATTCTTAGGAAATTCCCTTGTTTCTTGGGCTTCCAAGAAACAAAATTGTGTTGCATTGTCCACTACGGAAGCGGAATACATTGCCGCCGGCTTATGTTGTGCTCAAGTTTTATGGATGAAACAAAGTTTAGTTGACTATGATTTGAATTTTCAAAATATTAAAATCTTTTGTGATAACACAAGTGCTATAAATATTTCCAAAAATTCGGTTTTGCATTCTAGAACTAAACATATTGATGTACGCCATCATTTCTTACGCGATCATGTAGAGCGACAAGATGTATCCCTAGTATTTGTTGACACCAAATCTCAACTAGCGGATATATTTACTAAGCCTCTTGGAGAGGATGATTTTTGTCGCATAAGAAATGGTTTGGGCTTATGCACTATGTGAAAGTTCTACATTGCTTGCTTGATTAGTTGCATTTTGCATTTGGCATTTCTCTTTACCCCATTTTTGATGGTGACAAAGGGGGAGAGAAATCTCCTCATTTGTTGCATATATTTAGGGGGAGCTCATAGATAGGGGGAGCACCTATCTATAAGCTATTTTATTTTTGCTATTATATAATGGTTGGTTGTCATCATCAAAAAGGGGGAGATTGTTAGCCCTTATGTTTTGATGATGTTCTTACAACCACCATTATCGGTACTAATGGCTTATTGAGTATAAATGTAGTAAATTCATTTGTCAAGCTCGTTAGTGCCATTAATGGAGGATGGATGGAATATATGCTACAACGAAGATATCCAAAGGAGGAGGAGGCCAAGAGATGAAGCAACGTTATTTCAAGAACGACAAATTCGATCAAAAGCTTCATCCGATTCAAGCTATATCAAAGCTCAAGTATATTGCTCTCTATATGAGGATATTAGCTTTCTTTTGTTTTTCTCTCTAGTGCTAGAATGTAGGCAAAGAGTTACTGAGTTTACTTGAAGCTATTGGGAATCACACACACGTTTTTAGACTTGTGCTTTTAAGCGTTTTTCACAAAATACTATTTTTCACAAGTATGAGTACCTATCTGCAAAATTCTTTTTCCAAACAGTTTGTTTTTAGTATTAAAAACATTTTACAAAGTTTCAGAATTTTCAGAGGTCAAATGAATATTTTGGAAATATTTCAACTTGGTCAAATAACCTGATTTCAGAATATGTCAGAAATCGGTCGACCGCTTTTCCAAACAGTTTATTTTTAGTATTAAAAACATTTTACAAAGTTTCATAATTTTCAGAGGTCAAATAAATATTTTACAAATATTTTAAAGTGAGTCAAAAACAGTTTTTTGGAATGTATCAGAATGCGGTCGACCGCACCGGTCGACCGCACCTGTGTTCATTCGTCAGTGGGCAGCAGAGTGTTTGTCGGTCGACCGGTGCGGTCGACCGAGAGCTCGAAATTTCCATCGGTCGACCGCACCGGTCGACCGAAGAAGTCTCTGCTCGATTCTCAGTTTCGGATCTGGATCGCGGTCGACCGTAAGTTTTTTTGGTCGACCGCCAAGGTTTTCAAACGGTAATTTTTGTACTTTTACGGCGCCGCTTAGTACAGATTTCAGCGACGTTTGTTTCTAGATTTTGGGGGATTAAGGGTATGGGTTTTAACAGCTGTTTTCTTCTATTTAAACTCAACCTCTTCTTCTTCCTCAGTGTCCCAGCTTTTGCAAAAACCAGAAACGTTGTTTTTACTGAGCAAAATTTTCAAACCTATTCTTTCTGAGTTCTTGTGTGTTTCACTTCCCAGCTTCAGTGTGCTCTTTCTCTTTGCCATAGGGACATTGTAAAGAGAGAGTCTTACACCATTTCTACTATCTTGAGAGTGTGATCTTGTGTAGATCAATTGTGAGGGAGTGTGATCTAGTGAGATCAACTGTGTAGTGTGAGATCGTGAGGGGATCGCTGTGTAGACAAAGTTTCGGCTTCCAAACCGGGTTGTGTAGTGGATTTCTCCTCGAGAGTGGGGAGCGGAGACGTAGGTCAGCGGACCGAACCTCGTTAACACATCGCGCGTCACAGGATAACGATTCCTAACCCTATCTCCTCTATTTTGATTGCATTAGAATATTATGGTTTGCTTGTCTTAATTTTATTGCATAATTATAGCCTCTTGACCCTAATCACCCCCCTATAGGGTCCAACACTACATACCTTCTCGGTCTTTTTTGAGGCCTATTAGTGGGCCCTGGTCTCTCGACCACAGACCCTACCTCCTGGCCCCTGGGAAGAGGAAGCGCCAATAAGTTCACCCTAGCCCGGTCGGCCTCCGAGGGTAAACCAACCAAGATGTACGCCACCCGAAGTGACGCCGGGTCAAATAGATTGCTTCTCTCTCGAGACCTGGCATAAGACCCGATCTTCTCTAGCTGTCTCCTCTCTTCAACCTCAAGAGGGCCCGGCCTCAAGGCGTCCTTGTTTATTTTCGGCCATTTTGAGCAGGAGAGAATCCCGTCGGCTCCAGAAACCCATATGAAATATTCCTTCTAGTCCTTATTGTACTCCGAAGCATTAAAAATCAATTTGAAGCCGCCTGTATAATGAAAGAAGAAGTACAGATTCTTTTTGGTTGACTTATTACCGACCAATTGCCCGAACAACTTCATAGAAGGCTAGACGCTGACTCTGGAGCAGATAAACTATGAAAGCCATCAGGATTCCCACCACATTCGGGGCAAGCTGGGAAGGAGAAATCCCCATGGCTAAGCATGCCTCTTTCATGAAGGGATGAAGAGGCAATCGAAGTCCCTATTCTAAATGCGCCAGGTACACAGGAACTCTACTAGGACCATGGTGGTAGATCGGATCCGTTCCCTCGGGGATCTCCAATTTGAAGTCCCGATGGATGTCATAAAGGCTGTAGAACCTCTTAAGGCTCTTAGCAGAAACCTTCGAATGAATGGAACGAAGAAGGATGATCCTTTCCTCACTGCGACCGCAAGCAGAACTTAGTAAAGCCATTAGAAACTCTGATTGAAGGAAGATCAGGAGTGGGAAAAGAAACGCTACGAAAGCAATGACAAAAGATGAAAGGTTTTCTCTCCCCTTCTCTTAAGTAAATTTATAAACTTCCAATCGACAGGTAGAGCTATCCAAACGACCCTCATCCTTTACAATAAATGACGGAGATTCAACGAAAAGGGATGGGCATTTTTTGAAATTTGAAATTTGGAACGTCACATCCGTTCCGTAGCCCTACGCCACGTGGATCTCGAGAACTTAAGAGCATCATTGTTGAATCTCCGACAGCTGGTAGACAAGCTATTACATCGTGTCAGGCAGCAACAGTCCAAATCCTCTCAAGAATATATTGTAAAGAAATAAGACGATCTTGTCAACTGACGCCTTTGCTGGCCAACGAAACCACATCCTCTCTACTGATGACACAAACGATGACATTAGTCAACACATCCCCTTGATAACTAAGCTAAGACAACACCTTCCAGTATCAACTTAGGAGGCAATACTAATCGACTCAGAGATAGTAAGCAAATTCCTCCAAATCTGCAGAGAAGATCTCACCTCACTCAAGCAAAAATCCGAGATTCTACAAAATAAGAGGATAATACTTTTTCATTCATTAGCCAAGCCTTACAAAATTAAAATCTATAATGACAAAAGAAGAAAACTCCTATGAAGACTATTGTAGATCCATTCCGGCTCCTGAGATCGGAGGTGGAGGACTTCTCGGAGTAGCCGAACGGAGGAGTCGATAGATCTGGTTCCTCGACCAAAGTACCCCCGGACCCACTCAAGTCAAAACCTGCTCCTCATACCTCCAACTCTTCCAACTCGTGCAAATAGTTGGTGACCATGGGAGGATAATGAAGGCGATTGAAGCTATTCTTCATCTCGGTCAGAATCTGAGCCGACATATAATCACATCCAGCTTTGCAAGCTAGTGCCACTTCGGTTTGACTAGCTAACCTCCCCCGATATTCGTCAACAATGTCCTGATGACAGCTATCAAGAATCTCCTGACGGTACTCGTCAATAACCTCCTGGAGGGGTTTAGACTTTAGACGCGTGATCTCTTCTTGAAGTTTGGCAATGGTCACCTCCGTCGCGTCTAACTGATGCTTCGCATGAGCCGTCACCACCTTCTCTGCCCGGGCTAAGACATCAGCATGATCCCTCTCCTGAAGTGTCTCATTTAGCTCCCGTCTAAGCTTGGCAACTTGAGAAACATCGGAAGTGGAACCTTCGGAGAGCTGTTGTCGAAGGACTTCATCGTTGGCCCTTAATAGATCAACCTCCTCAAGAAGCTCCTGGTGCGAGGTTCAAAGATGATCTACTCGACCAAATAACTCATTTTCCAATAGAGCCCCTCGGAGAAAATAACTATGAAGAGATTGATGGAGGCCAAGGTCAGGTATTCTCCTGAGAAACTTCTCATCCTCTGGGAGATAGAGCTGATCAATAGCACTCGCCTGGATTCGGCAAGACCCAATGATGGACCCCCTAGCATCAAGATGGTGTTCAGCTTCAAAGCAGAACTCTGGCTGGGGCTCCTTTGCATACTTGGCAGCAGATGAAGGACGCTCAATAATGCAGGACCTCAGCTGGTCACATTCTGTCTCATCCACGTCGGAAAAGCCATGTGGAAAAGGGTCCTTCCTATCGGCACCCGGTGATCCTGCCTTTTCCTGAGCCGGCTCCTTCCCCGTTGAGTCGACTCCCACGGATGTTCAAATTCCTCAGCTCTTTCTTCAAGGAGGGTCTTGACTGACCCTCTCGGGGTCGAACCCCCTTATGAACCACTCAGAGGGACGATAGCCTTCTGCATCCCTTCATTTGTCGGTTGAGATACCCCTTCGGCCTCCTTTCTTCTCCTTCTATGAGTAAGAGAGGACTCCCACTCCTCGGAGACCAACATGACCTCGGAAGGAGGGACATCTGAGCGGAGGCGTTTTGTCGACCTGGCAGAAGATTCCTCCTGGGGATCGATGAACCTAGCTGAGGGCATTGCAGTTACTCCCACTGACCCAGTAATAAGGGCAATGGCTCTATCCGTGTTAGGATTAGTCACCAGCATGACCGACACTGTGGTCATTCGTAGAACGGACCTATCAAGCAAAACCTCGAAGCAACGAGAAATAGTGAACTTCTTGATCGATTCAAGATGGACTTTCTCTTCTTTGGATAGTGCCCTCTTGACAAGTGCATCCCTGCGAATCTCGGGCCAATCGGAACAACCCATCTCTAAATCATCCCCGGTCACCCATACAAACTTCTCCTTCCATTCCTTATGGGAATCTGGGAGGTCTACGATCAACTTGAATGATCCTGACATCTGAAAGTAATAATGGGGCTCCCTCTGGCTCGCCTTTACGACCACAAAATAGGTGAATAGTTTCGTTGTAGGTTTAATGGCCAACCAGCTGCATATAACCACGAAAGCCACAGTAATGGCTATGACATTCGATTTTGTTTGTGTTGGCAAAACCCCCAAATCCCCGAATAATTGCTTCAAGAATGGAGGCAAGGGTAATCTTAAGCCGCACTCCAAATGGTTCAGATAGAGGGGATGCCGTCCAGGCCCATGGTCGTAAATGGCCTCCGTCCCCATCGGGATGGACAGCTTATATCTCTTAGGGATGTCAAACTTCATAGACATTATCTTTAGTTGGGACAAAGTCACCTTCGAGTGAATGACCTCCAGGTATTCCCGACAATCAACTACTTCCAAATCCATGGAGAGACAAGGGGACAATAATAGTTTAATCGGATGAGAATTTCAAACGACACTATATAGTTTTATATTTTACAACTGTCAATGTATCCAAGCCGTTGGAGCCATTTTATCCCACGGCTAAGATCAAGCCTCGGAATTTGAAAAACAACCGAATGACATTTCTCCTCCTTTCCTCAAGGAAATCGCAGTCTGACAAAAGAACAACCCAGACAGCCTTAGTGATGTCTGATGATGTCAGGCGTCCTAGAGTCCATAAAGGACGCCATCTTGCTGTCAAAATCAATTCTACTCAGTCTTTGCTCATTCACTTTTCCCTCGGATCCGACCACAGCCACATCCAAGCGAAAAGGGCTAATTGTTATGGGGTATCCCCTATTCTTCATGAATATACTATCTCGCGAGCTGTCACTCCCTCAGTCGAGTCGGTTTCATTCCTCAAAAACGACTCGAAAGACGGACTTAGTCGAACCTCTTCATAATAAAAGATTACTACTTAGTAATTAACCGACACTCCTCTCGAAGATGACCCAGAACATTTCTTCTCAGCAGTATTTAACCTTTTATAATCATCATTGTGTCTCCGTCCTCAGTCGTCTGAAACCTTGTCGACCGCGGGTTCCCCACATTACTGAAGTGACTTCTCACCGCTCATCGACAAGCCTTGACGGCTGCGGTTTCCCCATATCACTGAAGTGACTTCTCGCCGCTCATCGACAAGCCTCGATAGCTGTGGGTTTCCTACGTTACTGAAGTGACTTCTCGCCGTTCATCGATAAGCCTCGACGGCTGCTAGTTCCCCATGTCTTTGAAGTGACCATCCATCACTCACATATCAACACGTATAGAGTAAATGGTGACTCAGCCTCCAGCTCACCCCTCACCACCATCTTAAATCGCACACTCACAAAGTGTCTATTCTGCCCTTGGCATCCTCTATAAGTATAGATGCTATTCGCCATAAAAAGAGGTTCAGATTTTCTTACAATAAAAAAGAAACTCTCTAAACAATACATTTTTCGGGAGAATATACCGTTCTTCCTTCACCCCACTCAAGTCCGCTAGTTGACTTGACCGTTAGAGGTACCACGGGGGAAACAAGCCCCGTGCTCCCACAATTCCTGTATGTGCAAGTGGTCCGTCCACCCTGAGCTCTAAGAACCAGGCATAAAGTCAAAGTAGGAAGTGACCCCCTTTGACGGTTCAACCCCTCGGCGATTCAACAACTCTTCAACCTCATCGATTGTGTGATATCAGACATTAACAACTTTATTTTTTTATCTGCTTTACTTTGTGCATCATAAAGCTTGCATTGATGATAATGTAAAATTTAGGTGTGGGGGTGGGGACTAGTCATTTTTACTCTTTATCATGCCATTTTCTTTTATTCTCATGTTATTCTTTTATTTTCTTTTTCCAAAAAATAAAAAACAAAATTTTTTCATCTGCCAACTTAATAGAGTTAATTAATAATTGAACTTTTTGATAAACTTTAATTTTTTAATTCTTAATTAGTTTTATACTCATGTTAACTTTTTATGATAACACTAAATAAATTTATTAAGAAATAATTTTCAAACTAATATACTTCACTAAAGTCTTAACTTAGACTTTTAATTAAAGTAATACAAATTTTACATGCTTTGCTTAGAGTAGAAAATAATATAACTTTTTAAAAGAATAGTGTGAAAAATGGGCATCAATAAAAATTATTTTAAAATCCAAGATGGTTCTATCTTACTAAGGGGGGTTATTCATTGGGGTAATTTGGGGCAAATTGGGGCAAATTGTTCCAATGGGGTAATTTTACCCAATGGAATAATTTGAGTGGGATAAGTAGGGTAAAATAGGATAATAGGACAATTTGAGTGAGACAATTGGTATCACATTTTTTAATGGAATTATATTTATAGCTCAATTAAGTTCAAGTTTAACTTGTTATAATATTAAATGATTAAAAATAATAGTTATAATATACAATAATATTATTTTTAACCTTATTTTAATTCTATGATCCTAACCAAGAATTTCATACGAAGCCAAATCACATTTATCAGATAATCTTTTTCAACAACACAATTTTCCAATATCAGATAAATTTTAATTGTTCAAACATACAACCCCAAAATCTTTAACGAGGAGAGCAACAAGAAATTTTAATTGTTCAAACATACAACCCCAAAAGCAAGAAATTTGCCAATAAACATTGAAGCTTTGCTATTGACCCAGAATGAGTATACATAAAGCGAATACGAAACTCATTGGCTCCAGATTTAGCATCCTGCAACAAGCATCAAAGGAGATTACAATATAGTATCACGACAACAGGGGGTATCGAAATTTCAAGAAAAAACCCATCGATCTGATGATTCCCTCTTCTTATAACTTCACCAACCCTCTCAACAATGCCCCCTACAGATGCCTTCTCTTCACATTTCCCAATTTCTCTGTCACTGTCACTAGCGAGCTACAATATTCCTAAACAAACGCAACAGTATGAATCATCGTTTTCGAAATCAATCCCATTTTTTGAAGAATCGCTGCGAAAACCCTTTTCCTCCCGAAGGAAAGACAGAAGCATTGGAGCCGTGAGCGGAGTCGACGAAAGAGCTCGAGAACGGCGGCGAACGAGCTCGAGAACGGCAATGGCGGAGGGGGCGAACGAGCTTGGAGGAGCGGTCGGAGGTGGAGCTCGGCGGCCGATTTGGCGTCGAATCTTCGATGGGGGCGTCGGATCTCAAAGGGGGTAATTTAGTTCCAGCGAACGAATTGGGGTAAATTATGAGGGTGGGGTTGAGGATTGATTTTATAGTTGGGACAATTTGGGAGAAAGTGGGGTATTTGTCTCATAATTACCCCAACAAACCAATAACACCACAAATGTTACTCCAGTTCTAATTACCCCAATGAATAACACCAAACATTGCTGTTCCAAAAATTATCCCATTATTCTAAAAATTACTCCAATGAATAACCCTCTCTTGCCTAAATTGGCCGAGTAATTAAGCCTAAGGAGTATTTCCATACTTAATGACCTAAACTCAATTAGATTGGGGTTCATTGGCCAAAAAACTCGTTAAATGTTCACTTAGAAAGCTTGATAAAATAGAATAAAACCACCAAGGAATAAAGAGTGTAAAAAAAAGAAAAAATACTAACAATTTTTTATATATAATTATATTTATGTATATGTTCTTGAAAAAAATTGATTAAGAGAGTTGAAAATGATTTAAAACAAAGAGTTAGCATGTTGTTTTCAAAACTTTTAATTAAATTTCTAAGTTAGACTTGGCTTTGTATAACTATAATGAAAAAATTTCTTAGAGATTTACTTTAGAGTTATACATAAAAATATTTTCTTGAGTAAAAACTAGCTATAATTAGATTGTTTAAAGGCATCAAGTAATTTAACTATTCACTAACTTTTTTAAATTGGCAAGTTGATCAAATTTTATGTATATATTCACTGCAAAATCTCACGAGATTACAATTCATCTTCTAGGGTAACCTAGAGGTTTAAAGGCTTGTTGTATGCACTAAATAAAACCATGATTCCAGTGAAAGTGAGTTAATTTTTTTCTTTTTATTTTATTTCTTTGCTAGAGGACTAGCAAAAGTTTAGGTATGAGATATGTGATAATCACATTTTTATTATATTTTTATACCCTTATTATCTACTTATTTAAATAAATATGTTATTAATAACATGTTTTATCTTAATCTACATGTTAATAAATAGGTAATGAATAAAAGCCTAAAAGAATCAAATTTCCTGATTTTGTACCATTTATGAAAGCCCAATATGAAAACAAAAGACTACTAAAAAAAGCTCAAGGATTCATGAAGAAATCTAATCAAGAAATCAACAAAAACGAAAAATCAGTTATAAACAAATTGGTCGGCCAATTGATTGTTCATACCAAAAACAGTTTCTGGCTGAGATTTAATCATTGTTCTCCAAAAAAATTTAGGAGTTGTTATTTACGGTTGTAGGCTATAAATAGGGATAGATAGTGAGGGTTTTGAGTCTGAATTTTTTTTAATAAAAACTTTATTTGGAGAGGAGAGTTACTTTTAATTGAGAAGACCTTTTAAAATTATAAACTTTATTTATAATTAATAAAAGAATTTTTTACCTCTTCATATGTTTTTTTCTTCTCTTTATTGGTTGATGGAGATGAAAATGAAGGTGAAGATGGAGATGAAGATGAAAGTAGAGATGAAGATTTGCCTTTAAGGGGCTAGAACCCTCTTGCAATGTAAGTTTTCCTTTTTCTTTTCTTTTTTTATTTTAGATATTCATGTTTTAGGATTTTTTTTCTTTTAGTGAATTAGATTTATTTTGATTCCTTGTAGAGTAGATTTATTTTCTTATTATTTATTTTTTTATTATTTTTCTTATATTTTTATTCTATGGTATATATTTACTTTCTTGTATTTTTATTTTTATAGTCTAGATTTATTTTTATGTTTATAATATAAATATTTATTTCTTTTTTCTTATTTTTCTCTTTGTAGTTAGTTTCTATTTTCATTCTTTTTCTTTTATTCTCTCTACTTTAGATTTTATTTCTTTATTTTTAATTTCTAAAATGTGGAACTAAAACCTTATAGGAATTCTAGAATTGTATGAAACTAGTTTGTTTTCTTTTATGATTTATGAATTACTCCTTTGTGCTTAAAATGATCATGTTTATGATAATCAACTAGAGAACTAATTGGTTATTCTTATGAATTCAAGAATCAATATCTAGTTGTTATTCTTTACATGAATGTTTTTTTACTTGGATAATAATTTGATAGGTTATGCTTTCTTTAAGTGGTTTGATAATCTATGTTTAATAAATCTAAAATAAAATATGATAAAAAGAGAATAATTCATAAATCCTAAGTGATCAAAATAGACTAGTGGACTCAATTCTAGATTCCTCATTTTCTAATTGAACTCCTCTATCTTTTACTTGTGCGATATTCCTCTTTATTCTTGATTTTCCTTTATTTGTTTCTTGATTTTTATTTTTCTTTATTTCTTCATCTTTCTTTCTTCCCTCTTAATTTAGTTTTATTTTATTTACAAATAATCACACTTTCCTCAATCTCTCCACCGCCATACTATCACTCTTAATTGTCCACACCCAATTTAAAAATCAATTTTGATTATTTCCTACAACACCTTGATCGAGGAATCGACATCTTTTATACTATAACTTGATAGTTGTGCACTTGCAACTTTGTTTTATTTACCCCCATCAATGCATCTATTCCTCTATACAAATGAGAGAAACCAAAATTCACTATTTATGCTACAGTAAATGATGCAGTACATTTACTATAGTATTTATCACTGTAGCAAACAGGAAACGTGATGCTAGTGTTTTGTAAAAAATATTATTGTAGCAAACATGAATACTATAGCATTTTAAAAAAAACTGTAGTAGAAACGAGATACTGTAGTAATTCAAAAAATAATACTGCAGCATTTAAAACCGGGAATACTGTAGCAAAAAAGAAAAAAAAAAGTACAATACACACTAGTATAATGGAAAAGGAAAACTGTCAGTTGAATAAAGCCAGCGTTCACTCATATAGTGATGCAAATAATGTGATAAAGAGCTGCGCTGATCGGGAGGAATCTTTTGCAAGCTTTGGAGCTATCATGATACTTTTGTTGCAAGATATAGTATAGGTTTTCTTTTTATATTGATATCTCAGCATTCTTATTTAAGTGAACGCTGCTTCTTTTTTCTTTTTTTTTTCCTTTTTGTATAAACCCACATATGTGGCGATGTCTTATTAAATCAAATCATACAAAGTTCCATTGGAACTGTACCAGAGCATGACAAAGTATTATGTTGCTAAGTCAATCTCTTCTACTTTGTCATGCTCTGGTACAGTTCCAATGGAACTTTGTATGATTTGATTTAATAAGACATCGCCACATATGTGGGTTTATACAAAAAGGAAAAAAAAAGAAAAAAGAAGCAGCGTTCACTTAAATAAGAATGCTGAGACATCAATATAAAAAGAAAACCTATACTATATCTTGCAACAAAATTATTGGTCAATACACACTGATATTACTTTATGTCCGTGTAGTGGTTTGTGGCATGCAAAGAGTTCTATTCTATAGGTTAAAGAATACAAAAAATTACATGCAATGGTCAAAGGGATTGATGTTTATTAGTTGAAAAAGAGTTCTTACAAAATTAAAGTAATTGCAAAGTAGGGGATTTGCTTTGGCTACCAAATTGTCAGGCCATGCTTATCTACTTGTTATACTTATACTTACAAACATGCATCAATATGTCAAACCACTTCAGAGGAAACCAAATTACAGACACAAACTTTAAAGTCAACGTGGCCATGAGCCGAGCCTGGTCAAACCATGGCCCTTGCCCTTTAGGGCCCGTTTGGTTGGTTTCCTAAAAACCAAGAAAAGGAAATCGGTACAAGGAAATCAATAAAATAATATTTTTATCTATTTCCATCCCTAAAACTCACCCACAACATCCAATAAAATATTATTTTTATCTTCCAACTCATCTCATTTCATTTCCTTTCTTACCTTTAAAAATAAACCAAACACAAGAAATGTGTCACATCATCCAACTCATCACATCTCATCTTATCCCATTTTTAAAAATCACACACATCATCCAATAATATTGTGACAACTCATCTCATCTCATTAAACCTTCATTTCCATTCATTTCCTCAAAAAAAAAAAAAAAAAAGAAATTGATTTCCTTAAGTATGTGTCACATCATCCAATAATATACCTCCAACTCATCTCATCTCATCTATTTTTTTATTTTTAAAAATGAACCAAACACAAACAACCTCAAAACATCATCCAATAATATACATCCAATTTATTTCTTTATTTTTTTAACCAACCAAACAACCTCAAAACAATTTTTTTTTAAAATCACTCACATCATCCAATAATAAGATGACAACTCATCTCATCTTATCTCCTATTTTATAATTTCATTCTTTTTTAAACCAACCAAACAACCTCAAAACAATTATTATAGGAAATAGGTTTCCTATTATTTGATTTCCCAAAAAATTTTGCGAAACGAACAGCCCCTTATAAAAATAGTGACAGTGATGTGTCGCTTTTATGAAGTTAAGACAGTAATTTCAATCTATACTTCTTAGAATAAGTATTTTGCCTGTGCTAGCATATGTGATTCTCATATGAAGAATAAGTTATGCAGAGCAGTTAGTCAAAACTGAGCCTATGTCATTAGCTTAAAATGATATAAGTTAAAATTTTTAATACTTGATGTTTAGTCACTTGATGTTTAGTCTCTGGTAGTTTTCTTTAGTCATATGCATGAACTTCAAAATTAAATTGAATATAATTTTTTTAGACTGCTGCTTCTCTATCCTATTTTTTAATATACAAATTCCATCTTTTTTATGAATATGAACATACAAATTGTTATATCATGCAAATAGTTAAGTGTTAATCCCTAAATGAGAAGCCGATACATGTTCCCCTCTATGCCTAATCAGTCATCTTTGAAGAGGGACGACTCGAGCGACTTCAGCAGTCAACCCAACCAGGCCGAGAACTTGTGAGGCTAATTAAAAAAGCAATACTTATCAACATACCCACAAGATCGAGCTAGAAGAACCTCACTCGGCCTACCATTTTGGTCGACCCCACTCCCTCTTGGCACCTGGCCTTCCAGGTTGATAACTTGCGAGGCCGATTAAAAGGCAGTGTTTATCGACCTCCAGTGAGATGAGTCAGAAGACGATCATTCTTGAAACCCTCACCAGTAGCTAGTCACAATCATATTAAATGCATGGTTAGAAATCATCATTGTTCTAGCCCCCAAAAGTCTTTATAACTCATCAGACTCCATCAACACCATGCATCCTATGTCACCAATACATTAATCATAAAGGTGGCTCATGCCACCTACAGCCGACACCTGTGAAGTAGCTACTGACTAAGCTGTCTTCTTGAACTCGGTCGAAATTACAAAATTGTCCCTCTGGACCTCTATAAATAGAGGCCTTGTCTTCAGCACAAGGGTAAGCAATCTCTTGCTAAAAAATAGCCTATCTCCATACTACTTCTCTACTCAAGCTCAATTTTGACTTGATCATCGGAGGAATTACCGGAGAACCCAACTCTGGTTCTCTAATGTGTTGTAGTTTTACAAGAGGCTCAACAGTCTATTAGGGATCGGCCATCAAAGGAGGTCAAGAGACCCCAACCTCTTCAAGATTAGCCTCTAATCCCGCTGTTGAACCCTAAGACATCAACACAAATGGCTTATATCAATGAATTTTGCATATAGATTATTAAAAATTAGATAATCTGAATTGGAGCCCTTTCTTCAAATAGTTTGAAACTTATAAAAATTCAAAATAAAGGGATGAATGACTTTTATTTCAAAATTTAAAATTCAAAGTTAGTGTTATGGTGTTTCACTCACCAAAGTACAACCCTTTGCTAGAACAGACATGTGTCCTTTTGCATGCAATACCCCAATCAAAGTAGCGGCCAAGACTAGTGTTTGTAGGAAAATTTGCAAGAAGAATAAGAATAAAATTTGTATTAATCTTCCTAACTGACTCAGGAAAAGAATGAATACAATCTCTTACAGTAATCTCTCTCTAAATGACATAAAAAAAGAAATTATAATTTCTCTAATCGGTTTCCTGATTTACAAAAGAAGGAAGAAATCGACAGAGATCCTTCCTTTTGTTTAAAACTGGGTTCTTCTTGGTGTCGATGAGAGTTTGATTCTTGTATCCTGTTGACGATCCGAATGCTTCGCTTCGTAGAACTTGGTTAATTCCTCTTGATTTGACGTTGAGGAGAACTTGCAAGGTAAGTTTGGAACTCTTAACGAGTCAAAGAACTCTTAACGGGTTTAAAACTCTATGGAAGTGTTGACTTGATCTAACTGAAATCGGTTTATAGCCAAGGAGAAGAAAGCTCTACGAACAGCTTCAAAGGATGCGCAAAACTCTCCAAGATCTGATCCTCCCAAAAATGATCTGATGGAAGATTCGATTTAAACTGATTTTTAGCTATTTATAGGGGATTAAGGAGTGTAACTAACCCATAAAATCGCTCCTAAGTTGGGTGTAATCCCCCTCAAATCGTAGGAAACGGTTTAAGAACTGTTTAGCTCGTGTTTGAACAAGTCAAACGTGAAATTCGTGTTCTGGGCATGAACTCTGCGTCTTGAATTTGGAACGTGACGTTGAGCTGTGCATGTTTTGCTAAGAACACGATAGTGAACCCTTCGTTCTGTTCTTGGAACACAGAGGTGAGTTTTGTGTTTTGTTCTTAGGATGCAGAGGTGAGTATGCATCTTGAATCTGGAACACAACAACGAGCTCTGCGTCTTGATCTTGGAACGTGGCGATGACCTCTGCGTCTTTATCTTGGAATGCGGAGATGACCTCCGCGTCTTGATCTTGGGACGCGGTGATGACCTCCGCGTCTTGATCTTGAAACACGGGAATGACCTCCGCATGTGGGCTTAAAGAGATCGTCAATTGTAATCTCTTTTGCAAAGATCGTCGTCTTGTAATCCTTGCATTGGCTCTTTAAAATGTGAGAGTTGTTAATTTGTAACTCTCGTATATTGCAAAAGTTATCAAATTGTAACTTTCATCTGTCCTTATAAAGGTTGTCAGATTGTAACCTCCATCAATTGATATGAAACTCTCCCAATTGTAATATTCTGAAAGTGGTCAAATTATAACTTTCATTATTGGTGTTTGACGGGGATCAGCTATCCGTAGTAATTTTTAGGCAGCCTACAAAATCCCTCCAAAGTTTTTAAAAGTTCGCGGTTAACTGGAACAAATTTTTGGAATACTTTAGATCTCGATCTTGATCTTAGATCGGCTGAGTGATTGTTCACTATGTCTGTTTCAAAGGCGTCGTGAACTTGGTTGTAGAAATTTGCTGAACAGGACATGTATGAGGGTGAGTGTCATAATTCCGCTTTTGAAATGCGGAGGTAGTCCTTTGCGTTTTGAACTTGAAACGCGAGGTTGACCTCAGCGTTTTGAGATTTGAAGTGCGGGTCTAACCTCAGTGTTTTAAACTTGAAACGCAGGTCCGACTTTCGCGTTTTAATAATGAACACTTATCATTCTGTTAAAAAGACCGGGTTCATGGTGGTTTAACTGTTAGAGGTGTGATGTTAACATAACAGTAACTTGGGGGCTTATCATCTTATTAAAGAGGGTTGATAAATTGATCTCGTCAAAGGTGTAATATTAACTTGACGAAATTATGTACTTGTGATTTGAACAAGATTTTGAGTACCCATCGCTCTATTAAGGAGAGTCGATAAGTTGATTTGTCAGAGGTATAGTATTAACTTGATGAAATTATGTACTTGTGATTTGAACAAGATTTTGAGGACCTATCACTCTATTAAGGAGAGTCGATAAGTTAATTTTTTCAGAGAAGTGATATGAGCTGGACAAAATTGGGTACTTGTGATTTGAATAAGATTGTGAGGACTTATCGCTCTATTGAAGAGAGTCGATAAGTTAATTTTGTCATAGGTGTGGTATTAACTTAACGAAATTGTGTTTCGGTTTGAGTAACTTTGTGGACTTATCATCCTATTGAAGATGATTGATAAGTTAATTTTGTCAGAGGTATAATGTTAACTTTTTTGTTTAGTGGAAAATTTGTAATAAGAAAATGAAAGAATTAAATTTGATTTTATTCCTTCTAAGTGCTTAGAAAAAGAATGTTTACAACTCTCTCAATCTCGATTATAATTTGAATTCCCGATTACAAAAGAGAAGAGAATTCATGTAAATTCTCTTATTTGTTTAATTCTGGATCCTTCACGGTAGTGATGGAATGCTTCCCTTTAATGCTCGTGTCGAGTTTGCTTTCCGTTGACAATCCGTACGTCTTCCTTTACTGGAACGATTGAAGGAACTCTTAACGAGTTTTAAGAACTCAGAATGAGTTCAAACTCTATGCCAAGATTTGTTTGAACCGTAAATCGGTTAATAGCCAAGTATCCCCACTTTTTGTTGCTGAAGAATGCCTTAAGGAATTCAATTCAAAAATGATACGGGTGTATATTCTCTTCGGAAAAGCGATCCTCACGGGAGCTTGAGGATATGTGATTCTCATGATATCTTGAGAATAGTGGTGTGAAGCGACACGGCGGAGCACAGATGGAAGCATGGAACGAGACGGCGAGCAGCAGATTCGAAGAATCCAGATTTCAGCTCGTGAGTCGACTCATACATGTACATGAGTCGACTCATCAGGTTGAGTCGACTCATGCCTGTCATGAGTTGACTCACGAAACCCAGCCGTTTTGTCAAAAGCTTCTGTTCAGTCGACTCATCAGCTTATGGGTCGACTCATTAGTCATGAGTCGACTCATATGCAGTCATGAGTCGACTCATTGAGGTTTCCTAGGCAGACTTGGTTTCTGTTTTGAAGGAATTCTAGTTGGGTTTGGTTTTGGTTATTTACCAGATTACCACCATTTGTAAACCCTATAAATAGGGACTGTTTAGGGTTCTAAATAGGAGGTTAGAGGCCAAGATGTAGATCTAAAGAGTTTTAGGTCTAAGTGAGATCCTGATCAAAAGGATTAGGGTTTAGATTGTGAGGATCTATGAGATCTTAGATGAGAGAGAGATTCTAATCATTGTATTAGGGTTTAGAGAGGATTGAGAGTTTGTTCTCGATTCTAGTGAGATTGTGAGGGAGAGATTTGTAATAATTGATTCTTTATAATCTAGAAAATGTATTTTTCTTCGCCATACTGAATTGTTCTTATGTTTCTGTCATCCTCTTCTCAACCCACCTTTTGGTAATTCGGCGACCAAAGGGTGATCGCACGGTGACTCGTATCAAGTTGGTATCAGAGCGTCAAATCCGGTGAAGGGGCATCCTGTGTATGGTCCTTACTCAATCCTAATACAAGAAGCTTAGCGAGATCATTTTCTTTGGAAGGAGTTCAGAGAAGAAGGAAGAAGAAGATTACTAAAGTCAACAAAGATGGAGGGGCTCGAGAGTTTCCTCAGCTGAAGTTCTAACTTGAATGAGACTTCAAGTTTCTAAAGGGGGGACCTATGATACGGGTGTATCTTCTCTTCGGAAAAACGATCCTCATGGGAGCTTGAGGATAGGTGATTCTCATGATATCTTGAGAATAGTGGTGTGAAGCGACACGACGGAGCATAGGTGGAAGCGTGGAACGAGACGGCGAGCAGCAGATTCAAAGAATCCAGATTTTAGCTCGTGAGTCGACTCATACATGTACATGAGTCGACTCATCAGGTTGAGTCGACTCATGCCTGTCATGAGTCGACTCATAAAACCCAGCCGTTTTGTCAAAAGATTCTGCTCAGTCGACTCATCAGCTTATAGGTCGACTCATCAGTCATGAGTCGACTCATATGCAGTCATGAGTCGACTCATCGAGGTTTCCTGGGCAGACTTGGTTTCTGTTTTGAAGGAATTCTAGTTGTGTTTGGTTTTGGTTATTTACCAGATTGCCACCACGTTGTAAACCCTATAAATAGGGGCTGTTTAGGGTTCTAAACAGGAGGTTAGAGGCCAAGATGTCACCACGTTGTAAACCCTATAAATAGGGGCTGTTTAGGGTTCTAAACAGGAGGTTAGAGGCCAAGATGTAGATCTAAAGAGTTTTAGGTCTAAGTGAGGCTGTTTAGGGTTCTAAACAGGAGGTTAGAGGCCAAGATGTAGATCTAAAGAGTTTTAGGTCTAAGTGAGATCCTGATAAAAAAGATTAGGGTTTAGATTATGATGATCTATGAGATCTTAGATCAAAGAGAGATTCTAATTATTGTATTAGGGTTTAGAGAGGATTGAGAGTTTGTTCTCGATTCTAGTGAGATTGTGAGAGAGAGATTTGTAATAATTAATTCTTTATAATTTAGAGAAGGTATTTTCCTTCGCTATACTGAATTGTTCTTGTGTTTCTGTCATCCTCTTCTCAACCTACCTTTTGGTAATTCCGCGACCAAAGGGTGCTCGCACGGCGACTTGTATCAAAAAAGCTCAATCTCTCTGATCTGATCTCCCTAGAATCGATCCCCAACTCAGTTGAGTTTGTTGATATTTATATGGGGATTAAGAGGTGTAACTGTCCCCTTAATCCATTCCTTAAGAGATGTAACAACCCACTTAAACCGCTCCCCAGATCGTGGGTAAAAAACGGTTTTTACAATTGTTTAGATCACGTTTGAATAAGTCAAACGCAAGTTCTGCATTGCTGGGCATGAACCTTGCGTTTGAACACAGCGTTGGGAAGTTGCATTAGCAGCTAAATTAAGCGGCATTAGTAGTGGTTAGAAGCTGCGTTGGCAGTTGAGTTGAAGCTACGTTTACAGCGGCATTGGCAGTGGTTAGAAGTTGCATTAGCAGCTAAATTAAGCGGCATTGGCAGTGGTTAGAAGCTGCGTTGGCAGCATTTAAGAGCTACGTTTGGAAGCAAATGGAAGCTATGTTGGCAGCTTTCGGAGGCTGCATTTGCAGCCGAACATGAGTTGCATTGGTAGTTGAGTTGAAGCTACGTTTACAGTGTTTAGAGCTGCATCTGTAGCTAAATTAGAGCTGCGTTACTTTAGCTTTGGAACACGACTATTTGTGTTTCATTGCAGAGATGAGTTCTGTACTTTGGACTGAAGAGATTATTGACTTGTAATCTCATCTGGCATAGCATCACAAAGATCATTGTTCTGTAATTTTAACTTTAGTTTTTTTTTTTCAAAATGTGAGAGTTGTTAGATTATAACTCTTGCTGTTGATTGTAAAGACTGTTGAATCAGGGCTTTTCATCGATTGTTGCGAAGGTCGTTGCATTGTAACCTTTCTCGATCTATGTGAGAATACTCTAATTGTAGCCTTCCTTTGTTGACGTGAAAGTCATTTATTTGTAACTTTCTTTATCGGATTGCTGATGTGGAAGTTGTCAGATTATAACTTCCATCATTTGTGTTTGATGTGTATTAGCTATCTTGGTATGATTTTTAGACAACCTATAGAACCCCCTCCAAAGTTTTTGAATGTTCGCGGTTGACTGAGATGAATTTTCGAAATACTTTGGATCTCAAAGTTTGTTGAATGATTGTTCACTCCGTCTGATTGAAAGACATTGCGAACTTGGTTACCGAAATGTCACAATTCTGCTTCCTTAAATAAAACAAGATAACTTTTGTGCTTTGATGATAAGAAACTTAGTCAAACAAGCTAAAGTCTAAGCCATCATCGTTAGATCCATTAGTAGGATTAACTTCCCTCTTTCTTCGATAGCAGGAATAACAACATTTCCAGCCAATGCTATAGAAGTGAAAATAACAACGAATTTGCTTGGATCCTTGAGATACTCTTTCAACTTGTATGAATGTGTATTCAGCGCCAACAACACCATTAAGAACGTTCTTGTTGGCATTGATAAACATGTGAGGCATTGCAGCAAGAGTTGGGTAAGAGAGAGCCAAGGACAACGAAGCAATCATAGTAACACCAGCTGTAAACTTGTCAATGAGATCATCCTCAGTAAAGTTGAACGCCTTTAGGCTGAAGACAGATCCATCTTCATAGTCAAAGAGGATCACTAGCTCATACGAGAAGGATCTTATCCCAAGTTTGGAAAGAAGGGTAACCTTAGAGGAACCCACTTTGTCTCCTTTCTTGATCATCTCAATTGGGGTAATGATTTTAACAACATCGTTATTAATTTTGGTTAGAATGTTAAGCAATTTGAAAGGATGAGTTGCGTGAAAGACCGAGCTTGATAATTAACTATAGCATGTTTGTACTCGTCAATAGGCTGCATAGTTTCTTGTCATAGGCTAGTTTCTTCTTGGCTTTTGTCACCTTGATGGCCATTGTTAACTTTCCTCTCAATGTCTGAAGCTCGAGCACCAAATCGTAGGGCTAAATCGTGCGTTTGATAATCAGAATGTGGGGCTGCGTTTAGAGGTTGAAACAACTTATTTGAAAACACGATAATCACGTTTTGGGTGGGATTTTCACCTAAAATCCCGCACCGACTTGACAGCTACAACTGTATGTAAATGGACCATTGAGGTCAAATCAAAAAATCATTCAACTTTTACTTTTTGCTGTCCTATTGACCACTTAACAGGATTCCTGTTTATCTTCTCTGGCACTTCAGCGAAGGAAAGATTCGTTCTTAAATCTTTCATCGACCATTTTCTATCTTCTTTGCCAAGGTTAGAATGACTCCCAATAAGAGAACTGCTTCCAAATCAAAGATCTTCCAAGCTCAGGGTGCTCCGTCGACCAAAGCCATCAGGGGTGTTCAAACCACCACGCCGCCGCCTCAGGCTTCCTCCATTAATGGTAGGTTTTGGCGATCATAACTTGTTTCGACAAGTTCTTTACCCTCAACATTGACTGAAAGTTCACATTCCACTATTAAAACAGAGAGATCATTCTCAGTGTTTCTCGATTTGAAACGCGTAGTTAACTCCGTCGTTTATTATATTACAACGTGACCCTACGTTCTGAATTTTGAATACGGGTCTGGACCCTACGTTTAGAATACTGAATGCAGGTCCGGTCCCTACGTTCGAAATTCTGGATGCGGGTCTGGACTCTGCGTTTAGAATTTTGTACGTAGGTAAATGTATTATAATTTTATACCATCATTATCTATTTTTAATGAATAAATATACCACTAATAATTATTTTTATTTTTTAATTGCAGGTTAATGAAGAATAAAGCCAAAAAATCCCATCTCTCAACAAAAATCCATTGATTAAATGAAGAACTCAAGCATGAGCCAAAAAGCCTAAGCCCAAAAGCCAAAAAAGAAGAAGAAATGTCCAAAAGCCCAAGCCCAAGAACAAATACAAGAGCAATCTTCAGACATTAACAAGAGAGAAGAAGGCATCGATGCCAGCATCGATGCTCGTATCGATGCCCGCATCGATACCCCTATCGATGCTGGTATCGATACCATCGACAGGCAGTTATGAATCTAAGGCTGAAATTCATGGTTTTTGGATAAGATTTCAATCCAAGGGTTCTCATTCACTGATGTTTACTATAAATAGGGATAAAGAGTAAGGGATTAGATGTGTGAAAAATTTTATAACTCCATTTAGGGAGGAGGGTTACTATTAGTTGAGAAGACCTTCCAAAAATTGTAACTTTTGTTGCAATCAATAAAAGAATTTTTTTACCATTTTAACTTTTTTTTCTCTTTGTTTGATGATGATGATGGAGATGAAGATCAATTTGAAGGTTTGCTTTTATTTTATTTTATTCTTTTATTTTTTATTTCTTTTTAGTAATTTCTTTCTTATTGCTTGTTAGTTTAGATTTACATTCATGTCTTATAGAGTAGATTCATTTTCTTGTCTTTATTTTATGCATTTTTAATTTGTAGAGTAGATTTTTTTTTTGCACTTTTATTTCTTTTGCAATTTAGTTAGATTTATTTCTTGTTCATAGTATAAAGTTTCTTGTTCTTATTTCTTTTCTTTGTAATTAGTTCTTATTCTTTTCATTTCATTCATTGTTTTTATTTCTTAAGATGTGGAACTAATTCTTGTACGAATCTTAGAATTGAATGAAATTAGCTTTATTTCCTTTATATTGTATGAATTATTCTCTTATGCTTAAAATAATCATGTATAGGATAATCAACTAGAGAGCTAATTGGTAGAAGAAGAATTTAATAATCTATGCTTATCTTGAGTTGTTTAATAGGTTATGCTTATGAATTCTAGAATTATTATCTAGTTGTTGTTCTTGTCATGAATATTAATTTTGCTTAGATGATAATTTGATAGGTTATACTTTTCTTAAATGGTTTGATAGTCTATGCTTAATAAATCTAAGATAAAATATTATAAAAAGAGAATATTTTATATTTTATAATTGAAATTAGCTAGTGGATTCAATTCTAGATTTCTTATATCTTTAATTGAATCCTTCATCTTTTCTTTCTTGATTTTTCCTTAGTTCTTGATTTTTCATTATTTGTTTCTTGATTTTATTTCCTTTATTTTTATTTCCTTATGTTTTTATTTATTCTTTTATCACATCCACTCTTCATTTCTATCATCTAAGTTCTTGACTTTTGCACATATTCACAACACTACTCATACCTCTCCACAATCACAATTTTTATCACTCCTAATTGTCACGCACAAAACATAAGAACCGAATCTTATTTTATCCTACAAATACCTTCCTCGTGGGATCAATAACTTTTTATACTATAACTTGATTAGTTGTGCACTTGCAACTTTTAGTACATATTTATGCCCCATCAAGTTTTTGGCGCCATTGTCGGGGAACGGTGCTAAGTAGGATTTTATTATTTTGGTTCTTTAACTTCATCAAGTTTTTGGCGCCATTGTCGGGGAACGGTGCTAAGTAGGATTTTATTATTTTGGTTCTTTAACTTGTGTGTTTTCTTGTGAAGAGTGCTAAGTAGGATTTTATTATTTTGGTTCTTTAACTTGTGTGTTTTCTTGTGAAGGAACCGCTTGGAGTTTAATAAATCTTAGATTGAAGATCAAGAACTTGAAGAATTACTTTCGGGTAACTCTTCTTTCTAGAATTTTTAATTTTATCTTTTAGCTACTTCTTCACATTTAGAGACAATTAGGACTTAAAAAAAGATTTTAGTTTTGTCGACCATAATAAAATCCACCCTCCACTTGGATATTTACTAACAAGATAATAAATTCAAATAATATTCACAATTCTCACAATTGTTTGATTGTTAACCCTAATTATAAAAAGGTTTTTTTTCATCCTTTTTAGTTGCTTTTAATTCATAGGGTTGCATTGCATATAGTTAGTAAGAATTCACCAAAGTGATTTGAGCATCTTGATTTGGCACACACTTAAAAAAAATTTTAGGGACAAAACCCCATAATCAATATAAGGTGAGGAATTTCATCACTATTTCCTTAGCCCACAAATCATTAATTCCTCACTACACAAACCCAAGCCTTCTTAAAACTCATTAGACGTTGGCCCCTAAGGACTCGAGCTCAATAAGGAACAAGAAATTCCTAAGTGAACCGGTTCAAGTTTTCTTGGATTAGTTGGTGTCTAAGGCAATGTTTAGGGGTTATATAAAGTGTTCCGTAAGGAACGAGATACTTAATTGATCTCTGATCACCCTCTAGTACTATCCTTACCTGGCTACCTACAGGTAAAAGTTTAATCTTTTCATTTTAGGAGTTTTTGGTTAGGAGCTGGTCTAGTTGAGTTAGGCTTAACCCTAGACTTAGAGTGATTAAAAAATAATTGCTTTTGATTTGTTTTAGTTAGGATTTTCCTTTATTTCTTTTTACTTCTCATAATCTAAAAAAAACTAATTTTTTCCTTAAAAAAATAATAAAAAGAAGTTGTTTTGGTGTATGCAAATGTGGATTAGGGATAATACTCATCGTTTAATTCGTGTTGAACCAATTGAAGAAATGACTAATCAACCCGTTGTGGATTAGGGATAATACTCATCGTTTAATTCGTGTTGAACCAATTGAAGAAATGACTAATCAACCCGTTCTCCAAGATATGTGTTATCCCACTAGAAATGCAATCCCTTCTTGCATTAGGCTTCCCGAAGCAAATGGAACAAATTTTGAGCTTAGACCGCACTACATAAACATGCTTCCCAAATTTCTCAGAAATAAAACAGAAGATGCATATATTTTTATCTCGGAATTTGAGGAAGCATGTATTATGATTAAAATGAGAGAATTAACTGAAGATGCGATCAAACTCAGATTTATCCCATTTGCTCTCAAGGACAAGGTAAAAAAATAGTTATATAGCTTGCTCACAAATTGCATCTCAACTTGGGATGAATTTGTCACTGCTTTTCTCAAGAAATTTTTTCCAATTCATAAAACAGTAAAGCTTAGAAACAACATTCAAAACTTTAAAATTGTCCAGAGGGAGCCATTCTGGAAGTACTTTGATAGGTTTAAGGATCTTCTCATTCAATGTCCTCACCACGGACTCGAGAAAGCCATTCTGGAAGTACTTTGATAGGTTTAAGGATCTTCTCATTCAATGTCCTCACCACGGACTCGAGAAATGGCGATTATGCCAAATAATCTATGAATAAGGATCTTCTCATTCAATGTCCTCACCACGGACTCGAGAAATGGCGATTATGCCAAATAATCTATGAATGATTAGACTATTCTTCAAAGACTTCCTTAGAATCCATGTGCCAAGGAGATTTTATAAAAAAGAACGTCGATGAAGCTTGGGAATTTCTAGAGAGTCTATCTGAAAAAACCATGCAGTCGGAACACTGTGATGACATAATTGCATCAGTTCCCCAACCTAAGTCTAGTGGTCTTTCCTTAGAGTCAAACATTGCCTCCGAAGCAAAGATGGTGACAATTCTATGAAGGTTAAAAACCTTAGAAATTAAGGAACAAGCTCCAGCTCAAATAATCAAGTTTCTGTCCCAGGTTATCATAACTGTCAGTCTTCTGCCCATATTTCAGAGGAATGCCCTCTCCTACGAAACCCCCATTCATTAGAACAGATGAACGCTACATTCCAACGTCCTAGAAATGATCCATTTTCTCCAACCTACAATCTAGGTTAGAGAAATCATCCTAATTTTGCATGGAATCAAGGTAATCCCTCCAGAAATCAAACTTTTATTCCCGCTTCAAACCAACAATTTCCTAGGGTAAACAGAGTTCCGTTCAACCCACCAAACAATTTTCAACAAGCTAACCTACCTTTTCCAACCCAACATCCTCATCCTCATCAGCCTGTGAATCCTTCAAATTCTGATCATGATAAACGTCTAAGTGTCTTAGAAAAGGGTTTAGAGGCTATGATCAAAGCTTCTACACAAACCACCAACATGTTGACCCAGTCATCCACCACTCTAAATTCCTTTATGCAAACAACCGACCAAGTGCTCAACTCGAACACTCAAACTATAGCCCGGTTAGAAACCCAACTTGGGTAACTAGCCACTGCCATAAGCGAGAGAGAGAGAGGAAAATTTCCAAGTCAACATGTTGCTAACCCTAAAGACAATGGATCCAGTTCAACCCAACCAGCCCATGTGAATACAGTTCACACTTTGCGATCAGGAAAACAGATAGACAACCAAGTTAGAATGCCACCGGATCAATCCTCTTCTCCCATTCAACACACTCCTTCTGATGAAGTAATTCCTTCCGATGACTATGAAACTAAACATGACATTAAGCCTGATCTAGATATGTATAGGCCCGTTGCCCCCTTTCCAGACAGACTCAAACCTAGAAAAAACTCTCCGCAGGTTGAGAAAATCCTAGAAACTTTTAAAAAGGTCAAGATCAATATCCATATTTTAGACGCAACTGAACAGATCCCCTCTTATGCAAAGTTCTTGAAAGACTTATGCACTAAGAAAAGACTCACAAATGTCCCTAAGAAAGTCTTCTTAGCTACTAACCTCAGTGAAATATTTTCGAAACCCATGTCGTTAAAGTATAAGGACCCTGGTTGTGCCATAATTCCGTGCGTCACAGGTAATACTCACATTGATAAGGAACTTTTAGACTTGGGAGCCAACGTCAACCTCCTTCCTTATTCAGTCAATCAATAGCTAGGTATAGGAGAACTTAAACTGACCAGATGCACTCTATAATTAGCTGATAGATCTGTGAAAATTCCCAAAGGAGAGGTAGAGGATGTTTTGATCAAGGTTGGTGAGTTTATTTTTCCTGTTGATTTTATTGTCTTGGAAACGCAACCCGTTTCCAATCTCAAAAGTCAAATCCTAATCATTCTAGGAAGACCGTTCTTAGCCACCTTAAATGCTTTGATCAATTATAGGACGAGTCAGATAAAACTATCTTTTGGGAACATGACTGTTGACCTCAATATCTTCAACCTAGGAAGGCAACCTAGTGATCCATCTGATCAACCCATGGAAGTGAACTTCATTCCTCAATATCTTCAACCTAGGAAGGCAACCTAGTGATCCATCTGATCAACCCATGGAAGTGAACTTCATTCAGGGAATATCCAGTGAGCAATAGGCAACCTAGTGATCCATCTGATCAACCCATGGAAGTGAACTTCATTCAGGGAATATCCAGTGAGCAATAAGAGGGAGAGCGCGAGCTAGATTCCTGTGTATCTGACTTAGTGTTTGAAGAGTCTATTGAGGATGAAATAGAGTTAGATCCACTGGTCAATCATGTATCTGCAATTGGTTGGCAACATGAACCTTTGGAGATAGAACCTCGAGTCTAACTTTGCCCATCTGTAGAGGAACCCCCTAAATTAGAGCTCAAACCTCTATTGGACCCTAGAGGGGGGTGATTAGGGTCTTAAGGCAATAATTGTGCAATAAAAAATGAGACAAGCAATACACCACAAATTGAACAATCAAAGTAAAAGAGATAGAGTTAGAAATCATTATCCAAGTGATGCGCGATGTGTTAACGAGGTTCGGCCCGCTGACCTACGTCCCCGCTCCCCACTCTCGAGGAGAATCCACTACACAACCCGGTTTGGAAGCCGAAACTTTTTTTACACAATGATCTCCATAAGATCTCACAACTACACAGTTGATCACCACAAGATCTCACTTCCACACAGTTGTTCTCCACAAGATCAAGCTCACAATAGTAGTAAATGGTGTAAAATCTCTCTTTACAGTGTCCCTATGGTAAGGAGAAAGATTACACTAAAGCTTGGGATGTGAAGTTGAAAAACAGAGAAAATAGGTTTGAAAATTTGGCTCTCAGTAAAACAAAACTCTGGTTTTTCAAATTGCTTCGGACAGCTTGAAGAAGAGGGGTAGAGGGGTTTAAATAGGAGAAAACACTACAGCCAAAGCCCATACCCAAATCCCACACAATCCCGTAAAAAAACATTTCAGAAAACTATACTAAAACTTCTGTTGGGGTGAACGGCGGTCGACCATGGAATTTTTGCGGACGACCACGAGCCACTTACAAAATCGAGAAAATTTCCAAAAATATTGATGGTCGATCATGGCGATCGACCGTGAGATTTTTTCAGACTGACGGTCGACCGTCACGATCAACCGTGAAAGTCTCTGGACTTATGGCGGTCGACCATGGCGGTCGACCGCGAAAGACTCTGCTGGCTACTAAGACAAGAACAAGTGCGCGGTCGACCATGAACTGACACAACAGATACAACATTTTGAAAGCAATTTTGACTCTTTAAAAATCTGTAAAAATACTGAAATGACTTCTAAAAATTGTGTAACTTTGTAAATTATTTTTAACACTAAAAACAAACTGTTTAGAAAAGTAATTTTTCGAATAGGTCCTCATACTAAAAATGATATTTTGTCAAAACGCTCAAAAATATAAGTATGAAAACGTGTGTGTGATATCCCAATAGCTTCAAGTAAAATATACAACTACTTGCCTATATTCTAGCACTAGAGAGAAAATAAAAACAACAAATATCTCTCACAAAGAAATACATTTCTTGAGTCTTGATATTGCTTGAGTTGATGAAGCTTCTCATTGCGTTTATTGTTCTTGATTAAACATTGCTTCATCACTATGCCTCCTCCTCCTTTGGATATCATCATTGTAGCTCATATTCCGTCCAATCCTCCATAAGTGGTGCTAATAAGCTTGATATATATATATTAACTACAATATCACTCAACAAGCAATTAGTACCGAGAATGGTGGTTGTAAATCATCATCAAAACATAAGGGCTAACAATCTCCCCCTTTTTGATGATGACAACCAACCATTATATGGGAGCAAAATAAATATATCTTATAGATAGTAGCTCCCCCTATCTATGAGCTCCCCCTAACTATGTGCAACAAATGAGGAGATTTCTCTCCCCCATTATCATCATCAAAATGGGGTAAATGAAATGGTAAGCATAAAAATGCATATGAAGTGCAACAAACAAACAAAACAAAAGCTCTTACAAAGTGCATAAACCCAAACCATTTCTTATGCGACAAAAATCATCTTCATTAAGAGGCTTGGTAAAGATGTCCGCTAATTGAGATTTAGTGTCAATATAAACAAGGGAAACATCCTGCCTCTCTACATGATCACGTAAGAAATAATGGTGCACATCAATATGTTTGGTTCTAGAGTGCAAAACATAATTTTTTGAAATGTTTATAGCACTAGTGTTATCACAAAAGATTTTTATATTTTGAAAATTTAAATCATAGTCAACTAAACTTTGTTTCATCCATAAAACTTGGGCACAACATAAGCCGGCGATAATGTATTCCGCTTCCGTAGTGGACAATACAACACAATTTTGTTTCTTGGAAGCCCAAGAGACAAGAGAATTTCCTAAGAATTTGCATGTACCACTCGTACTCTTGCGATCTACCTTACATCCGGCAAAGTCGGTATCACAAAAATTATAAAGATCAAAAGAGGTGCTTTTAGGATAAAATAAACCAAGATCAATTGTTCCGTTAACATATTTAATAATTCTTTTAACCGCAATTAAATGAGATGTTTTAGGAGAAGCTTAAAAACATGCACATGCACACACACTAAACATGATATCGGGTCTACTAACGGTGAGATAAAGAAGACTACCTATCATACCTCGGTATAGTTTTTGGTCTACATCCTCACCACTATTATCCGTATCAAGCTTGACACTTGTACTCATGGGAGTTGGTGCATGCTTAGATTTCTCCAAATTGAATTTCTTCATCAATTCTCTAGCATATTTGCTTTGTGAAATGAATATCCCATCCTTAGTTTGCTTGACTTGGAGCCCGAGAAAGAATGTGAGCTCTCCCATCATGCTCATCTCAAAATGATCTTGCATAACTTTAGAAAAATCCTTATATAGAGATTCATTAGTAGCACCAAAAATGATATCATCAACATATATTTGAACCAAAATAAAATCATTTTTCCTTTTTCTCACAAAAAGAGTATTATCAATTTTCCCTTTAGAAAAACCATTTTCAAGAAGAAAACTAGAGAGGTGAGCATACCAAGCTCTAGGAGCTTGTTTCAACCCATATAAAGCTTTTTAAACCCGGTAAACATGATTAGGAAATGAATGATCTATAAAACCGGGTGGTTGCTCAACATATACTTCCTCTTCTATAAAACCATTTAAAAAAGCACTTTTAACATCCATTTGAAATAATTTAAAATATTTAAAGCTTGCAAATACCAAAAATATTCTAATTGATTCTAACCTTGCAACCGGTACAAAGGTTTCATCATAGTCTATGTAGGCATTAAAAAAATACCAAAATTCGAAAGGTGAAAAGAAGGGTCAGGGAAACGAACCCCTTCTCAATCAGAAACAAAGTTCGTCGTTTAGAAAAGATCAACCTCGAGAACGAGGGTCACCATGCAGTGAAACTCAACATTGAAAGATAAAGTTCATTATTGAATGAAACAGATCTACGAGACTCGGAGCTCTTCATTGGATACGAGGTTCGAAGTTCGCTAGTGTATATGGAATCTGAAGATTGTCATTGAATACAAGGTTTGAAGTTCACTAGTGGATACAAGGTTCAAAGCTCGTCGTTGGACACGAATTGAACTCTAGCTGCCAAAGATGAGGCTCATCATTAGATACGAGGTTCGAACCTCGTCATTAGATACGAGGTTCAGAGTTCATCACAGGAGGTGAAGTTCGTCAATAAAACCAAAGCTTGTCATCAGATTTAAAGCTCGTCAGTGATGACGAAGCTCACGAGGCTCGTCACGCAGCAAGGCTCGACATCAAAGATAAGGCTCGCCATGCAATGAGTCTCGACATCAATGATGAGGTTCACCAACGCAGTGAAGTTTGTCACCCACATTAAATCAGGTTGTAATGGTCATAAAGACCCAGTCAGCCACGTGGGCTAGATTCCAGGAGTCAGTTACACCACGACTCCACAAGTTCAGCACATCAATTACGCCCATGACTCCACGATTATAGCACGTTGGTTACGTGCTCAAACTCCTATAAATAGCCATCGATGGCTACAGAGAAAGGGGTTGGTTGATTATCAATTAATTGGAGATTTTCAAGCTTGGACTGAGAGAAGCATCAGAGATCAAAATTTTTGCGTACGGATTCAGAGTTCGAACCTCAATTCTAAATTAATCTTCTAGCTTATGATCTTGGTCTGATCGTCAATCGGAGGCAAGCTCGACTCAAGTATCGAGGGAAGCATCCTTTCGCTACCAAGAACCTGTTAGACCCTAGAGGGGGGGGGGGTGATTAGGGTCTTATGCTAATCTAATCCGATTTTATGCCAATTAAAATTAATTAACAAGTTATCCTAGCAAGGAGGTATACTATATGATATATGTAAGGATATGCAAACATAAGGGTAACATAAACAAATGATATAGTGGATAAAATAAACAATGAGAGAAAGGCTATAAAGATGAACAAATATAAGTGTGCTAAGCCATACTCAAACAAGCAATATGATCACGGAGTTCGGACCTTCCATCCTACGTCTCCGCTCCCCACTCCCGGGGAGAAATCCACTATCACAATCCGGTTTGGAAGCCGAAACTTCTACACACTCGGTTTACAAGCTTACCGAAAACTCTCACACAACAAACACTATGCAATCACACTCTACACCCTCACAAGTGTTGGACCTAGCTGTGCCTCCCTCAAGTCCTCAGTTACAACCTCTCCCTAGGTTCATCAACCGACGCCACTCCTCTTGGGACGATCCCCGACTCTCACCACACACTCCTCTCGGTGTACAAGTGTATTACAAAGTGTATCCTCACAATTAGGCTTAATATAATAAATGTTTGTTCTCTACTATGGATGAGAACACAATGAAAGCTCGCACTCAATTGTTACAACTCTCACCAACCCAAATATACTATGTATGAAAATACAATAAGCTCAATGTGGGTGTGTGTAACAATAAGATAATATAATCAAATCTAAACTCAATATAAAAACTAGCTTTAAAGAAAGATAATCAAATAACTAAGCAAATGTAAAGCTAGATAAGAGTTTAGAAAACTTCTCAATAGATCAAGAGGTGGAGGGAGAATAGTTGGAAGCTCAAACTTCAATAGATGATCTCCTCAAGCTCTTGTGGAATTTTCTTCACAAACAAACTCTTGAAACAAACTTAAAAACCCTTCAACAAACTTGTAAAACTCTTTTTAAAACTCTCTTAAACATCCATAAGAAACAATGAAAGTTGAGGGCTTTTTATAGCCTCTTAAACCAACCACAAACTCTCAAAAACCGAAAATATCAAAAACTAGCCGTTATAGGCTGAAAAGACCAAAATACCCCTAAATTCAGCATTCTGAAAATTTATGTATCTGGTTTTGTAAAATCAATTAAAAATAGTAAGTATCACAGCAGATTTTCAGAAACTGTATTTCTGTGTTAAAACATTTATTTATCTCAACTGGAAAATTATTTTTCATAAATTCTTTCTCTAATATGTTTTTATACATGTCTAGAACCTTTCCTCAAAATTTTATAATTTTTGGAGCTGTTTTACTATTTTTAACCGATTTTATAAAATCGGATATACCTGCTTCAGTACCGTCGGTCGACCGAAATTTCCGCCGGTCGACCGAAATTTACCATCGGTCGACCGAAATTTCCACCCGGTCGACCGAAGACTCTCTGGACGTCTCCTGCGACTCTGACCTTGTTTCCGATCGACCGCGATTTTCATCGGTCGACCGCTGGAGTCCCAACGGCTCTTTTTAGAGCCGTTGAAGATGGTTTTTTGGTCTTTTGACTTGGGATTTTTTGCTGAGATCTTTAGAGGGTATAAATACCCCTTTGCTGATCTCTTTTTAAGAAGCCAAGAAGTTTTTAAAGAAGTTTTAAACAAGGTTTTAAACAAGAGTTTAAGCTTGTTTTTGTTTGGTTTAAGTTTGTTTTGGTTTGCTGTTACAAAGAGGAGTTTACAATCAGCTATTGAAGAGTTCATCTTCAACATTTCATCATCCTCTCTTTGTGTTTATAGAGAAGTTTTCTTAACTCTATTTCCTAGCATTTTTACTATTGAATTTCATATCAATTCTTATTGCTAGTTCTTATTGAGTTAAGTTTTATTGAATCTCACTGTTACACACACCCACATTGAGCTTATTGTATCTTTCATACATAGTATAGTTGGGTGGTGAGAGATTGTAAATTTGAGTTGTGCTAAATTGAGTTCTCACCTATATTAGAGAACAAATCATTTGTTGTTACATTGTGAGTGTTGTAGAGTTTTCGGTTAGCTAGAAAACCGTATTGTGAGGGTGGAGTGCTCCTCGAGGTGAGGAGCGGAGACGTAGGTCGGGGGGACCGAACTCCGTGAGAGAAATTGTGAGGTGTAAACGTTATTCGGGTGAGCGTAAAAAACCCGGTTGTGATAGTGGAATTCTCCCCGGGAGTGGGGAGCGGAGACGTAGGACGGAAGGTCCGAACTCCGTGATCATATCGTATGTTTGAGTTTGTCATTGGCGTTCTTTTACATTCATGCCTATTGTTTATATCGCCTTTGTCATTTGCTCTTAGTTCATATTATCCACTATCTTGTTTATCTTGTTTATATTCATATCACCCTTAGTTTTATATCCTTGCATATAACTCATAGTATATCTCATTGCTAGGATATATCCCTTGTTCATATTACTTATCCTAGCTTACATATCTTGTTGTATCTCATACTTGCTAGGATAACTTGTTAATTAATTTTAATTGGCATACAATCGGATTAGATTAGCATAAGACCCTAATCACCCCCCCTCTAGGGTCTAACAATCAAGTCTCTTCATGAGATCTTTAGGGTTTCCTGCCATATATGTGTAGCTCTCATGTTCTACAAAAGAAGTTGAGGGCTGAGACTCTGGGGTTACTGAATGTTCATCGGTTCATATTGTTTAATCCTAGCTTATATTCTTGTTGTATTTCATACTTGCTAGGATAACTTATTAATTAGTTTTAATTAGCATATAATCGGATTAGATTAGTATAAGACCCTAATCACCCCTCCTCTAGGGTCTAACAATTGGTATCAGAGCTTGGTGCTCTTTGATTTAAGGTCTAATCGCCTTGAGTTAAAGATCCAAGTTAGCTTATTGTGCTAATCTTTTTTTTTTTTGAGCTTTATTTGTATCTTGCTTGCATACATTTTCTTATTATGGACATACATTGTGCATCTTGTTTAGGCTATGATCCTGTTATTGCTCCTAAAATAAATAATCTCCCCTATGACCAATGGTGTTCTAGATTTAACATATTTGTTAGATCTAAACAATCCGATTTATGGGAAGTTATTGAAAATGCTTATATTATACCCACTTCGGAAAAATCTAAGTGGAGTAGCAATGATAAAAGAATGTTGGGAAAAATGTGTCCAGGCCCCAAAAGCAGAAAGTTCATGTGACCCGCCCCTTTGTATTTTGCCCCATGTGATTCAGCCCCAAATACACATTGTATTTGTGTTAAGGCCCCAAAGTACCAGATCCTGAGAAAAACCCAACAAAAGTTACAAATTTATGATGCACACGGCCACTAGGCGATAGCCCTAGTGTGGTAAGCGATTCGGAATCCGATAGTGATATATCCATCAATGAACTCGCTTGTGCATATGATAGATTAATGCATGCCTATACTAAGTTGCATAATAATTTTATAGATTTGAAAAGCAAGCATGTTAATTTGAAATCCGATCATGAGTTGCTAGGTTCCAAATTTGATATCATTGCAAAAGAAAATATTATGCTTAAAGAAAACAATGACTTATTAAATTTGGAAAATAAAAAATTGACCTCATCCATTTCTAGCTTATCTCATGCTAAGAACAATGCCATATTAGAAGTAGAGAACATTAGAAATGAGTTTAATTCTTTCAATGTCTTAATCAAGATAGTGCTCTTGTTTTCTTGTAATTTATGAAGGGAATCGATATTGGATTTTTGTAGTTTTTCTCTTTCATTTAATTGAAATGAGATCTCCTTGGATTCTTGAACAGCAGTTTGGGTTTTTCTTTAATGCCTTTTTCTTGTGTGATTTGGTGATTGACAAAGTTTTGTATAAGAGATTAACAGCAGAAATTCAAAAGCTCACATTGAATCTTCAGACATATTATGGACATGTGTGCCAAGACTAAATCAAAATCATCTACTCATTATGCACACATGTATAGCAAAACTTATAAGTGTTCTATTTGCGGCCGTCAAGGTCATTTAGCTAAGTTTTGTTATGATGCACACAAACATAAGAATTCTAATGTTCCTTGTGCATCTCATATAGCTTCTTCATCTTGTACACTTACACATTCACATGCTCATTCTCACAAAGTTCATCATAAGCATGCTAGTGTGTTCAAGTGTGATTATTGTGGTCGTTTTGGTCATTTGGCCAAATATTGCTTTGATTTGAAAAGAAAATCTCATTTGACAAATGCTTCCAATAGACCACATGTTTTTAAATGTGATGTTTGTGGTAGGTTTGGACATCTTGCTAAATTTTGTTTTGATATACAAAAAGCTTCTAAATTGCAATATGTTCCAAATAGACCATTGTTTAAGAATGTTTCTCATTTGCAAAATAATTTTAAAAGAAAATCTTTGTTTGCAAATGATTCTCGTGCACGAGCTAATGGTCCACAAAAACAAATGAATCTCTTTCATTGTACAAATTGCAATCGGAAGGGTCATTTGAATGAATATTGTTTTGACCGTGCTAGTGCACCATATGTGTCCAAGAAGGTTCATAACCCTAGGGCTTTGAGTTTGAATGATAGGGGTCATGTCCCTAACCCATCCGGCACCAAGAATGCTTGGGTGCCAAAATGATATTTTTTACCAAGAACTTTAGTGCTCTTAGTTTTCTTTTTCTTGGTTTTGTAAATTGTTTTAAAATCTTTTTGTTATGAAAACAATTTTTCTTTTATCAAATCTTTTGTTTTCATAATTATTAGTCTTGATTTTGATGAGAGGTTTGTGTTTATATAACCCTCCGGATTTATTGGGTGTTTATTCCCAAATCAAGTTTACCGGATGCTAAAATGATTATATGGGTTGGAACAAGCTCAAGAGCTTGATATAATTGTTGCCTCTCTTAAAAATTGTGTTTTGATTTGTTGTTTTTGAATTCATTATAATTCACTTATATGATGATATTTATGTGTTTGTGCTAATGGATCATCTATTCGTGCTTTATAATGTATTCTATGAGTGGTTTGATCAAGTTATGTAAAGAAAATTTTTCTTTATTGATCAAACATTGTTTTGAATATAAACTTTGATTTATGATTTCTTTTGGTTGAATTGTTTTCATTTGAAAACTTTTTGCATGATTCTCATGTTCCTCTTCTTTTGATTTCATAAATCTATTCTTTTATATGGTTTTTTATATTTTTTTGTGTTAATGAGACACTATTTTCATATTGACATATTTATATGTGTTCTCATTATCTTCATGTATGTGAGTAAATTTTTAGCATATTCATGTATGCTTGCTCACATATGTTTTGCCATGATCTTCATCGCATATATTCTATATGGCTTTTTGATAGGGGGAGCAATCCCTATACTTGTTTGATACTCACCTATGCTTATTGATAGGGGGAGCTTTCGCTCTCTTAATTCTTTTGTCCCCTTTTTGATGTTGTCAAAGGGGGAGAAATATTGTGAGTATACATTTATATGCATGTGTATTATCTTGTATATGTTCATTTCCTTCATGCATATATTCCTTTTTGTAAATTGTTTGTCATCATCAAAAAGGGGGAGATTGTTGGCCTTCTTATTTTGATGATGTTTAACAAACAATTTATTACTAATGTTGTTTGTCTAGTGTTTGTGCATTCCTATGTTTTGTAGACAAACAACGTAGTTGGAGGTTGGATGGATTAAGCCTACACGATCATATAAATGGAGGTTGGCGGAATTGTGGAGTGAAGCAACATACAATTCAAGTTAAAGATCAAGTTCAAGCTTCATCCGCAAAGTGTACCAAGTCAAGCTTATTGAAGATCAAGATCATTGCTTGGGTAATTTAGTTTAGGTTTTATATTATGTGTGTTAAGTACTCTAAGCTCAATATAATATACACACACGTATTTGGTTTCTATGTATATATATAGTTATATATATACATGCATGGTTTTGGGTTTTTCATGTTTTGAATACTTTTGCAAAATAATGAGATTTCACAATTGAGAAATGAAAATTGGAAAATTCTTTTTGTAACATGTTCAAAATATCATTTGCAAACATTTCTCAAAGTTTCATCAAGTTTGGAATTGATTTGTTATGTTTAAAGGAATTTACAAATTCACGTTTTCGTTCGTGCACATGTTCGTGCATGTTTTACAAAACTGATGAGTTTTCACAAATGAGAAGTGATATTTGAAAAAAATCTTTCTCTGACATGTTTATCTACATATTTAGAAACTTCCCACAAAACTTTACTGTTTTTGGAGTTGATTTACTGTGCCTAATTGATTTTACAAAATTGTGTATCACAGCAGATTTTCAGAAACTGTATTTCTGTGTTAAAACATTTATTTCTCTCAACTGGAAAATTATTTTTCAGAAATTACTATTTTTAACCGATTTTATAAAATCGGATATACCTGCTTCAGTACCGTCGGTCGACCGAAATTTCCGCCGGTCGACCGAAATTTACCATCGGTCGACCGAAATTTCCACCCGGCCGCCCAAAGACTCTCTGGACGTCTCCTGCGACTCTGACCTTGTTTCCGGTCGACCGCGATTTTCATCGGTCGACCGCTGGAGTCCCAACGGCTCTTTTTAGAGCCGTTGAAGATGGTTTTTTGGTCTTTTGACTTGGGATTTTTTGCTGAGATATTTAGAGGGTACAAATACCCCCTTTGCTGATATATTTTTAATATGTTAAGAGAATGGTTTAAAAAGTTTTAACAAGGGTTTAAACTTGTTTAGTGTTTGTTTAAGTTTAAGAAGCTTTTAAGCATTTGAGTGTTTCGGTTTTGTGATTCAATTCTACAAGAGCTTGAGGGTTTGGTTTAAGTTTGTTTTGGTTTGCTGTTACAAAGAGGAGTTTACAATCAGCTATTGAAGAGTTCATCTTCAACATTTCATCATCCTCTCTTTGTGTTTATAGAGAAGTTTCCTTAACTCTATTTCCTAGCATTTTTACTATTGAATTTCATATCAATTCTTATTGCTAGTTCTTATTGAGTTAAGTTTTATTGAATCTCACTGTTACACACACCCACATTGAGCTTATTGTATCTTTCATACATAGTATAGTTGGGTGGTGAGAGATTGTAACTTTGAGTTGTGCTTTCATTGTATTCTCATCTATTGTAGAGAACAAATTTATATTTGTTACATTGTGAGTGTTGTAAGGTTTTCGGTGAGCTAGAAACCGAGTGTGTAGTGAGGTTTTCGGTGAGCTAGAAACCGAGTGTGAGGAGTGACGTTGATCGGTGAGCGTTGAAAACCGATACTGTGAGGTGTAAACGTTATTCGGGTGAACGTAGAAAACCCGGTTGATAGTGGATTTCTCCCCGGGAGTGGGGAGCGGAGACGTAGGACGGAAGGTCTG
This sequence comes from Asparagus officinalis, assembly GCF_001876935.1. NCBI lineage: Eukaryota > Viridiplantae > Streptophyta > Magnoliopsida > Asparagales > Asparagaceae > Asparagus > Asparagus officinalis. The sequence continues at coordinate 76,159,003 of NC_033797.1, forward strand.
AACTCCGTGATCATTTGATTGTGTTTGAGTGTGCTTTGGCGTATTTATTTTTGCATTCATCTTATATCGCCAATTGTGCATTACTCATTTATCTCATCCACTATCTTGTTTAGATTATTTACCCTTGTATTGTTTATATATCCTTGCATATATCTTTATCATATAGGATATATCTCATTGTTCATATTGCTTATCCTAGCTTATATTCTTGTTGTATTTAATACTTGCTAGGATAACTTATTAATTAGTTTTAATTGGCATATAATCGGATTAGATTAGCATAAGACCCTAATCACCCCTCCTCTAGGGTCTAACAAGATGATCTCCTCAAGCTCTTGTGGAATTTTCTTCACAAACAAACTCTTGAAACAAACTTAAAAACCCTTCAACAAACTTGTAAAACTCTTTTTAAAACTCTCTTAAACATCCATAAGAAACAATGAAAGTTGAGGGCTTTTTATAGCTTCTTAAACCAGCCACAAACTCCCAAAAACCGAAAATATCAAAAACTAGCCGTTACTAGCCGTTATAGGCTGAAAAGACCAAAATACCCCTAAATTCAGCATTCTGGAAATTTACGTATCTGGCTTTATAAAATCAATTACAAATAGTAAATCAACTCCAAAAATTATGAAACTTTGAGTGAAGGTTCTAGACATGTAGAAGAACATGTTAGATAAAGAAGTTATGAAAAATAATTTCTAATTTGAGAGAAATAAATATTTGAACACAGATATATAGTTTCTGAAAATCTGCTGACATACACTATTTTGTAAAATCAATTGGGCACAGTAAATCAACTCCAAAAATGGTAAAATTTTGAGGGAAGTTTCTAAAATGTAGAAAAACATTTCAAAGAAAGAATTTCTTAAATATCACTTCCCATTTGTGAAAACTCATCTATTTTGTAAAAACATGCACAAACATGCACGAACGAAAAACATAATTTTGTAAATTCAATTAAACGTAACAAATCAATTTCAAACTTGATGAAACTTTGAGAAATGTTTGCAAATGTGATTTTAAACATGTTACAAAAAAGAATTTTCCAATTTGCATTTTCCAATTGTGGAATCTTATTATTTTACAAAATCACATAAGTATGGACTTGTAAAAGCTTGATCTTGACAAAATGAGTTTAAACAAAGTTTTAAAAACTTTCCTATAGATTTATAAACTTGATAAAAGATATAAAATAATATCGTTAAGTCTATAATTCAAAACGATGATAAACCAAACCAAATGTGTGTGTGTGTGTGTGTGTGTGTGATATTGAGCTTGAAGTATTAACACACATAATATAAGCCCTAAACTAATTTACCCAAGCTTGATTGGTCTTCAATATGCTTGACTTTGTAATCTCGCGGATGAAGCCTTAACTTGATCTTTAACTTTGAATTGCAAGGCTTCACTCCACTATTCCGCCAAGCTCCATTGGATATCATCGTTGAAGCTCTATTCCATCCATCCTCCAACTCGTTGTTTGTCTAGAATAAATACGAAAGACACAAACACTAGACAAACAACATTAGTTGTAAATTGTTTGTTAAACATCATCAAAACAAGAAGGTCAACAGAACCCACGTTAAACAAAGAGAAGCTAAATTAATCTTCTCTTCATCTGTAATCGAGAGAGTGTGTGAGTGATTGTAAGGGTTTCGTACCAAGTGATCTAATCTATTTCTTAAAATAAGAAAATCAATCCCAACATTAATTTTTTGACCCTACAGACGATGGCGACCACAGTGGGAGCAGCTATTCTCTCCGACGAGATGGTTGTGGCGCAATCAGACAAGGTTGTAGTGGGAACGGACGTCAAAACTCAGGTCATTGAATTTGACCAGTCCAAATACGAGGAGTACCTCTCCTCTGGTAAGTCTAGTCCCATGAAGGCACGAAAGTGTCATCGAGTCTCGTATGAGACTTCAGCCCAAGTGGCTTCTGATGATTCAACTCGAGTTAGTCTCGAGGAAAAGTCTAAGCCCCTCAAAGAGGAGGCTCCAGAAACTAGCCGTCAGGCTAAGAAATGGGTTGTTAAATAACCTAGCCGAACTTCGGCTTCTACCAGCCAAATTATGGCTTTGGATGACGAACCTCTTTCAGTTCTAACTGAAGCAAAGGTTTCTATTACTCCATTGTCGAGAAGCGCTCGACAACGTCAGTGCCAGAATCAAGCTCGCCGTAGGGCTCGAGCTTTGGTCTCGCTAGACGGCTTTCATTATCGACCGAAGGTTAATTAACCTAAGGTCAACAAGTCTGACGAGGGTCAGGTGAATGAGGAGCATCTGAAAGACGGACCTCATCCTCAAACCCTAGTAGACTCAGAACACGAACCTCATCCTCAAAAAGAGGTTCAACAAAATCAACAAGCGGTTCGTACCGAGGTTCATCAAGAAAAGGAACCTTAAGTTAAGAACCGACTGAGAAGACGAACTCACCAAACTCGTCCTATCAACGAACCTCGTCGTGTAAATGATGGAGTTTGTCAACTTACCCAAGGTCGTCAACCTCTATCATTTAGAGGGTCTCGCTCGGGTGAAGTCATGATGACAGAATTGACTGGGGGTTGTCTAGATGGTGACCTTCAGGATTATCTCACGCGCAAACGTAGCATGAATCAGATGCAATCACATTGCTGCTGTGAGAAGATCATATCTGCGGTACTTTCCCAATGTCCATGTGGGGAGTCAGCGCATAAATCTTCAGTCTTCGAACGATTGACTAAATTTCCAATAGTCTCATCACCAAGAAGAAGACGCTTTCATCCAAAGAAACAAGCGCCTAAGAATCGCCACATTGAAGTGACGATCAACATGGTCAGCAAGGGTAAAAGCAAAATCTCAGCTGATGATTCGGAGTCTTCTGATTTTGAAAGATCTCCTGGATTACGAGAGGCACTTATTGAAAGCCAGGGAGTTTACCAATATACTCGTTCTCGTACTGGAGTAATGATCCCATTGGACTACCGCAAACTGGCGGGTTTATCCGGTGGTGTTGGTGAAGAACCTAAAAATTTAGTCATTGCTACTTCTCAGCTTTCCAATACCGACCAAAGTGAGCAAGTAAGTGCTCACATGACAGGAAAAGAGGAAGAACTCTCACGGCAACTGGAAGAGCAACAATCAACCATCCTGAAGCAGCAGGAGTCCATCAGACGCCTGGAAGCGATGGTGGAGAGACTCCATGAGGAGAAGGAAAAGAAGAAGAAGAAGACTCATTCCCAAGCCTCAGGATCTAGACGTAGAAGACCTTCACCTGTTAATGAAGATCACTATGATGAAGACGATGAAGAAAGGGTTATGAAGATTCATTCTGAATTGTCCGAAGCTGAATCTAATCCTCATACAAAAGAACGGGATCAGAAATGGGAGGATTTCCAGAAGCAGCTTGACGCACTGAAGCTTCAAGAAAACTTTAAAGAGTTGGGGGGTGTCAAGACCCTATCCAAGTGAATAGGATGCGATCCTATATCCTTCGAAATTCAAACCACTCAACTTTGTGCAATTTGATGGCAAGGGTTCTCCTACCCAACATATTTATTACTTCCAAGCACAGAGATGTCATATAGTGGGTAATGACCCTATTATGACTCAATTATTCATTAGCACTCTGAAAGGGGTGGCTTTTGAGTGGTTTCGTAGACTTGAGCCTGGATCAATCCAGAGCTGGAGAGATTTGGAGAGGCTTTTCTTAGCCCGATTCTTCGATGATGACACTGAAGTGTCTATGGCTACATTATTGTCTGAGAAACAGAAGAAAACGGAGTCAGTCAGTGACTTCGTCAAGAGATTCAGAAATCGATCGTTGTATTTATGCGATCAAGTTTCTGAAGCTACTCTCATGGAAATGTGCCGCAACAACCTTTCTATCAATATCTTGTCCAAGATGGGCGCTGTTGAGGTCCATTCATGGAAAGATTTGGTTTGGTAAGGAGAGCAAGTGGAAAACATGCTCAAGAAGATAAGTGCTGAAGAACCTCAAGAATCCTAGCCTAAAAAGGGAGGTGGTAAAGGCAACTATAATTCCCAGAAACAATCAAAGGGGAAAGACACTTTAGCTATTGAGACAGCTTCATCTCCAAAATCCTCCACCAAGCAGAAAGGGAATACATCCGACAATTATTTTTAGAAGAAATACGATTTCAAAGATGAACATGTGGTCTCTATTCTTACATCTTTAATCAAGATGAATAAGATCAAGCTGCTAGAGGTAAAGCGGAACGTAGAAGTATCAAGGATTGATGATCCTAACTTTTGCATATACCACAGGATGGTGCATCATCCAACTAAAGCTTGTTATATCCTGAAAGACAAGATTCAAGCTTTATTAGACGCAGGTGTGATGACCCTTCAAGCTGAGCAAAAGAAGGTGTCTGCAAATATGGTTTCACTTCAATTTGGGGACTTCGCTGAAGTACAAATACAAGATGGCGTACAACCAATTCCTCAGGCGTAGGCGAGGGTGGTGAACTTCGACCCGTATCAGAAGAAAGAGAAGGGGATGGTCCCTTACACTACTCCTACGGGTGAATTGATGTGGGTTCATCCTGACGTATTAATGAACGAGCAGTGAACATCGACAAACTCAAAGAAGCCTAGAGCCACGTGAAGACTTTACAACGCCGTTTTAGCCGTTCCAGATGAGGGGGTAGAAACTACATCACTTAACAGTTCTGAGGATGAATAGCCAGCCTTCGCTGCACAGCCTGCACAGATATCAGGAACCCGTGGTGGAAAAGAGTATTTGAAGAAATATTCTGAAACAGCGGCTACACCACCCAGACCAGGGAAAGAAGTAGCGGAGCAAACTCAACTTAAGGAACTTCGTTACAACAAAGCACTCAGGAAAGATGCGCCGGAGAGTTCGAAAGATCCTTTTCGGTTTGATGTGCTGGCTCAGTTAGCCAACATCCCAGCATGGATTACCTTGTTTGAGCTCCTACATTTATCTCGATCAACGAGAGAAGCTCTCTGTGAAGCATTGGTTGATAACGAGGCTTTCCTTACTCATTTTCCACCAAATCCAGCCGGAGCAATACTGGAAGAAGCTTGTCCTCAATGTGTAAATTTTTTGAAAAAGAATACCATGCATCACCTTTTCCCAAGAAGACATGCATGTGAGAAACCCGAAACATGATAGACCATTGTACTTCACAGGGTACATTGGCTCTATTCGGGTGGACAGAATTCAGGTTGATCCTGGTTTTGCTTTGAGCATCATTCCATTACGGCTCGTTCGTTACCTTGGAATTCCTCTGCATTGTTTATCAACGACGAGAACTACCATATATGGCTTCAATGTCTCTAATACTCATCCCCTTGGTAAGATCAAACTCAAATGTCAGATGGGTGACTTGAGGACGGACGTTACCTGCTACGTCATCAACACAGAGACATCTTACAACTTGTTACTGGGTCGACCATGGATCCATAACAATTTGATTGTTCCATCCACTCTACACCAATGCATGAAATATGTAAGCGAGAGTAGTGAAGTAAAAACAGTGGTCGCAGAGAAGCAACCATTCAAGGGGGTAGAGAATTATTTCACTGATTCTATCCATTATCTTGATGGTGAGCCATTTGAAGTAGCACTGATCGAAGAGCCAGATAGCGGTAATGAAGCCGATATCAAGTTTGAGCACGAACATGGTCTTGTTTTTAATGACATAGAACCCGTCGTAATCGGTCTTGAAGATCTGGATGTAAATGATCCTGTCTATAAAGACAGCGGAGTTATCTTTAATAATAATGATTTAGCTTACTTCTCGCGTGTGGAATTAAATCCTAACATGCTAGGTACAAATGCTGATGTGATAGCAGATCCACTATCCAAGTTATATGCTGAATCAAACTTGTACATGCCGATTCAGTCATCTTTTTTGACAAATCGACGACAAACCGAATCTTTGCAAGCAGTCTTTGTAGTGCCGGCTAAAGTTAACGGTCAAAAAGACATTATCTTCGGAAAGAGTAACGCAAACCATTTTGGAGGAATCTAAGAAAGAGGAAAAGGATCCGTAATTCTCATACTTTACTCCAACAACTCGAAAGCTTATGAAGAATATGGGATATGATTTCATTCATAAACATGGCTTAAATTTTGGCAAATGGATTCAGACACCAATACGATCTGCGTATGTCCCGGAAGGAAAGCCAGAAGATTATTATCACAAACTCGTAGTGGATTGGGTTATGAATCTCCACCGTTTATGCTGCGTTTTGGGACTAAAGGAGAGTCAGATGATGATTCTTTCACCTTGTCTTACGAATCCAATTGCTGGGAATCTGATACCAGTACAGGAGCTATATTCAAAGTACTCATGGCTAACATGACCTCAGTGTCTTTGATAGAGAATCAGGAAGATGATCAATTACTTTTGTTTGACGATCCATTAAGTCGACAGCTCGGTATACAGTGGGAACACCATTTTGAACAACGCGAACCCCCTACCGATGACAAGGTGATTCAGATGAACATGGGATATGAGATTAATCCAAAACCCATATTCATAAGTGATAGTTTATCGCCAGAAGAGAAAGAAGACCTCATTACCCTAGTCCGAGAGTATATTGATGTCTTCACGTAGAACTACGAGGATATGCCTGGGCTTGATCCCCAAGTGGCTATGCATAGATTAAATATTAAACCAGACATCAAGCCTGTTAAACAACAGCAAAGGCGATTTCGGCCCCAAATCATGGAAGAAATTGAAGCTGAAGTCAAAAAGCTCATCGAATCAGGATTTATCTATGAAGAGCAACATCCAGATTGGGTTGCCAACATTGTCCCTATCCTAAAAAAGAACGGGAAGATTCGAGTGTGCATCGACTTCCGTGACTTGAATTCAGCTTATCCTAAAGATGATTTTCCATTACCTATCACGTCATTATTGACAATACGTGTGGGTTTGAGAGGATGTCCTTTATGGATGGATTCTCAGGATACAACCAAATCAAAATGTATCCTGATGAGGAAAAACATACATCCTTTCGAACACCTTCAGGGATATACTGTTATACAGTAATGCCCTTTGGGTTGAAAAATACGGGTGCCACCTATCAACGCGCTATGACCTCTATCTTCCAAAAATATCTACGAAAGACTGTGGAATGTTACGTTGATGACTTAGTTGTCAAAAGTCGTGACAAGAGAAACCATTTACATGACTTGAAAATAATGTTTGATCTTATGCGGGCGCACCAGCTCAAGATGAATCCAACTAAGTCATTCTTAGGAATGGCTAGTGGTAAATTTCTCGGGTTCGTAGTCACGGCTAACGGAATTCGTTTGGACCCAGATAAAGTCAAGGCCATCCAAGAACTACCACCTCCCAGGAATCTTAAGGAGCTTCGAGGCTTACAAGGAGGATTGGCGTATATTCGCAGGTTCATTTCTAACCTATCCGGGAAATGCCAACCATTCTCAAAATTAATAAAGAAAGGAGTATCCTTTAAGTGGGACGAGGCTTGCCAGAAAGCGTTCGAGGAGATTAAGTAATATCTCTCCAATCCATCGATATTGGTCACACAAAAGTCAGGTAAACCTTTCTTGATATATATTCGGGCTACAGATCATGCATTAGCAGGACTCTTGGCACAAGATGATGAAAATGGCCATGAACAAGCCGTCTACTATCTCAGTAGGACACTATCGGGTGCTGAACCTCGTTATCCTCTTATTAAGAAGGAATGTTTGGCGCTGGTCTTCACAGTTCAGAAAATGCGACATTATTTGGTTGGGCAAACCATACATGTCATTTCTCAGGTTAATCCTATTCGGGTATTCATGACACAACCCAGTGCATTGAACTGGCGACTCGCCAGGTGGGCTTTGTTTCTTTCTCAATATGACATCCACTTCAAACATCAAAAAGCAGTAAAAGGTCAGGCTATCTGTGACCTTATGGCTACCGTTAAAAGAAAAGGCCGAATTATACCAGGACATACCTGATGAGACGTATGAAGCAAACGTCATCTCTAGAGAACAAGTATGGCAATTGTACTTCGATGGTGCAGCAAGGAAAAGTTCTACTGGTCGGGTTATAGCTGGAGTGAGGGTTGTCTTTATCTCTCCCCAAAACCACATACTCCCACGCGCCATTTCTCTAACAGAGCCGTGTTCTAACAATGTGATGGAATACAATGCTTTGTTGGTTGGCTTGGATATAGCCAAACAGTTAGGGGGTGAAACGTTTAGAAGCATGCAGTGATTCTCAACTCATTGTTAATCAAATGAAGGGAGAGTATGAGGTTAGGAATGAAGATCTCGTTCCTTACCATGTCGCAGCAATCGCATTGGCCGATTCCTTTTAGGGCTTCTATATTGACTATATACCCCGTCTCAAGAATACCTATGCTGATGCATTAGCGTCACTTGCTGCTACTTTAGCTCTACCTGAAGGGACTACCTAGCAGGTCACAGTGACAAGCAGACGATTATTCAAATCAAAGTATGCACTGCAGATCAATGCAGTTGAAGCGGAACCGTCAACACTCGAACCTAAAGATTGGCAATTTCCGATCATCGATTATGTCTTATACGGCTTATTGCCTGAAGACATCAAAGAAAGAGAATCTATTCGTAGACGAGCGTCTAGATTCTACTATGATTCTCAATCCCAGATTTTGTATCGAAAGTCGTACGATGGACTTTTGCTTCGCTGTTTGTCAAATAGAGAAGCAAAAGAGGCCCTTAAAGAGGCTCATGGAGGCATCTGCGGAGCTCATCAGCCCGGTCCTAAGTTGTGGGACCGACTACGCAGATTGGGTTATTATTAGCCTAATATGGTACAAGATGCTATTGCTTATGCCAAAAGATGCCACGCCTGTCAGATACATGCATCGACCACCCGAGCATCTTCATCCTTCAACCACTTCATGGCCTTTCGAAATATGGGGAATGGACATTGTTGGCCTAGTGACACCACCCTCTTCCAAAGGACATCGTTTCATTTTGGCGATAATTGATTACTTTTTTAAATGGGCAGAAGCAATCCCATTGAGAGAAGTCAAAGCGAGTGATGTTGTTAAATTTTTAAAACATCACATCGTATATAGGTACGGCGTTCCGAGACGTATCATTCATGACAATGGGCCCCAATTCGTTAGAGCCTTCACCCGATTCTGTGACAAATTCTGCTTCAACGGCTTATAATCCTACTGCTAACGGGTTAGCAGAAGCATTTAACAAGACCATTGTCAGAATTATCACTAAAGTGGTTTCAACGAACAAAAGAGATTGGAACGAGAAATTAGGTCAGAGTTTGTGGGCTTATCGTACAACGGTTCGAACACCGATAGGAGCGACACCATATTCCTTGGTATACGGATGTGAAGCCGTATTACCATTAGAAATCCAAATTCCCTCTTTGCGGATAGCCCTCGCAATTGGTATGACGACAGAAGAGAGTCACCGCCGGCGTCTTGAAGAATTGGAAGCGCTTGATGAAAAGCGGCTATTAGCTCAGCAGCACATTAAGCTTTATCAAGCTCGGATTTCCAGAGCATTTGATAAGAAGGTTAAATACCGCACATTTAAGGAGGGCGACTTGGTTCTTGCGGCTCGGCGCCCGATGATATTGAACTCCAAAAAGAAAGAAAAGTTTAAGCCAAAGTGGGAAGGGCCATTTGTAGTAGAAACAGTCTACTCAAATGGAGCCTATCGTCTTATCACTCAAGATGGCGACAAACTTATGATGCCTATCAACGGTAAATTTTTGAAGAAATATTACCCGTAAATTTCATCATCAAATGTACCTTGCCGCGTGAGAAGAAGCAAATAAAGATAATGATTTCTTTATTTCATCTCCTTCAAATCTCCCTCACTAATCCTCTTCAATAGGATAGTGGGACTATCATTGTGTTAATTCTACATCTGATTGCTGATGGTCTTCTAATAGTAACCTACTATGTGATGTGTTGCTCTCCTAACGTCGTCATTTTCCCAAATGACGTTCGTTTTCCTAACTTAGGCCTACCAAGTGATGTGCCTTTGTTTCCAACATCGTCGTACTTCTAAAGTCACTGAACGATGTGATTTTCCTAATGTCGTTATTTTCCCAAATGACGTTCGTTTTCCTAACTTAGGTCTACCAAGTGATGTGCATTTGTTCCTAACTTAGGCCTACCAAGTGATGTGCATTTGTTTCCAACATTATCATACTTCTAAAGTCACTAAATGATGTGATTTTCCTAACATCGTTATTTTCCCAAATGACGTTCGTTTTTCTAACTTGGGCCTACCAAGTGATGTGCCTTTGTTTCCAACATCGTCATACTTCTAAAGTCACTGAACGATGTGATTTTGATGTGCCTTTGTTTCCAACATCGTCATACTTCTAAAGTCACTGAACGATGTGATTTTCCTAACGTCGTCATTTTCCCAAATGACGTTCGTTTTCCTAACTTAGGCCTACCAAGTGACGTGCTTTTGTTTCCAACATCGTCATACTTCTAAAGTCACTGAACGATGTGATTTTCCTAACATCATCATTTCCCCAAATGACGTTTGTTTTCCTAAATCAGGCCTACCAAGTGATGTGCCTTTGTTTCCAACATCATCATACTTCTAAAGTCACTGAATGATGTGATTTTCCTAACGTTATCATTTTCCCAAATGATGTTCATTTTTCTAACTTTGGCCTACCAAGTGATGTGCCTTTGTTTTCTTTGTCGTTGTTATTCTAAGCCATTGAATGACTTGATCATCCTAACATTGTCATTTTCTCCAAATGACGTTCGTTTTCCCGACGAGTCTGCCACGTGTTGAACTTCGTCCTTAATACTTAGTTATATTGTTCGTTTTCCCGACGAGTCTGCCACGTGTTGAACTTCGTCCTTAATACTTAGTTATATTTTGAACCTCATCATCACACATTTGACCTGAAGTCTAAAAGAGACTAAAGATAGAAGAGAAATCTTAGCATTGAAGTCTAAGAGAAACTCTTTGACAACTCATCATACTGAGGGGAAAAATAGAAGAGAAATCTTAGCATTGAAGTCTAAGAGAAACTCTTTGACAACTCATCATACTGAGGGGAAAAGTATGGCTAGTCCAACTCAAACAGCAATTGGTAAAGACAACCCAAGTTCGTTGACAGCTGAGAGTTTGTTAAAAATCCTATGTTAAAATGCTTCAGTTATGCAAAAGAATAATATGTGGATAAAATATAAATTTTATTCATATATAATTAAAGATACAGAAACTCAAAGTACATAGATTGAACTTAGAAGACTTGAACTATAATACGAGGTTCGGTTACAAGTTCTTTTGATGACATTCGGACTATAGTACGAAGTTCAGTTACAAGTTTCTGACGACCTTCGAGATTACACTACGAGCCTCGTCCGTAGCAAACGCACTATCTTGTTGTTGAAGTTCCATCTTCCGTTCCTGGGCATGAAGTCTTCCCCATACCTAACTTTTAACTTTGGTGCTTGTAGCACACGTCTACCTACTTAGGTAAACTAACTACTAATTGAAATACCACAAGCTCTGAGCATATGATCAGTACTTCTCCCATCTCCGCAGAACGGGAAGACGACACTAACATTGTTGCTGACTCCTAAAAGAAGCACTTCACTGAGCCTGTGAAGCTGCCACATAGACCAAAGTCTAGCAAAGGGACTGCATGCTTGGGGGTACATGGCATTTCAAAACAGCAAGCATATTTGGATTTAAGATATCTCTTTGAAGTTACATTCAAAAGTCCACCAAGTTGACAAAACATGTCCTGATTTTGACTCTGGAACATTGAGAAATCCTCAAATGAGCGAACTACTACAAAGACTAAGAGATCAGGGATCGGGTCAGAAGAGTTACCTAAAGCGACAAAGTCATCAACTTTACCTACCTCACCGATGACGATTATCGGAGCTTGGAGTTTAATAGGAAGCAAAGGTGGAAGTCTTAAAATGGTTCGTTTCCTCTGAATCATTTTGGAAGCAAGGCACAGAAGAGGAAGATGGATCCTCTTGAAAAGCGACTGCCTATTTATAGGCGAAGGAGTCAACCAAGTTGTTGGGATTCGTTACACGAATCCATAAGCACCGAACCGCCAAAGGGTGTTGTGAACGAAGCAACGCCATCAATTGCATTCGTAATTAACGCCAAAGAAAACGTGGCTTGAAACGACGCATTAAGTACTCAAGACTTAACGTTGACGAGATGAAACGACGGATTCTTATGGATCAACAGTCCTGGAACTGTTGAAAGTTGCCACGTCGTTCAACAAGATTTATTCTCGTTCCTAAGTCAAGAATAACGAGGGTCACTGTTTCAAACTGGACTTAAGTATTGAAACTTGATTGAATGTGGATTCGAACCTCGTCTTTGATGAGGGTCATCTCTCTATTGGACTCAAGTGTTGAGACTTGATTGAAATTAGATTCGAACCTTGTTTTCAATGAAGGTCGTTCCTCTAATTATACTTAAGTGTTGAGACTTGATTAAAATAGGATCCGACTCTCGTCTTTGACGAAGGTCGTTCCTTTAATTAAACTCAAGTATTGGATCCGAACCTCGTCTTCGACGAAGGTCGTTCTTTTAATTGGACTCAAGTGTTGAAACTTGATCGAATTTGGAATCCGAACCTCGTCTTCAACGAAGGTCGTTCCTCTAGCTATACTCGAGCAAAATTGGATTCGAACCTTGTCTTCAACGAAGGTCGTTCCTTGAATTTTACTCAAATAATAAGAACTCGATTGAGATCGGATTTGAACCTCGTCTTCCACGAAGGTCATTCCGATAATTGGGTTCAAACGCCGAGGATTAACTAAACGAGATTAAAACTTCGTTACGTCAAATACGAATTGGAATTCGAATCCAACATCGTATCAAAGTAACAAGGTTCGTACTTCAAATCGTAGATCACAAAACAACGAAGTTCGTGAACTTTGGCATTAGATTACGCATCGAGGTGCAAAGTAGAGTTAATGAGCAAAGACGTCTGAAATTCTACTTATAAAAAGAAAACATATGAAGAAAAGGGTTACAAAAGTCCAATAAAAAAAAGAGGAACTAAATGGACCCAGCAATCTGATGAATTTCCTCAGCAAGTTTAGCTATGGATTCCTGATTTTCTGCCTCAACATCAGCCAAAGCATGTCTACGCAGTTCCTCATCGGAATAGATGCTCATGTCGTTTACAGTTTTTCTAGCTGCTCCATTCGATCAATTTTAGCTTGAAGCAAGGGTTGATGCTGCATTTGTTTTGAAGCTAATGTCTGCTTCATATCCATCATGCCCGTCAACTCAGCTTCAGCTTCTACCAATTGGGTCTGAAGAGCCTTGATTTGAGCTTGAAGATGGTCGACCTCATGTTGCTTTTGAAGTTCAGCGTTTGTAACCTTTCTACCCTCTCGGGACAAATTCTCTTCGATCTCTTTGAACTCCCTAATCCGTTGCTTAGTCTCAAGCAATTGATGGTTAAGTTCAAATAAGGAGTCATCCCTTTGCCGCATATTTTGCATGGCCCGTTCCTCAGCCAAAGGGTAAAGAGATCGAGACCGACAATTTTACCATTGATTGAAAAGATCTTCAACCTTGGTCAGGTGCAACCAATACGATAATACTGCAAGGTCAGAGGACAAATTCTTCATCAAGTCCAAGAAAGGCACCAGCACCTCTTTAACCTCAGTAAAATTCCCTCCATGGTCCAAAACCTGAACAGAGGATTCTCGCAGGATGCCGAGAAAGTTCTTCGATATTTTTGATACTATGAAATTTCTCAGCGAAGATGGAGAAGAAGTATGTATGCTACTAGAGGACACCGTTGCATGAGTAGCGGTAGAGGAAACTCTAGCTGCTGTGAAGACTAGCGGCGCATGGCACACGGTGGGAGCATCAGTAGTTATAGCAACCATTGCAGTAGTGGTAGGAGCAGCAGCGCTTGCGGTACTTTATAAGACGTAAGCCTCGGTCGTCGCAATGGACCTGGTAGATACAACACTTGTGTCCATAGTGGTTTCACCTTCGGCGCTTCAGCTTCGGCTATGGCGGTTGGAGCAGATTCATTTCCCTCAGCTTCCTCAGGGTCAACAGTCGACTTATCAGCTGTGCCTGATTCCATAGCTGAACTTGGAGGTACCCTACTTTTAGCAGGGTCATCAGAAGCCGGTCTCGCCTCAATACCTGCATCGGTAAAGGTAGTGGAATCTATGGAAACAACTAAGCACAACGAACAAAGTCATTAGTATCTTAGAAGTCCAGAAAGGTAAATGACTATGTGTCTGTCTTACCAGGATCGATTGGAGCATCTTCGATGTGAGTACTCGGTGCCAAACGCAGTCCAGAGCGGAGTCAAGCTAAAGGAATATCATCCTCAAGTTCCGAATCTGTCTCAACACCGAGTGACTCTATCAAAGGAGTCATGGGCGGAGAAATAATACACCTTGGTTTTTTGGCGATGCGTTTAGACTTGCGCATTCGCTCGATTTCCTTAGACTTTACCCCACTCGTCTCTGATATGGGTGTATCTTATATATTCTCTTCGGGAGCTTAGCGATCCTCATAGGAGCTTGAGGATAGATGATTCTCATGGTATCTTAAGAATAGAGTAGAGGAGTCGTGGACAGGGTCATTGGAGGCGGCGAAGTCGACGGATTTGTCAAACTGTAGGAATTACAGCTGGGCTCTGGCCGGTCGACCGACTTGGTCATAACGGTCGACCGCGTAGTGCACAGATCCAGACCGTGTCTCTGGACTAAGAGCAGTCGACCGATGTAGGCGCTGCGGTCGATCGGAAACCCTGTAATCGATTTTTCTAGAAATCGATGTTCTGGCCGGTCGACCGACGTGGTCACAACGGTCGACCGTGTAGCGGTTATGGGCCTGAGCCTGTTTCCTGCACCGTTTAGGATTTCTATTTAGTATAAATAGAAACACGACTTTTCTAGGATTTATCACTCAGATTGTAATCAGAAAAGAGATCAGGGAGGTTGTTCTTTGATCTAGAGAGATTGTGAGAGAGAGATTTTGTAAATCCAATTGATTCTCATAATCTAGAGAAGGTATTTTCCTTCGCCCTAATTATAACTCTTGTGTTCTTCTGTTGTTTTCTTCTCTACCCACTCTTGATAATTCCGCGATCAAGAGTGCTCACACGACAACTCGTATCAAGTTGGTATCAGAGCACCTAGATCCTATGAAGGGGAACCTGTGTATGGTCCTTACTCGCTTACAGTACAAGAAGCTTGGCGAGATCCTTATTTCCTTAGAGGGAGTCTAGAAATTAAGGAAGGAGAAGATGACTGAAGCAGATAATTCAGTAAGACTTGATGCCATGGAGAAGCAGATTGAGATGATCGGGACGACTCTTACTCAACTTGTGGGTCTCATCAACGAAGGAGACAAAAATGAGGAATCTTCTTCGAAGGGTAAGAAGAAACTCGTCAAATCCGACGAAGAGAGCGAGGAATCTGATTTGGAGGGGGAGACTGAGATTGTCAAGACTGTTGGACATCAAGGGGGTAAGAATAATTACCAGAATCTGAAGATTGACTTCAAGGTTGAGATTCCTGTTTATGATGGGAGTATCAATGTGGAGAAGCTTGATGATTGGATCGAACGTATGGAGATGTACTTCACTCTCTACGGATTTTCGTCCAAAGAGAAGATAGTGTTCACGACATTGAAGCTTTCAGGGCACGCGTTGATGTGGTGGAAATCCTATTGCAAACAAGAGAAGAAAGCGGCGTCGTGGAACAAGTTCAAGAAATTACTTCGGATACAGTTCTATCCAATGGGGTTCCTTGAGGAGCGTTGTTACAAGTGGTATGGCTTACGCCAAAAGTTTAATCAGACTGTTCAAGAGTACATGACGGAGTTTCAGCAGCAGGCAATGGTTCTAAACATCACAACGGACGAGTACTCCATCTTCATGAAGTACATGGCGGGTCTGAATGATTACATCCGGAAGGAGATGAAGCTGTTTTTGGTTGAGACAATCGCAGAGGTGAGCGTGAAGGCTATAGCCATTGAGGGCAGGCAGAAGAAGGGCAACGAGACAAAGGGGGATTCTAAACCATCGGGGAGCAAGACGGGTAGCTCTCAGTCTAGGGATGAGAAGAAGAAGGGTGACTCGGGGAAAGCAGGATTGACATACAATCACTGCAAACAGACAGGGCACATGGCTGATCGTTGCTGGGATAAGTATCCTCATCTGAAGCCAAAAGGGTTGAAGAAGAAGGAGGAGAAGAAGGCGTACGTGATAGCACAGAGTCCGAAGAAGGTTCCCGGGATGACTGAACCCAATAGCAGTCTTAACCTTATGGCGGGGAAGTAGACCACTAAAGAAGATGACCACCAGAGGGAGTAGCTCTTTGTTCTGAAGTTGCAGGTCAAGACCAGTTTAGTGGATGCTATTGTAGATACAGGGAGCCAGAAAAATTTGATATCTGAGGCATTAGTACAGAAGCTGGGATTTAAGACGGTGAAGCATCCGAAGCTCTATCCATTAGGGTGGATTCAGAAGGAGGCGGGATTGAGTGTGGTGAACTAGTGTTCATTCAGATTTGCACTCCATGAGCCGTATATTGACGAGGTCACATGCGACGTGGTTCCGTTGGATATTTGCCAAGTTATTTTGGGCAATCCTTATTTGTGGGATAGATACGCAGTATATGATCAGCGAGACCAAAAGTATACGTTCACCAAGGATGGCGAGCAATTCCTTTTTCGTTCGGCATCTCTTCCACAGGAGACGAGCTTGGTGACGGTGACTCAGGCTAAGAGGTTGGTAAATGTGGGCAGGAAGTTCATTTTATTGTTCATTCGGTCGTATGAAGAGCAGCTGAGTAGGATGTGCTTGTCCACCTTGAGCAAGCTTCAGGAGGGAGTTCTTGACAGGTTAAAGGTCAAGTATGCGAACTTGTTTTTGGAGATCACGGGACTACCACCACATCGAGGTGTAGAGCATGAGATTATGTTAATCGGGGAGAGTTCCTTACCTAACATAAGACTATACCGTACATCAGTACATGAGTCCGAGGAGATCAAGAAGCAGGTTCAGGAGCTCTTGGAGACGGGAGTGATTGTGCTGAGTTGTTCGCCTTGTGGGTCACCAGTGTTGTTGGTGCCCAAAAAGGATGGAGGCTGGTGCATGTGCGTAGATTACCGGGCGCTCAACAAGATAACCATCAAGAATCGCTACCCATTACCGCGGATCAATGATCTTATGGACTAGTTGGAGGGAGCGAGGTTTTTCACGAAGCTGGATTTGAAGTCTGGTTACCATCAGATGAGGATTCGGGAGGAAGACACTTGGAAGACTGCATTCAAGACCAAGCAGGGCCTGTTCGAGTGGTTGGTGATGCCGTTTGGATTGTGCAACGCTCCGACTACCTTTATGAGGCTTATGAATAATTTGTTACGACCTTTTATAGAGGATTTTATGATAGTTTACCTTGATGATATCTTGGTGTACAGCAGGACTTGGGAGGAGCATATCGTTCATGTTGAGAGGGTATTTGAAGTGTTGCGGGATGGACATCTGAAGCTCAACGGTAAGAAGTGTGAGTTCGGGAAGGACGAGTTGGTGTTTCTCGGCTTCATCGTAGGGAAGGGCCAGCGGAGGATAGATCCAGGCAAGGTGGAGGTGATCACGAGGTGGCCGACGCCGAAGACAGTGACTAAGGTTAGGAGCTTCATGGGGGCTTGCCAGTATTTGCGCAAGTTCATTCGACATTTTTTGACTTATGCGGCACCGTTACATGGCCTCACAAAGGCTAAAGTTTAGTTTGAGTGGGGGAGGACGCATGAGGAGGCTTTTCAGTTGCTAAAAAGGAAGATCTCGGAGGCACCAGTGTTGGCGTTGCCGAATTTGCAGCGGACTTTCGAGGTGAAGACCGACGCGTCTAGTTATGCAATGGGCACGGTGTTGATTCAGGATGGGAAGCCGGCGGAATACCATTCTGAGAAGTTTTCAGGTGCTGTTGCGAACTACCCAACCTACAACAAGGAGTTCTATGCACTATATCAAACAATTAAGCATTGGAGGGTGTACTTGTTGGGGAAGGAGGTGGTCGTGCATTCGGATCACAAGCCCTTGGAGTTCTTACATGCTCAGATGAAGCTACAACAGGCACGGTACATGAAGTAGATATCTTATTTGATGGCTTTCAACATTATTATTAGGTACAAGAAGGGGGCGACGAACAAGTTTGCCGATATGTTTTCTCGTCCGCCGATAAGGTCTTTATTGGTGGCGACGCGTATTAAGCCCTTGGTTCCTTTGGAGTATGTACAGCTGTACGCATCCAGTAGAGACTTCGGTAGTGTGTTTGAGCAGGGGAAGGCTGGTCGAAGGGGGGAGTATGCACTTAGAGAAGATAGCTTGTTGTATCGTGGGACATCACTATGCATTCCGGAGGATGGTGATAGGTTGCAGTGGATTCGGGAAGCACATAACTCGCGTGTGCAAGGGCATTTTGGCATTCAGAAAACACTTCTCAATCTACGGCGATATGTGTTTTGGCCACGGATGCTTGATGATGTGACCAAGTATGTTGGAGGGTGTAAGTTATGCTGTATTTTGAAGCCTTCTAACAGGAAGAGGGGATTGTACCTACCATTATCGGTTCCTTCTAGGCCGTGGGAGAGCATTTCTATGGATTTTCTAGGAGGGTTACCGACTACGAAGCGCGGGCATGACTATTTGTATGTTGTGGTGGACCGGTTCAACAAGATGGTGATATTGATTCCTTGTAAGAAGACCGTGACGGGAGCGGGTGCAGCTCAATTGTTCTTTGAGCATATGTGGAAGCACTTTGGGTTGCCGAGTTCGATTATTTTGGATCAGGATAGCCGTTTTCTCACGCATTTTTGGGATTCTTTGTGGAGTTTGATGGACACTAAATTAAAGAAGAGCACGGCCTTTCATCCACAAACAGACGGACAAACGGAGGTAGTCAACCAGACTATGGTGCACATGTTGCGGGGGTATAATTCCAGGCATCCTAAGACTTGGGATGAGAGTTTACCATATTTATAGTTTGCTTTTAATCGGGCGATTCATGGATCTTCCGAAAAGTCACCGTTTGAGACTTGTTATGGATTTTTACCGCCGAGCCCATTCAATCTTGTGTTTTCGTGTGAAGCCACAGTGGACGGTAAGGAGGGGAGTGAAAGATAACGTGCTCAGCGATTTCTCGAGAAGATTGCACATATTCATGCCACAGTTGAAGCTCAATTGAAGAAATCACAAGCTAAGTACAAGGCAAAGCATGATCAACATCGGGTTCCTTGTAACTTTGGTAAAGGCGATATGATATGGCTAAAATTGAGTAAGGAGAGGTTAAAAGGAGAAGGGAAGAAGTTGAAGCCTATTCGTTATGGTCCGTTTTGAATTCTCGATCAGATTGGCGATAACGCTTTTCGATTAGATTTGCCGCCTTACTTAGGCATGTATTCAGTGATCAATGCCGAGTACTTGAAGTTGTTTGAACCTCCATTATTGGATGATGAAGGTGATGACAAGATGATCTTACCGCATGTAAAGACTTGTAGTTTGATAGAGAGGAGCCACTGAAAGAAGATTGCATTTTGGAACGGAAGACGACCACGACGAGGCGGGGCCACTGAAAGAAGATTGCATTTTGGAACGGAAGACGACCACGACGAGGCGGGGGACGAAGGAGTCGTTTTTCATTGGACGTCAAGGTCAGGTTCCTAGCAAGGCTAAGTGGTTCAACAGAGAAGGAGGGGCTCGAGAGTTCCCTCAGCTGAAGTTCTAACTTGAATGGGACTTTAAGTTCCTAAAGGGGGGACCCATGATACGGTTGTATCTTGTATCTTCTCTTCGGGAGCTTAGCGATCCTCATAGGAGCTTGAGGATAGATGATTCTCATGGTATCTTGAGAATAGAGTAGAGGAGTCGTGGATGAGGTCATTGGAGGCGGCGAAGTTGACGGATTTGTCAAACTGTAGGAATTACAGCTGGGTTCTGGCTGGTCGACCGACTTGGTCATAGCTGTTGACCGCGTAGTGCACAGACCCAGACTATGTCTCTGGACTGAGAGCGGTCGACCGATGTAGGCGTTGCGGTCGATCGGAAACCCTGTAATCGATTTTTCCAGAAATCAATGTTCTGGCCGGTCGACCGACGTGGTCACAGCGGTCGACCGCGTAGCGATTATGGGCTTGGGCCTGTTTCCTGCACCGTTTAGGATTTCTCTATAGTATAAATAGAAACATGACTTTTCTAGGGTTTATCACTCAGATTGTAATCAGAAAAGAGATCAGGGAGGTTGTTCTTTGATCTAGAGAGATTGTGAGAGAGAGATTTTGTAAATCCAATTGATTCTCATAATCTAGAGAAGGTATTTTCCTTCGCCCTAATTATAACTCTTGTGTTCTTCTGTCATTTTCTTCTCTACCCACTGTTGATAATTCCGCGATCAAGAGTGCTCGCACGGTAACTCGTATCAGTCTCGGGGCCTCTTCTTCTGTAGTTTATTCGAAGTATCAGAGGGAAACAAGTTAAAATTAAGACAAGTTAAAGATGGCATACCGATGATCCCTTGGTCGGGATGCGGTTCTTCGAGAACTGGGGATTGTTGGTGAGAGCCTTCAGTAGTAGATCCACGTGGAGCAGGCTCGCAAGGCTCGTCTATGGAGGCAAAATCCTCAAATCCACCAAGATTTGCTCCATCTCTGAGAGTGTCTCCAATATCGGAAGCAGCAGGCATGTGGCTCCCGTACTCGTCAATATGTGGAGATCTATAAGATACACTCTCATTTAGAGCCGCGTCTATCTCTTCCTGAGTCTCATGAGGGCTAGGAGGAGTGGTTTCCTCTACCCCAGCACTCTCTTCAGCATGCAAGAAATCTTTGAGCCCTGGTATACGGCTTCGTCTAGAAGCATTTTCGGATCTGTAGCGGCGCCGGATGTAATGTAACCCCGAAGAATTTATATTGAAGTTGGGAACTGACGCGTTTGCCAGGCAGTGCCACTTGCAACAAGCAACTGTAGTCCGAAGCTATGGATTCTTTGGTGGAAGCAAGAAACAAGCACCTGTACCGCCGGCAATAGTCCAATACCAAGCTCTGGCCCCAGTGATTAAGCTACAACTCTCAGATATCAGTTGAGTATTGGGATTACCAACGTACAACTAAGTGTAGCCGAATTGGCGAGCGAAAGGACAAGGCAGGTAGGGCTCCAATACGCATACTGGGGTGAAACGATAAATATGATACCCGGGACGAATGGTCATGAACCACATGAAATAGCCAAGAGATAGAGAAGAATAACCCCAACCATTTGATGCATCCACGATGGCTTGTCCATAGCTGGTTCCGGGGAAATGAGGGAAACAGCGATTGAATTCCCATCTCTTGTGGTAGCGAAGAATACACCGTACCAAGGTCAAGTATTGGTGCTCCCAGTCTAAATTCTCCAACCTCTGAATAAAGGGAATGACTTCACCCTCTGTACGAGCAGAAGGCGTACCCATAAGAGTCGGACAATGTAGGACAACCCAAGCCATGAAATAAGTATAGGGCAGCCCTACCTATGGGTTCTCGTTACCTTGACAAAATTGGTAACATAAACTCTGCAATCCATAATGAATGCGGGAGATCATGGCAGGAAGAAGGGCATAAGAACGGCCGTGTGCTAAACATATGGCAGGGAACACCACTTCCATTGGTAGCAAGTCGAAACTTCCAGAAACAACAACGACTTGATGAAGTCATAGCATGAAATACCCTGCCAGCAAAGCCATGGAAGTAATAGGCTCTTCACCTTGAAAGAAGTAACTCTCAAAGGTGGCACCAACAGGGTAACCTTGTTCATCTGAGTCCGACACCCGATGCATGGGAGGATAAGTAAGTACCCATCATGACAATTCACTCGCGTCACAAGGACCCAAGGGAACCACAGGGTCATTTTTATGCTCTTAATTCTTGAAGAGATATCGGGCCCAGATGTTATGGCTAAGGAGTCTCTCACCCTTCTTATTGAGCAATCCTTCCACATTCATACAAATATGGTAATGACACATTAATTCCCAAAAGGTCTCTACTACTTGGGGTTGCTCCTTTTCTAGAGCAACTAACTCCCGTTGACCTGGGATATACTCCTCATACGGATAATTCCCGCTTGGCAGCCCGGAGACTTCTTCCATCTCGTGAAGAGCAATCCCTATCTCTCCATCAGGAGTAAAGAAAGTTCCATCTCGTGAAGAGCAATCCCTATCTCTCCATCAGGAGTAAAGAAAGTACGGGTTGTAGGGTTATACAACTCCAAAATACCAAAGAACTGGTGGGAGTTATTGATCAACCCGAATTGTGTCGCTCTGATGGGCGTATAAAGACCAAACTTTTGTAGGTCTTCTTAGTTCTCCTGCAAAATGTATTCGGTGATACGAGGCCACCATTGTGTAGGACTCCAATGAGACCAGCCTGGAGTTATAAAGTCCTTAGCAGGGAATTGACTGTTCCTCCTAAAGAACGCACGACCAAAGGTGTTAGCCTCTTCAACAGTCTCACCAATCGGGAGTTCTTTTTGAAAAAGTCCAGAGTGCAGTCCGGTGATGTAACGACCACCACTATCTATCTTTACGTCGCTACGAGAAAAGTGGCCACATATGACCCCATCTTGTACTGGGGTTAAATCCTAGTCCATTCTCCTTAGAGCCGAGACAATCTTCAAAGCACTAAGAGAGACGTCACGCTCCATCCGAGGTAAGAACAACTTTCGCCCGTTTACAGTTTTAAGCCATTCATATGTCCCGATATTCAACAAGTTAGGATCTTCTGAAGAGTCTCCGAACAAGAGAACAGGCTTCACAATAGGTTCACGATTGATAGACTCTAAGGGAGCATCAGTGATCATACGCCTAAATGTGGAAACTGAAGGGTCAGAAAGAAGATCCACTTCTTCTAGCCCCCGTTCTCCGAACAAAGGAATGCTCTCAAGGAACTGAAGGGTCAGAAAGAAGATCCACTTCTTCTAGCCCCCGTTCTCCGAACAAAGGAATGCTCTCAAGAGCATAGTAACGAGGATGAATTGTAGTTGTTTGAGTACCTTCTACTCCGAGATCACCACGTTGGGGAAGTGGAGTAGAAGGATATGTGACTGCACAAAAAGACAAACAAGATTAGTCCTGAGCGGCAGTCACAACCAAATAATACGAAAGTCATTCTGTCAATGAATGTCGAAATTCATTCGAAGGATGAACCTCATGTTACAATGAGGTGTTAAACTTCATTGGCCGAGTAAGCTCATTCAACCTCGACAGGGATAACGAGGTTCATCAGTTCAGTGAGGTTCGTTGAAGTACACGAAGTTCATCATCTGAAAATGAAGTTAACCAACCTAACGAACGTGGTCAATGAAAAGACGAAGCTCATCATATAAACGAATTTTATTTAACAATTCTAGAGGATGACCCTCGTCAAAATAGCCAACGACGTTAGACATGTGAAGTGCAACTTGCAAATAAGGCTCATCGAAAGACGAAACAAGTCATAGAGATGAGAATCATCGATGACGAGCCTCATCCAGCCAAAAAGACGTCATCTTTATGATGAGTCTGGAAGGAACTGTTCATCTTCCTTAAGAAACCCAAGTCTAAAATAGATAGGGTTGACATCCCTCAGAACGCAAATCATGCGTTTAAGATCTATTACCTAAAAAGCTGGGTAGAATGCCAGGTTCGTGCGAAGAGCCAGCAACCTTCTTGTCCTTACTCTTGCTTCGGTCTACAGCGGTCTTAGGGGCCATTGATTTCGCTTGAAGAGCTTGCGAAGAAAGAAAGATCGGAATTTTGAGAAGAGAAGGAGTTCAGATATCCCAAATGACAAAGAGAGAAGAAAGGACTTCTCATATTATGATAACCCATTTATAAGGAAGGGAAAAGATTGAATCTAGGGTCGCGATCTTCAGTTAAGATCGTGTGATGAAAATTTTCCCCAACAAGATCTACGGACGGGATTCACGGGGATTTCCAATCACCAACTGGCAACCATTCGCTAGGTCTGGGAAAGGTGCATAGTAGTGATGCTGACGAAGCTGCGAGGGGTCATTTGTCAGACGTTGGTTATTCTGACAAGGCTTGTACAAAGGGACATACTCCAGAATGAACCACAAAGTAACTTTCGCAAACACGAGGTTCATGACAAAACCAGGTTCGTGAAGTAAACTCCTCAAGTTTGATATACCTATTCAAAGTATTTCAGACTACATACAACCCGATTCAAGTCTGAAAACTTTGAAGGGGATTTTGTAGGCATTAAAAAAATGCTAAAATTCGAAAGGTGAAAAGAATGGTCAGGGAAACAAACCCCTTCTCAATCGGAAACAATGTTTGTCGTTTAGAAAAGATTAACCTCGAGAACGAGGGTCGCCATGTAGCGAAATTCAACATTAAAAGATAAAGTTTATTATTGAATGAAACAGATCTACGAGACTCGGAGCTCATCATTGGATACGAGGTTCGAAGTTCGCTAGTGGATATGGAATCCGGAGATCGTCATTAAATACGAGGTTTGAAGTTCACTAGTGGATACAGGGTTCGAAGCTCGTCGTTGGACACGAATTGAACTCTAGCTGCTAAAGATGAGGCTCGTCTTTGGATACTGTTAGACCCTAGAGGGGGGTGATTAGGGTCTTATGCTAATCTAATCCGATTTTATGCTAATTAAAACTAATTAACAAATATATTCTTGCAAGATAGATATACAAAGAGTTAAGTGCAAGAATATGCAATATACACAAGGTGATATATCCTAGCAAAGAGGTATACTATATGATATATGCAAGGATATGCAAACACAAGGGTAACATAAACAAATGATATAGTAGATGAAATAAACAATGAGAGAAAGACTATAAAGATGAACAAATATAAGTGTGCTAAGCCAAACTCAAACAAGCAATATGATCACGGAGTTCGGACCTTTCGTCCTACGTCTCCGCTCCCCACTCCCGGGGAGAAATCCACTATCACGATCGGGTTTTCTACGCTCACCCGAATAACGTTTACAACCACACTATGTCGGTTTTCAACGATCACCAATCAACAAATACACTCACTCACAATGTCGGTTTTTCAACTTTCACCGATCAACATCCACTCCTCACACTCGGTTTTCTAGTTCACCGAAAACTTCACAACAACACACTCAGTTTTCTAGCTCACCGAAAACCTTACAACATTCTCTATGTAACAATAAATGGCTTGTTCTCTCATATAAGGCGAGAACTCAATTAAGCACAACTCAATGTTACAATCTCTCACAGCCCTAATATACTATGTATGTAAATACAAAAAGCTCAATGTGGGTGTGTGTAACAAAGTGGTAAATTAAATCTAAACTCAATACAAAACTAGCTTTAATAAAATGATAATCAAATAAATATGCAAATGTAAAGCTAGATAAGAGTTTAGAAATGCTTCTGTGAAAAACAAGATGGAGAGATGGATTAAGATGAAGCTCAATGAATATAGATGATCTCCTCCACTTGTGTAAAACTTCTTCCCAAACAAAAACTCTTTTAAACAAATACTAAACAAATCCACTTGTGTAAAACTTCTTCCCAAACAAAAACTCTTTTAAACAAATACTAAACAAACTTAAACCCTTGTTTAAAACTTGAAAACTTCTTCCCAAACAAAAACTCTTTTAAACAAATACTAAACAAACTTAAACCCTTGTTTAAAACTTGTTTAAAAACTTCTTTGATGATAAAAATAGTTATGACAAAGGGGTATATATAGGGTAGAAGAAAACAACTCAAAAAATCTAAAAAACCAAAAACAGAAGTTACCGTTAAAGTTCAACGGTCGGATGCTACAGTAACAGCGGTCAAACGCGAAGTTCATCAAAACTGAGAGAACGTACAGAGAGTTTGACGGTCGACCGCACTGTAGAGCGGTCGACCGCGGGTACTGTAGCACTGCATATCCAGATTTGTAAAATCAATTAAAAATAGTAAACCAACTCCAAAAATTATAAACTTTTGAGGGAAGGTTCTAGACATGTAGTAGAACATGTTAGAGAAAGAATTTCTGAAAAATAATTTCTCATTTGAGAGAAATAAATGTTTTAACACAGATATATAGTTTCTAAAAATCTGCTGACATACAAGATTTTGTAAAAGCAATTGGGCACAGTAAATCAACTCCAAAAATGGTAAAATTTTGTGGAAGTTTCTAAACATGTAGATAAGCATTTCAAAGAAAGAATTTCTTAAATATCACTTTCCATTTGTTAAAACTCATCTGTTTTGTAAAAACATGCATGAACATGCACGAACGAAAAACATGATTTTGTAAATTCAATTAAACGTAACAAATCAATTTCAAACTTGATGAAACTTTGGGAAATGTTTGCAAATGTAATTATGAACATGTTACAAAAAAGGATTTTCCAATTTGCATTTCCCAATTATAGAATCTCATTATTTTGCTGAATCACATAAGTATGGACTTGTAAAAGCTTGATCTTGACAAAATGAGTTTAAACAAAGTTTTAAAAACTTTCAAATAGATTTATAAACTTGATAAAAGATATAAATAAATATCGTTAAGTCTATATTCCAAAACAACGATAAACCAAACCAAACGTGCGTGTGTGTGATATTGAGCTTAAAGTATTAACACACATAATATAAGTTCTAAACTAATTTACCCAAGCTTGATTGGTCTTCAATATGCTTGACTTGGTAATCTCGCGGATGAAGCTTGAACTTGATCTTTAACTTTGAATTGCAAGGCTTCACTCTACTATTCCGCCAACCTCCATTGGATATGATCGTTGAAACTCTATTCCATCCAGCCTCTAACACGTTGTTTGCCTAGAATAAATACGAAAACACAAACATTAGACAAACAACATTAGATGTAAATTGTTTGCTAAATCACCATCAAAACAAGAAGGCTAACAATCTTCCTCTTTTTGATGATGACAAATAATTTACAAAAAAGAATATATGCATGAAGGAAATGAGCATATACAAGATAATACACATGCATATAAACAAGGAATTGTATACTCACAATATTTCTCCCCCTTTGACAACATCAAAAAGGGGACAAAAGAATTAAGAGAGCGAAAGCTCCCCCTACAAATAAGCATGGGTGAGTATAAAACAAGTATAGAGATTGCTCCCCCTATCAAAATGCCTTAATGAATATATGCAATGAATGCTAAGGCATACATATGTGAGAAAGCATAGATGGAAAGTATGTTAAACACTCCTCACATACCAAAAGACAATGAAGACACATATAAATATGTCATTATGAAGATAGTGTCTCATTACACTAATATAAAAACCATGTATAAAATAGATTTATGAAATCAAAAGAAAAAGAGCATGAGAATCATGTAAAATCTTTTCAAATGAAAACAAATCAATCAAATGAAATCATAAATCACAAGTAAATCATACAAGAACATAAAACCAAATCATAATTGTTTTTCAAAAATCAAGAGAGGCAATTATATCTAGCTATGGAGCTAGTATCAACCCATGTAAACATTATAGCATCCGGTAAACAAGATTTGGGAATAAACACCCAATAAATCCGGAGGGTTATATGAACACAAACCTCTTATCAAAATCAAAACAAATAATCATGAAAACAAAAGATTTGATCAATTAAAAATTTGTTTTCATAATCAAAATATTTTAAGATATAATTTTCAAAACCAAGAAAAGGAAAAGTAAGAACACTAAAATTCTTGGTTTAAAATTTAAATTTGTTTTGGTACCCAAGAACTCTTGGTACCAAAAGATTTAGGAACATGTCCCCTATCATTAAAGCTCAAAGCCCTTGGGATATAAACCCATTTGGGCGCATTAAGTGCACTAACACGGTCAAAACAATAATCACTCAAATGACCTTTCTGATTGTAATTTGTGCAATGAAAGAGATCCATTTATTTTTGTGGACCATTAGCTCAAGCACGGAAATCATTTGCAAATAAAGATTTTCTTTTAAAATTATTTTGCAAATGAGAAACATTCTTAAACAAAGAAACATATTGCAACTTAGAAGCTTTTTGTATATCAAAACAAAATTTAGCAAGATGTCCAAACCTACCACAAACATCACATTTAAAAGCATGTGGTCTACTAGAAGCATTTGGCAAATGAGATTTCCTTTTCAAATCAAAACAATATTCACCCAAATGACCAAAACGACCACAATGATCATATTTATACACATGAGCATGTTTATGATGAACAATGGGTGCATGTGTGTGTACATGTGATGAAGAAGCTACATGAGATGCACAAGGAGCATTGATATTTTTATGTTTGTGTGCATCATAGCAAAATTTAGCTAGATGGCCTTTACGGCCGCAAATAGAGCACTTGTAAACTTTGCTATATATGTGTGCATGATGAGTGGATGATTTTTTAGACTTGTCACACATATCCATAAGCCTCTTATGATTATCAAAGCATATTTTTAAAGTTGAATCTAAAGATAAAATGTGATTATTCATAAGATTCAAATCTTCATTTTTAGGCACATATGCATTTTTAGAAGTAGAACATAAATAGTCATTTATAAAGGAAGCAGTATCATTTTGTATGTTCTCTACTTCTAACATGGCATTATTTTTGTCACGAGTCAAGTTAGCAATATCCAATTTCAAATTTTTATTTTCCAAATTTAACATATCATTGTTTTCTTGAAGAGCAATACTTTCTTGAGAAATGATATCAAATTTGGAAGCTAACTTCTCATGATCGGATTTTAAATCTTCATGCTTGCTTTTTTAATCAATAAAATCATTTTGCAATTTGTTAAAGATATGCAATAATTTTTTACTTGCACAAGCAAGTTCATCATTAATTAAATCATTAATAGATTCGAACTCGCAAACCTCACTAGGGCTATCGTCTAGTGCTCGTGTGCATGAAGCTCCTTTAGAACTTGAAGCGGGATCCTCCAAAGCTTGTCGGATCGCCTCCAAGTCTCCTTGATGCGCTTCTATGAATTTCCATAATGTATAAGCGCTATCAAAAGAATCAAGCTTGTTAGACATAAATGAATCAAATGCATTTAATAAAAATTCTAACATAAGCTTGTTCATAATAAACATCTTTTTATCATGTTTGCTCCACTTGGATTTCTCCAACGTGGGCACAATATAAGCACAATCAATGATTTCCCATAAATCGATATTTTTAGATTGAACAAATATTTTGAATCTAAAACACCATTGAGCATAAGGGAAAGCATTGAATTTAGGAGCAATACTAGAATCATAGCCTAAACAAGATGCATCATTCATATCCATAATTTGTAAAAATATGCAAGCAAGATACAAATACAATCAAAACAAGATTAGCATTGGATCTTTAACTCAAGATGATTAGACCTTAAATCAAAGAGCACCAAGCTCTGATACTAATTGTTAGACCCTAGAGGGGGGGGGGTGATTAGGGTATTATGCTAATCCAATCCAATTTTATGCCAATTAAAACTAATTAACAAATATATTCTTGCAAGATAGATTTACAAAGAGTTAAGTGTAAGAATATGCAATATACACAAGGTGATATATCCTAGCAAAGAGGTATACTATATGATATATGCAAGGATATGCAAACACAAGGGTAACATAAACAAATGATATAGTGGATGAAATAAACAATTAGAAAAAGGCTATAAAGATGAACAAATATAAGTGTGCTAAGCCAAACTCAAACAAGCAATATGATCACGGAGTTCGGACCTTCCGTCCTATATCTCTGCTCCCCACTCCCGGGGAGAAATCCACTATCACGATTGGGTTTTCTACGCTCACCCGAATAACGTTTACAACCACACTATGTCGGTTTTCAATGATCACCGATCAACGTATACACTCACTCACAATGTCGGTTTTCAACGTTCACCGATCAACGTCCACTCCTCACACTCGGTTTTCTAGTTCACCGAAAACTTCACAACAACACACTCGGTTTTCTAGTTCATCGAAAAGCTTACAGCATTCTCAATGTAACAATAAATGGTTTGTTCTCTCATACAAGGTGAGAACTCAATTAAGTACAACTCAACGTTACAATCTCTCACAACCCTAATATACTATGTTTGTAAATAGAAAAAGCTCAATGTGGGTGTGTGTAACAAAGAGGTAAATCAAATCTAAACTCAATACAAAACTAGCTTTAATAAATTGATAATCAAATAAATATGCAAATGTAAAGCTAGATAAGAGTTTAGAAATACTTCTCTGAAAAACAAGATGGAGAGATGGATTAAGATGAAGCTCAATCAATGTAGATGATCTCCTCCACTTGTGTAAAACTTTTTCCCAAACAAAAACTCTTTTAAACAAACACTAAACAAACTTAAACCCTTGTTTAAAACTTGTTTAAAAACTTCTTGGATGATGAAAATAGTTATGGCAAAGGGGTATATATAGGGTAGAAGAAAACAACTCAAAAAATCTCAAAAACCCACTATAAAACCAAAAACAGAAGTTACCGTTAAAGTTCAACGGTCGGATGCTACAGTAACAGCGGTCGACAAAACTGAGAGAACGTGCAGAGAGTTTGACGTTCGACCGCGGTACTGTAGCACTGCATATCCATCTTTGTAAAATCAATAAAAAATAGTAAATCAACTCTAAAAATTTTAAAATTTTGAGGGAAGGTTCTAGACATGTATAAGAACATGTTAGAGAAAGACTTTCTATAAAATCATTTCTCATTTGAGAGAAATAAATGTTTGAACATAGATACATAGTTTCTGAAAATCTTCTGACATACACGATTTTGTAAAATCAATTGGGCACAGTAAATCAACTCCAAAAATGGTAAAATTTTGTGGAAGTTTCTAAACATGTAGATAAGCATTTCAAAGAAAGAATTTATTAAATATCATTTTCCATTTGTGAAAACTCATCTGTTTTGTAAAAACATGCACGAACATGCACGAACGAAAAACATGATTTTGTAAATTTAATTAAATGTAACAAATCAATTTCAAACTTGATGAAACTTTGGAAAATGTTTGCAAATGTAATTTTGAACATGTTACAAAAAAGAATTTTCTAATTTACATTTCCCAATTTTAGAATCTCATTATTTTGCAAAATCACATAAGTATGGACTTGTAAAAGCTTGATCTTGACAAAATGAGTTTAAACAAAGTTTTGAAAACTTTCCAATAGATTTATAAACTTGATAAAAGATATAAAATAATATCGTTAAGTCTATAATCTAAAACGATGATAAACCAAACTAAACGTGTGTGTGTGTGTGTGATATTGAGTTTGAAGTATTAACACACATAATATAAGTCCTAAACTAATTTACCTAAGCTTGATTAGTCTTCAATATGCTTGACTTGGTAATCTCGTGGATGAAGCTTGAACTTGATCTTTAACTTTAAATTGTAAGGCTTCACTCCACTATTCCGCCAACCTCCATTGGATATGATCGTTGAAGCTCTATTCCATCCATCCTCCAACACGTTGTTTGCCTAGAATAAATATGAAAACACAAACACTAGACAAACAATATTAGATGTAAATTGTTTGTTAAATCACTATCAAAACAAGAAGGCCAACAATCTCCCCATTTTTGATGATGACAAACAATTTACAAAAAAGAATATATGCATGAAGGAAATGAACATATACAAGATAATACACATGCATATAAACAAGGAATTGTATACTCACAATATTTCTTCCCCTTTGACAACATCAAAAAGAGGACAAAAGAATTAAGAGAGCGAAAGCCCCCCCTACAAATAAGCATGGGTGAGTATAAAACAAGTATAGGGATTGCTCCCCCAATCAAAATGCCTTAATGAATATATGCAATGAATGCTAAGGCATACATATGTGAGCAAGCATAGATGGAAAGTATGCTAAACACTCCTCACATACAAAAAGACAATGAAGACACATATAAATATGTCATTATCAAGATAATGTTTCATTACACTAATATAAAAACCATATATAAAATAGATTTTTGATCAATTAATTTTTTTTTCATAATCAAAAGATTTTAAGATATAATTTTTAAAACCAAGAAAAGGAAAAGTAAGAACACTAAAATTCTTGGTTTAAAATTTAAATTTATTTTGGTACCCAAGAACTCTTGGTACCAAAAGATTTAGGGACATGACCCCTATAATTAAAGGTCAAAGCCCTTGGGTTATAAACCCATTTGGGCGCATTTAGTGCACTAACACGGTCAAAGCAATAATCACTTAAATGACCCTTCCGATTGTAATTTGTGCAGTAAAAGAGATCCATTTGTTTTTGTGGACCATTAGCTCGTGCACGGAAATCATTTGCAAATAAAGATTTTCTTTTAAAATTATTTTGCAAATGAGAAACATTCTTAAACAATGAAACATATTGCAACTTAGAAGCTTTTTATATATCAAAACAAAATTTAGCAAGATGTCCAAACCTACCACAACATCATATTTAAAAGCATGTGGTCTACTACAAGCATTTGGCAAATGAGATTTCCTTTTCAAATCAAAACAATATTCGGTCAAATGACCAAAACGACCATAATGATCACATCTATACACATGAGCATGCTTATGATGAACAATTGGTGCATGTGTGTGTACATGTGATGAAGAAGCTACATGAGATGCACAAGGAGCATTGATATTTTTATGTTTGTGTGCATCATAGCAAAATTTAGCTAAATGGCCTTTACGACCACATTTTAGACTTGGCACACATATCCATAAGCCTCTTATGATTATCAAAGCATATTTTCAAAGTTGAATCTAAAGATGAAATGCGATTATTCATAAGATTCAAATCTTTATTTTTAGGCACATATGCATTTTTAGAAGTAGAACATAAATAGTCATTTATAAAGGAAGTAGTATCATTTTGTATGTTCTCTACTTGTAACATGGCATTATTTTTGTCATAAGTCAAGTTAGCAATATCCAATTTCAAATTTTTATTTTTCAAATTTAACATATCATTGTTTTCTTGAAGAGCAATACTTTCTTGAGAAATGATATCAAATTTGGAAGCTAACTTCTCATGATCGGATTTTAAATCTTCATGCTTGCTTTTTAAATCAATAAAATCATTTTGTAATTTGTTAAAGGCATGCAATAATTTTTCACTAGCACAAGCAAGTTTATCATTAGGTAAATCATTAATAGATTCGAACTCGCAAACCTCACTAGGGCTATCGCCTAGTGCTTGTGTGCATGAAGCTCCTTTAGAACTTAAAGCGGGATCCTCCAAAGCTTGTCGGATCACCTCCAAGTCTCCTTGATGCGCTTCTATGAATTTTCATAATGTATATGTGCTATCAAAAGAATCAAGCTTGTTAGACATAAATGAATCAAATATATTTAATAAAAATTCTAACATAAGCTTGTTCATAATAAACATCTTTTTATCATGTTTGCTCCACTTGGATTTCTCCAACGTGGATACAATATAAGCACAATCAATGATTTCCCATAAATCGATATTTTTAGATTGAACAAATATTTTGAATCTAAAGCACCATTGAGCATAGGGGAAAACATTGAATTTAGGAGCAACACTAGAATCATAGCCTAAACAAGATGCATCATTCATATCCATAATTTGTAAAAATATGCAAGCAAGATACAAATACAATCAAAACAAGATTAGCACAAAAAGATAACTTGGATCTTTAACTCAAGGCGATTAGACCTTAAATCAAAGAGCACCAAGCTCTGATACCAATTGTTAGACCCTAGAGGGGGGGTGATTAGGGTCTTATGCTAATCTAATCCGATTAAATGCCAATTAAAAATAATTAACAAGTTGTATTCTTGCAAGTAGGTATACAATCTATTATGGGCAAGAATATGCAATATACACAAAGTGATATATCCTATATGATGAAATATATATGCAAGGATATATAAACTAAGGGTGATATAAACATAAACAAGATAAACAAGATAGTGGACAAAGTGAACAATAGATAATGGCGACAAGAATGATATGAACAATAAGCACAAGTGAGACGCCAAGACAATCACAAACACACAAAGATGATCACGGAGTTCGGACCTTCCGTCCTACGTCTCCGCTCCCCACTCCCGGGGAGAAATCCACTAACACAATCCGGTTTGGAAGCCGGAACTTCTTCTACACACTCGGTTTTCTAGCTAACCGAAAACTCTACAACTCACACTCTTGCAATCACACTCTACACCCACTAAGTGTTGGACCTAGCCGTGTCTCCCTCAAGTGCTCGGTTACAACCTCTCCCTAGGCACGTCAACCGACGCCACTCCTCTTGGGACGATCCCCGACTCTCACCACACACTCCTCACTCGGTGTACAAGAGTATTACAAAGTGATTTAACAATTAAGCACAATATAGCAAATGATCACCAATAGATGATCTCCTCAAGCTCTTGTGAAATTGATTTCTCAAACTCAAACTTCTAAATGCTTAAAAGCTTCTTAAACACACTTAAACCAAACTATAACCCTTGTTAAAACTCTTTTAAACTTGGTTAAAAACACTTCTTGGAGGATGAAAATAGTTATGGCAAAGGGGTATATATAGGGTAGAAGAAAACAACTCAAAAAATCTCAAAAACCCACTAAAAAACCAAAACCAGAAGTTACCGTTAAAGTTCAACGGTCGGATGCTACAGTAACGGCGGTCGACAAAACTGAGAGAACGTGCAGAGAGTTTGGCGGTCGACCGCGGTACTGTAGCACTGCATATCCATCTTTGTAAAATCAATTAAAAATAGTAAATCAACTCTAAAAATTTTAAAATTTTGAGGGAAGGTTCTAGACATGTATAAGAACATTAGAGAAAGACTTTCTATAAAATCATTTCTCATTTGAGAGAAATAAATGTTTGAACATAGATACATAGTTTCTAAAAATCTTCTGACATACACGATTTTATAAAATCAATTGGGCACAGTAAATCAACTCCAAAAATGGTAAAATTTTGTGGAAGTTTCTAAACATATAGATAAGTATTTCAAAGAAAGAATTTCTTAAATATCACTTTCCATTTGTGAAAACTCATCTGTTTTGTAAAAACATGCACGAACATGCACGAACGAAAAACATGATTTTGTAAATTCAATTAAACGTAACAAATCAATTTCAAACTTGATGAAACTTTGGAAAATGTTTGCAAATGTAATTTTGAACATATTACAAAAAAGAAATTTCCAATTTACATTTCCCAATTGTAGAATCTCATTATTTTGCAAAATCACATAAGTATGGACTTGTAAAAGCTTGATCTTGACAAAATTAGTTTAAACAAAGTTTTGAAAACTTTCCAATAGATTTATAAACTTGATAAAAGATATAAAATAATATCGTTAAGTCTATAATCTAAAACGACGATAAACCTAACCAAACGTGTGTGTGTGTGTGTGTGATATTGAGTTTGAAGTATTAACACACATAATATAAGTCCTAAACTAATTTACCTAAGCTTGATTGGTCTTCAATATGCTTGACTTGGTAATCTCGTGGATGAAGCTTGAACTTGATCTTTAACTTTAAATTGTAAGGCTTCACTCCACTATTCCGCCAACCTCTATGGGATATGATCGTTGAAGCTCTATTCCATCCATCCTCCAACACGTTGTTTGCCTAGAATAAATATGAAAACACAAACACTAGACAAACAATATTAGATGTAAATTGTTTGCTAAATCACCATCAAAACAAGAAGGCCAACAATCTTCCCATTTTTGATGATGACAAACAATTTACAAAAAAGAATATATGCATGAAGGAAATGAACATATACAAGATAATACACATGCATATAAACAAGGAATTGTATACTCACAATATTTCTCCCCCTTTGACAACATCAAAAAGGGGACAAAAGAATTAAGAGAGCGAAAGCCCCCCCTACAAATAAGCATGGGTGAGTATAAAACAAGTATAGAATCAATCAAATGAAATCATAAATCAAAATTTAAATCATAAAACCAAATCATCATTGATTTTCAAAAATCAAGAGAGGCAATTATATCTAGCTATTGAGCTAGTATCAACCCATGTAAACATTTTAGCATCCGGTAAACAAGATTTGGGAATAAACACCCAATAAATCCGGAGGGTTATATGAACACAAACCTCTTATCAAAATCAAAACAAAAAATCATGAAAACAAAAGATTTGATCAATTAAAAAAAAATTTCATAATCAAAAGATTTTAAGATATAATTTTCAAAACAAAAAAAAGGAAAAGTAAGAACACTAAAATTCTTGGTTTAAAATTTAAATTTATTTTGGTACCCAAGAACTCTTGGTACCAAAAGATTTAGGGACATGACCCCTATAACTAAAGCTCAAAGCCATTGGGTTATAAACCCATTTGGGCGCATTTAGTGCACTAACACGGTCAAAGCAATAATCACTCAAATGACCCTTCCGATTGTAATTTGTGAAATAAAAGAGATCCATTTGTTTTTATGGACCATTAGCTCGTGCATGGAAATCATTTGCAAATAAAGATTTTCTTTTAAAATTATTTTGCAAATGAGAAACATTCTTAAACAATGGTTTTAAAATTATTTTGCAAATGAGAAACATTCTTAAACAATGAAACATATTGCAACTTAGAAGCTTTTTGTATATCAAAACAAAATTTAGCAAGACATATTGCAACTTAGAAGCTTTTTGTATATCAAAACAAAATTTAGCAAGATGTCCAAACCTACCACAACATCACATTTAAAAGCATGTGGTCTACTACAAGCATTTGGCAAATGAGATTTCCTTTTCAAATCAAAACAATATTTGGTCAAATGACCAAAACGACCATAATGATCACATCTATACACATGAGCATGCTTATGATGAACAATGGGTGCATGTGTGTGTACATGTGATGAAGAAGCTACATGAGATGCACAAGGAGCATTGATATTTTTATGTTTGTGTGCATCATAGCAAAATTTAGCTAGATGGCCTTTACGGTCGTAAATAGAGCACTTGTAAACTTTGCTATATATGTGTGCATGATGAGTGGATGATTTTTTAGACTTGGCACACATATCCATAAGCCTCTTATGATTATCAAAGCATATTTTCAAAGTTGAATCTAAAGATGAAATGCGATTATTCATAAGATTCAAATCTTTATTTTTAGGCACATATGCATTTTTAGAAGTAGAACATAAATAGTCATTTATAAAGGAAGTAGTATCATTTTGTATGTTCTCTACTTGTAACATGGCATTATTTTTATCATGAGTCAAGTTAGCAATATCCAATTTCAAATTTTTATTTTTCAAATTTAACATATCATTGTTTTCTTGAAGAGCAATACTTTCTTGAGAAATGATATCAAATTTGGAAGCTAACTTCTCATGATCGGATTTTAAATCTTCATGCTTGCTTTTTAAATCAATAAAATCATTTTGTAATTTGTTAAAGGCATGCAATAATTTTTCACTAGCACATGCAAGTTCATCATTAGGTAAATCATTAATAGATTCGAACTCGCAAACCTCACTAGGGCTATCGCCTAGTGCTTGTGTGCATGAAGCTCCTTTAGAACTTGAAGCGGGATCCTCCAAAGCTTGTCGGATCACCTCCAAGTCTCCTTGATGCGCTTCTATGAATTTTCATAATGTATAAGTGCTATCAAAAGAATCAAGCTTGTTAGACATAAATGAATCAAATTTATTTAATAAAAATTCTAACATAAGCTTGTTCATAATAAACATCTTTTTATCATGTTTGCTCTACTTGGATTTCTCCTACGTAGGCACAATATAAGCACAATCAATGATTTCCCATAAATCGATATTTTTAGATTGAACAAATATTTTGAATCTAAAGCACCATTGAGCATAGGAGAAAACATTGAATTTAGGAGCAACACTAGAATCATAGCCTAAACAAGATACATCATTCATATCCATAATTTGTAAAAATATGCAAGCAAGATACAAATACAATCAAAACAAGATTAGCACAAAAAGATAACTTGGATTTTTAACTCAAGGCGATTAGACCTTAAATCAAAGAGCACTAAGCTCTGATACCAATTGTTAGACCCTAGAGGGGGGGGGGGGTGATTAGGGTCTTTTGCTAATCTAATCCGATTTTATGCCAATTAAAACTAATTAACAAATAAATTCTTGCAAGATAGATATACAAAGAGTTAAGTGCAAGAATATGCAATATACACAAGGTGATATATCCTAGTAAAGAGGTATACTATATGATATATGCAAGAATATGCAAACACAAGGGTAACATAAACAAATGATATAGTGGATGAAATAAGCAATGAGAGAAAGGCTATAAAGATGAACAAATATAAGTGTGCTAAGCCAAACTCAAACAAGCAATATGATCACGGAGTTCGGATCTTCCGTCCTATGTCTCCGCTCCCCACTCCCGGGGAGAAATCCACTATCACGATCGGGTTTTCTACGCTCACCCGAATAACCCACTCCCGGGGAGAAATCCACTATCACGATCGGGTTTTCTACGCTCACCCGAATAACGTTTACAATCATACTATGTCGGTTTTCAACGATCACCGATCAACGTATACACTCACTCACAATGTCGGTTTTCAACGTTCAGCGATCAACGTCCACTCCTCACTCTCGGTTTTCTAGTTCACCAAAAACTTCACAATAACACACTCGGTTTTCTAGCTCACCGAAAACCTTACAACATTCTCAATGTAATAATAAATGGTTTGTTCTCTCATACAAGACGAGAACTCAATTAAGCACAACTCAATGTTACAATCTCTCACAGCACTATTATACTATGTATGTAAATACAAAAAGCTCAATGTGGGTGTGTGTAACAAAGAGGTAAATTAAATCTAAACTCAATACAAAACTAGCTTTAATAAAATGATAATCAAATAAATATGCAAACGTAAAGCTAGATAAGAGTTTAGAAATGCTTCTCTGAAAAACAAGATGGAGAGATGGATTAAGATGAAGCTCAATCAATGTAGATGATCTCCTCCACTTGTGTAAAACTTCTTCCCAAACAAAAACTCTTTTAAACAAACACTAAACAAACTTAAATACTTGTTTAAAACTTGTTTAAAAACTTCTTGGATGATAAAAATAGCTATGACAAAGGGGTATATATAGGGTAGAAGAAAACAACTCAAAAAATCTTAAAAACCCACTAAAAAACCAAAAACAGAAGTTACCGTTAAAGTTCAACGGTCGGATGCTACAGTAATGGTGGTCGACCGTGAAGTTCATCAAAACTAAGAGAACGTGCAGAGAGTTTGACGGTCGACCGCACTGTAGCGCGGTCGATCGTGGGTACTGTAGCTCTACATATCCAGCTTTGTAAAATCAATTAAAAATAGTAAATCAACTCCAAAAATTTTGAAATTTTGAAAAAATGTTTTAGACATGTAGAAGAATATGTTAGAGAAAGAATTTCTGAAAAATCTTTTCTCATTGAGAGAAATAAATGTTTGAATACAGATATACAGTTTCTGAAAATCTGCTGACATACACGATTTTGGAAAAGGAAAATACCCTAGGGACCCCAAATAGGGGACCCTGGGGTGGGACAGGTGAGGTGTCAGCTTGGGAGGGTGTGATACACTGTTCATGAACAGTGTATCACACCCTCCCAAGCTGACACCTCACCTGTCCCACCCCAGGGTCCCCTATTTGGGGTCCCTGTAGCAGGACTCTTTGTAAATTCAATTGGGCATAGTAAATCAACTCCAAAAATGGTAAAATTTTGAGGAAAGTTTCTAAATATGTTGATAAACATTTTAAAAAAAGAATTTCTTGAATATCACTTCCCATTTGTAAAAACTTATCTGTTTTATAAAAACATGCACGAACATGCACGAACGAAAATCATGATTTTGTAAATTCAATTAAACGTAACAAATCAATTCCAAACTTGATGAAACTTTGGGAAATATTTGCAAATGTGATTTTGAACATGTTACAAAAAAGAATTTTCCAATTTGCATTTTCCAATTATAGAATCTCTTTATTTTGCAAAATCATATAAGTATGGACTTGTAAAATCTTGATCTTGACAAAATGAGTTTAAACAAAGTTTTGAAAACTTTCCAATAGATTTATAAACTTGATAAAAGATATAAAATAATATCGTTAAGTCTATAATCCAAAACAACGATAAACCAAACCAAACGTGTGTGTGTGTGATATTGAGCTTGAA
This sequence comes from Asparagus officinalis, assembly GCF_001876935.1. NCBI lineage: Eukaryota > Viridiplantae > Streptophyta > Magnoliopsida > Asparagales > Asparagaceae > Asparagus > Asparagus officinalis. The sequence goes on from NC_033797.1 coordinate 76,199,149, forward strand.
GTATTAACACACATAATATAAGCTCTAAACTAATTTACCCAAGCTTGATTGGTCTTCAATATGCTTGACTTGGTAATCTCGCGGATGAAGCTTGAACTTGATCTTTAACTTTGAATTGCAAGGCTTCACTCTACTATTCCACCAACCTCCATTGGATATGATCGTTGAAGCTCTATTCCATCCATCCTCCAACACATTGTTTGCCTAGAATAAATACGAAAACACAAACACTAGACAAACATCATTAGATGTAAATTGTTTGCTAAATCACCATCAAAACAATAAGGCCAACAGATACGAGATTCGGAGTTCATCACAGGAGGCGAAGTTCGTCAATAAAACCAAAGCTTGTCATTGGATTTAAAGCTCGTCAGTGAAGACGAAGCTCACGAGGCTCACCACGTAGCAAGGCTCGACATCAAAGACGAGGCTCACCATGTAATGAGGCTCGACATCAAGGACGAGGTTCGCCAACACAGTGAAGTTCGTCACCAGCATTAAATCAAGCTGTAACGGTCATGAAGACCCAGTCAGCCACGTGGGCTAGATTCCAGAAGTCTGTTACGCCACGACTCCACAAGTTTAGCACATTAGTTATGCCCACGACTCCACGATTATAGCACGTCGGTTACGTGCTCGAACTCCTATAAATAGCCATCGATGGCTATAGAGAAAGGGGTTGGTTGATTATCAATTAATTGGAGATTTTCAAGCTTGGACTGAGAGAAGCATCAGAGATCAAAGTTTCTGCGTACAGATTCTGAGTTCGAATCTTAATTCTAGCCGACCGACAAACGTCAGAAGCTCTTGTGATATTAGTCTGATCGTCAACGGGAGGCAAGCTCGACTCAAGTATTGAGGGAAGCATCCTTTCGCTACCAAGAACCCACGTTAAACAAAGAGAAGCTGAATTAATCTTCTCTTCATCTGTAATCGATAGAGAGTGTGAGTGATTGTAAGGGTTTCGTACCAAGTGATCGAACCCATTTCTTAAAACAAGAAAATCAATCTCAACATCAATTTTTTGACCTTACAGTCTATGCCTTCCTCTTGATTATATCCTTGGGCAGCCAAACGAGCTTTATTTCTTGTTACAATACCATGTTCATCAAGTTTGTTTCTAAAAACCCATTTTGTTCTAATTACACTAGCATTGTTAGGTCTAGGAACTAGTTTCCAAACATTATTTCTTTGAAAATTGTTTAGTTCATCATGCATAGCTAAAACCCAAAACTCATCCTTTAAAGCATCATTAATCTTTTTAGGTTCTATTTGAGATAAGAAGGTAACATTACCACACTCACTCAAAGCCTTTGAGCGAGTTAGAACTCATTGTGAAGGATTCCCTATTATTTGCTCCTTTAGATGATTTGGTGCAAATTTCCATGCTTTGGAGAGTTCTTCTTGCTCTTGCACTTGAATGTTGTTGCTTTCCCCATCCTTTTGAGTATCTATTGAGGGTGTTTCATTTAGTTGTAAGAATTCCAATCCTCCCTCAACATCATCATCATCTTTCCTAGGCAACCCAACTTATAAACCAATATTAGTCTCATCAAAAGTAACGTTTATAGATTTTTCAACACCAAGAGTTCGTTTGTTGAAGACCCTATAAGCCTTACTTCGAGGTGCTTATCCTAGGAAAATGCCAACATTAATTTTAGAATCAAATTTGTCGTGGTGATCTTTTGTATTTAAAATAAAGCATTTACAACCAAAGATACGAAAATATCCAATAAAAGGAGTTTTGCTATAAAATAGTTCATAAAGAGTTTTCTTAAGCTTTGGTCTAATCAAAACACAATAAAAAAAAAAAAAAGCCGTATTGACGGCTTCTGCCCAAAAATACATAGGCAAATAAAAAGAGTTTAACATAGTTCATGCCATCTCTTGTATGGTGCGATTTTTCCATTCAACAACACCATTTTGTTGTGGTGTTCTTGGAGCGGAAAACATATGAGATATACCACGATGTGCACAATAATCATTGAAAAAGTTATTTTGAAATTCACCACCATGATCACTTCTAATGTTAACAATTTTCAACTCTTTTTCATTTTTAATTCTTTTGACATGATTCGAAAATTCTTCAAAATATTCATCTTTACTACCAAGAAAGATTGTCCATATAATACGAGAGAAATCATCAATGATAACAAAAACATAGTGTTTGCCTCCTAGAGAGGCAACACGCATAGGACCAAATAAATCAAGATGAAGTAATTGCAAGGGTTTAGAAGTTGATACCTCATTGATGGATTTGAAGGTAAACTTAGTTTGTTTACCTTTAGCACAATCTTCACAAATGGTATCTTTGATGAAAAGCAAGTTTGGTAACCTTTTTACAAGATTCCTCTTGGATAATTTTGATATCAACTCCATGTTAGCATGTCCAAGCCTCTTATGCCAAATCCAAGGGTTTTCATCATCCGTCGCAAGGCATTTAACATCTTGATCTATTAGCTCATTCATCTCAAAAATGTATACATTAGATTTTCTATTAGCAGCAAAAATAGTTTTTCCATTTAGGCTAACAATGCATTTATCCGGCTTGAAAGAAATATCAAAACCTTTATCATTCAATTGGCTAATGCTAAGAAGATTATGATTCAAGCCACTAACCAAATAAACATATTCTATTATGGGAGAAGGTTTATTACCAATGCATCCAATACCTATGATTTTATCTTTCTCACCGCCACCGAAGGAGACGCTACCTCCTTCAATCCTCGATAGGGTTACAAATAGCTCTTTGTTGCCCGTCATATGATGTGAGCAACCACTATCAAGGTACCATATCTCTCTACATTGTGTTCATGATGTTCCCTACAAAAGATGAATATGTAGTAACTTTAGGTATCCAAATCTTAGGTCCTTGGTGGTTAGTAAACTTGGTACCTTTGGGTACCCATGTCATTCCATAAAAATCATGATTGTCTTTAATCCTATAATGAGTAGAAATATGACCATGTTTCATGCAATATGTGCATACAAAATTTCTCTTATGTGTAGGATCATAAGATCTATGAAATCTATTTCTCCCATGGTGATGATGATTAGCATAAGCATGAGTAGGTCTAATTCTACCACATTCAATTTTAAGTCTTTCAATCTTAGATCTTAATTGTTTATTTTCAAAATCAAGATCCCATAGCAATTCATCTTTTAAAGCAAGAGATGTTTGTAGTTGTTCAAGTTTGGAATCACAAGAAGCATGTAATTTTTTAAAGGAAGAATATTCTTTTGACATCCTTTTAAACTCAATGTTTAATTCTTCTAAAGCGGTTGCTAGATCACATTGCATATAAAAGGATTCACTTCCGGTATCGGAAACTACCTCCTTTTCATAAGCCATGAAACAAATGTTAGGATCATGAAGAGCAATCTTTGCTCCTTCTTTATTGCTATCCGAATCGCTTGGTTCGGATTCCTTCCATCCGGCATACATGACTTTCTTCTTCTTGTACTTCAAGTATTTCTCCTTGAGCTTGAGGCAATCTTTGGCGATATGACTGTTCGCGGGAAAAATTGCTTTCTTCATTGAAGTCATTGATTCACTTTGTTAACAGTTTTTCGGTTACAAAGATCCGGTCTTTTTATAAGATCCGGTTACAACGAAATCAAAGAAAAAATAAAAAGATTACAACTTTCCTTTCGAACGAATCACGAGCTCCTGTTTTGCGGTCGCTCGATTGCGTGGGTTCTTCGCCTGCGCCGGGGTTTATCCGTGGACCACCGCGCGATCTAGATCTGGTCGAATCTACGTAGTATGACGGGTATTATTTCGCAAAGGAAATAATAGCCGAGGGGATTAATTCACCAAGGAAATAATCGCCCTAGTTCTCGGGATCAAAGGCCAAGCTTTGATCCAGAGGATAACTACGTAGATCTGAGATCCGGTTCCTCTCGAACTCTTGCCTTATTTGGCGTTGACGATCGCCGAGCACCGGATCTGGATGAGCAAGTCCTCAAAGTCCCAAAGCTTCAATCTTTTTTAGTTCTGAGCCTTGAATCCAGCAGAGCTTCGCCTCCAAAATTTCCAACCTTTGACCTAGAGGTGGATCGGTTTTGGCCGAGTCCCCTTGGTGTTTGGGTTTTGCCGTTTTTTCCGGTCTCGTGGTTGATTTGGACTCTGATTTGTTGATCTGAATCCTGATTTGGCAGTAAACCCGCTTCGTTGTTGATCCGGACTCTGATTTGACAGTCCGAATCCTAATATGGCAGTAAATCCGCCTCGGCGTTTGAGTTCGAATCCGTTCTATGGTTGGATGACTCGTTGACTCACCGAACTGTTAGCTTGATTCCGCATGCGAATGGATGTATTCCATTGTTTGTGTGCGGTTCGTTAGCCTCGTCGCCTCGTTAATCCGCTTCGTTGCGTGTCACTTGGCTTCGGCGTTGTGGACTAACGCTCGTGTTTGGATACGTCGCTCGATGGTTCGTCAGTTTGTGCCGAGCTGTGCTAAGGGACCTATAAGCAATTTTATAGGCCTACAATGACCTGGTTCATTACATTCAAAACATTTTCCTACACGTGAAGAAAATTTGTTGTTAGATCGGGGATTAAACTTCTTATTCATTTTAATGAGTCTCGATATTCTTCTAGAGAGGTGAGCCACTTCTCTAAAAAAATCAACTTCACTCTTTGATGATGATGAGTTATCACTAGCTCACTTAAAAGCTATAGTCTTCATTTTTGGTGATGGTTCCTCAACTTCCCGTGGGGGGCACTTCCTCTTTCTCCTTTCCCTTAAGCTTCTTCTCATGAACCTTAAGCTTGCCGATGAGGCCATCAAGAGCTAGACTAGTAAGATCGTGAGCTTCCTCTATGGCCGTAGCTTTGGGCTCCCATGCCGGAGTCAATGAATAAAGGATCTTGTAGTTCGTCTCTTGGATAGTTAATTTCTTGTCAATACCATGCAATTCATTGATTATGTTAGTAAAGCGAGAAAACATAGCATCAATGGATTCATTAGGAAGCATTTTAAATAACTCATATTCATGCATAAGCCCACTAATTTTGGATTCCTTAACTTGGGGGGTTCCTTCATATGTAATACATAATTTTACCCATATTTTGTATGCGGTTGCATACGTAGAAACCCTATTATATTCATTGGGGGAAAGACCGCAAATTAAGGCATTCATGGCCTTTGCATTGATACGTAGAAACCCTATTATATTCATTGGGGGAAAGACCGCAAATTAAGGCATTCATGGCCTTTGCATTGAGATTAGCTTGGTGCCTTTTGGGGGAAAGACCGCAAATTAAGGCATTCATGGCCTTTGCATTGAGATTAGCTTGGTGCCTTTCTCCATTGGTCATATTACTAATCTTGGGCTTTTCAACGTATTTCTTCTCTATGAGTTCTAAAATGTCAAGATCAATGCAACGAAGGTAAATCCTCATTCTAGCCTTCCAATAGGCAAAATTACTACCGGTGAAAAGTGGGGGTCTAGTGGTGGATTGTCCCTCTAACATATGCACATTCATTGAAGCCTCCATATGATCTTTTCTCTAAGGTGGTTCGACCAAAAATTAATATAGAGCCCAAGCTATGGGGGGGGGGGGGTGATTAGGGTCTTAAGGTAATAATTGTGCAATAAAAAATGAGACAAGCAATACACCATAAAATGAACAACCAAAGTAAAAGAGATAGAGTTAGAAATCGTTATCCAAGTGATGCGCGATGTGTTAACGATGTTCGGCCCGCTGACCTACGTCCCCGCTCCCCACTCTCGAGGAGAATCCACTACACAACCCGGTTTTGAAGCTGGAACTTCTTCTACACAACGATCTCCACAATATCTCATAACTACACAGTTGATCACCACAAGATCTCACTCCCACACAGTTGATCTCCATAAGATCAAGCTCACAACAGTAGTAAATGGTGTAAAATCTCTCTTTACAGTGTCCCTATGGTAAGGAGAAAGATTACACTGAAGCTTGGGATGTGAACGTGAAAAACAGAGAAAACAGGTTTGAAAATTTGGCTCTCAGTAAAACAAAACTCTGGTTTTTCAATTTGCTTGGGACAGGTTGAAGAAGAGGGGTAGAGGGGTTTAAATAGGAGAAAACACTACAGCCAAAGCCACCCAAATCCCACACAATCTCGTAAAAAATCATTTCAGAAAACTATACTAAAACGTCCGTTGGGGTGAACGGCGGTCGACCGTGGAATTTTCGCGGTCGACCACGAGCCACTTACAAAATCGAGAAAATTTCTAGAAACATTGATGGTCGACCGTAGCGGTTGACTGTGGGATTTTTTCAGACTGACGGTCGAACGTCACGGTCGACCGCGAAAGTCTTTGGACTTTTGGCGGTCGATTGGCGGTCGACCGCGAAAGACTCTGCTAGCTACTAAGACAAGAACAAGGGCACAGTCGACCGTGGCGGTCGACCGCGAACTGACACAACAGATACAGCATTTAGAAAGCAGTTTTGACTCTTTAAAAATCTGTAAAAATACTGAAATGACTTCTAAAAATTGTGTAACTTTGTAAATTATTTTTAACACTAAAAACAAACTGTTTAGAAAAGTAATTTTTCGAATAGGTCCTCATACTTGTGAAAAAGGATATTTTGTCAAAATGCTCAAAAATATAACTATGAAAACGTGTGTGTGATATCCCAATAGCTTCAAGTGAAATCTACAACTACTTGCCTACATTCTAGCACTAGATAGAAAATAAAAATAACAAATATCTCTCACAAAGAAATACATTTCTTGAGTCTTGATATTGCTTGAGTTGATGAAGCTTCTCATTGCGTTTATTATTCTTGATTAAACATTGCTTCATCACTATGCCTCCTCCTTGTTTGGATATCATCGTTGTAGCTCATATTCCATCCAATCCTCCATATGTGGTACTAACAAGCTTGATATATCCATCCAATCCTCCATATGTGGTACTAACAAGCTTGATATATATATTAACTACAATATCACTCAACAAGCAATTAGTACCGATAATGGTGGTTGTAAATCATCATCAAAACATAAGGGCTAACAACCTCTACCTAAAAATCTAGAGTATGCCTACTTAGGGGAGAGCGAGACTTTACCAGTTATCATTTCTTCTGACTTGACTACCGGTCAAAAGGAAGCTCTCTTAGATGTTTTAAGAGAGAATAGAGAAGCCATTGGATGGACCATGGCTGATACCAAAGGAATTAGTCCAACCATTATTCAACACCGAATCCATTTGATAGATGACACCAAACCTACTGGAGATCCTTAACGTAGGTTAAACCCAATGATGAAAGAAGCTGTTAGGAAAGACATTCTGAAATATCTTGATCATGGGATCATTTATCCTATTTTTGATAGTTCATGGGTGAGTCCGGTTCAAGTTGTTCCAAAGAAATCTGGGATCACCGTGATCCAAAATAAGGCTAATGAGCTGATTCCCACTCGGATCCAAACTGGATGGTGAGTTTGTATTAACTACAGAAAACTCAACTTAGCCACTCGGAAAGATCACTTCCCTCTTCAATTCATTGACCAAATGTTAGAGCGCTTAGCAGGACACGAGTTCTATTGTTTCCTGGATGGATATTCATGTTACAATCAAATCCCTATCGCTTCCGAAGATCAGGAGAAAACCACCTTCACTTGCCCTTATAGAACATTCGCATACCGGTGCATGCCTTTTGGACTGTGTAACGCACCTGCCACTTTTCAACGTTGCATGATCAGTATTTTTTCCGACATGGTAGAGAGATTTTTAGAAATTTTCACGGACGACTTTTTTATTTTTGGTGACATATTTTCCCAATGTTTGTATCATCTTAAACTGGTCCTAGAACGGTATAGGGGGGAAAATATTACTCTCAATTGGGAGAAATGTCACTTCATGGTCAAGCAGGATATTGTCTTAGGACATGTAGTTTGTAACAGGGAATCGAAGTAGACAAAGCTAAGGTAGATCTCATTTCTAACTTTCCTCCTCCCAAAACTGTCAAAGATGTCAGATTATTTATTGGTCATGCTGGTTTTTACTAACGTTTCATCAAAGATTTTATCAAAATTACTAGACCTCTGACCAATCTCTTAGCCAGGCATACATCATTTGCCTTCTCTCCCGAATGCCTCAAAGCTTTTGAATTTCTAAAAAAGGAGCTAACCACGGCTCCTATGATTCATGCACCAGACTGGACTTTACCCTTCGAACTGATGTGTGATGCATTCGATTCTACAATTGGTGTTGTTTTAGGACAGCGATTTGATAAAAAATCACATGTGATCTACTACACCAGGAGGACTTTGAATGATGCTCAGCAAAATTACTCTGTCACGAAAAAAGAGTTTTTAGCTTTAGTCTTTGCCTTAGAAAAATTCAGATCCTACCTCATCGGGTCTTTAACCAAAGTTTTCACAGATCATGCCGCACTAAAGCACGGCTCATTAGATGGATTATCCTACTTCAAGAGTTTGATATTCAAATTCTTAGCAGAAGAGGAGCAGAAAACCTCATAGCAGATCACCTCTCTAGACTCCCGAATGCACAAACATCAACCGTCCCAATCAACGAATATTTTCCAGATGAACAACTCCTACAAATTTAATCTGTTCTGTGGTTTGCCGACATTATGAATTACTTATTCATGAAACAAATTCCCTCTCATTGGTCTAAACAGGATAGATCACGTTTCCTCTCCCAGGTAAAATAGTTTTACTGGGATGATCCATATCTGTTTAAATACTGTCCTTATCAGATCTTTAGGAGGTGTGTTCCCACTGAAGAAACTAGGAGTGTTCTTTCCTTTTGCATGTGGGGGCCATTTTGGCCCAAGAAAAGCAGCCGAAAAATTCTCCAATGTGGGCTATACTGGCCTACTCTATCAAGGATTCATACGAGTTTTGCAAAACTTGTAACCGCTGTCAGCTTTTAGGGAAAATCACTAGAAGAAATATGATGCCCTTACAATCCATCTTATTTGTTGAACTCTTTGATTTATAGGGTATCGATTTCATAGGTCCATTTCCAAATTCCATTGGAAATATTTACATTCTAGTAGCCGTCGAATACATGTCAAAATGATTTATGGCGGTAGCTTGCAAAACTAATGACAATAAGGTTGTTGTCAAGTTTCTGAAGGAGAATGTTTTTCACGTTTTGGAGTGCCTCGAGTGATCATTAGCGACAACGGTACATATTTCTATAACCGTTCTTTTGAGGCTTTGATAAGAAAATATTCAATCACACACAAATTGTCAACTCCTTATCACCCCCAAACTAGTGGTCAAGTAGAGGTCACAAATAGGCAGATCAAACAAATCTTAGAAAAAACAGTTAATCATAAAAGGAAGGATTAGTCTGTAAAATTGTATGATGCTCTGCGGGCATATTAGACAACATTCAAGGAAAATTTGGGGATGTCACCATACAGGTTTGTGTTTGGAAAAGCTTGTCATCTACCAGTGAAGTTGGAACACCGAGCAATGTGGGCTATCAAACAGTTGAATTTCAACTTAGATTCGACAAATAAAAATAGAATGCTCCAAATAAATGAGTTGGAAGAAATTCGAAATGATGCATATTTTAATTCAAAAATTTACAAAGAGAAAACCAAGATTTTTTATGACAAAACAATTGTACGAAAAAATTTTGCTCCAGGACAAAAAGTTTTACTCTACAATTCAAAATTACATCTTTTTCCTAGAAAATTGAGATCAAAATGGACAGGTCTATTTATTATTAAACAAGTTTTCTAGAATGGTGCTGTCGAGATAGAAAATCCTAAAAATGGTGATATTTTTAAAATAAATGGTCAACGTCTAAAACCATTTTTACATACATACATATTTTCTTATTTTAGTTTTCACTTAAAATAAATATATACACATTTTCTTATGTTTGTCTTTCACTTAAAAAAAACAAAACAAAACAAAATAAACTTTGAATAAGTGACATGGGCTTTAAGAAGAAAACAAAATAATATATAAGTTTGGCCCATTTTTTTACTAGCCCAAAAGAAAAAAAAACAAATAAATTGTGTTTGGGCCGGTTGGCCCAAACGCCAACAACTTTGAAATAAATGCCCTCATCGATGCCCGCATCGATGCCCAAGGCCTGCTGCATCAAGAACCGCAGCCCCTTCACCTCCTTCGCTATTTTCATTCCTCTTCTCTTCCCCAACCCAAAAACCTATTCTCGAAAACCCTAAAATCAACCCAACAACAAATCCAACCTATTGGAGGCAATTTCTTCATGATTTTTGGGCTTGTACCACCTCTACACATCTCCCCAAGGTATAATTTCTTTCTTGATCTTGTAATTTCATTTTTTTAATTTTTAAATGTATACATGGATGATCTAGTGGTTGAATCATGAGTAGTTGTGAATTATTAAATATTTTGTGTGGATTTATGATCAATTTAACAAATTTACGGTTTAAATTGGGGATTTTGTACAAAATCCAAAAATTTGGGGGGGTTTATGCAAATCCAAAAATTCTTAGGGTTTTTTGTAAAAAATTCCAGACCTTTAATTTGGGTGAAGAGTGATTGATTTACAAATAAATTTTAATTGAAGTTTAAAGTTGGGGGGGGGGGGGTAGGGGTGGGGGTGGGGGTGGGGGGGGGGGTTATGCAAAATATGAAACTTGAATTTGAGGTGTTTTGTGTAAATTTTAAAAATTCAAAATTCAGCTTGTGAAAAAGTAATTAATTGGTCAACTAAAAGTTTGAATTGGGTGTGCTTCTCATATTTGAAAATTTATTATGATAAAAATGATTAGATAATTGAGGATGTTTTATCAACATGCATGTTTCACCGATCAAGTTATAAAATTTTTGACATTTTTGTTTTAAAAGAATAATATTGAGGAATTTATTGACAAAATAAAATTTTGATAACTTGAAATTAACTCATGTTGAATAATTGGTAGAAAAATTCTCAATAAAAATTTAAATTTTTTTTGGAATTTTGTTATTAAAATATCATTTTTCCCCTTTTCTTTCTTTTTCTGTAGATGCCCCCCGAGAAAGAGATCCTGAGCTAGTTCATCATCTTCTTAAAAACCTTCTGAAACTGACATAGATAGATCCATATTTCTGGCCAGAATTATGGGTCCAAATGTTCACTTTGAGAGAGGATTTCAGATTAGTGCACTACAGACATATCAATCTACACTCACTATGTTAACTGCAGTAGGACTTCAGGGCATGATGAATAAACCACTAGAAAAAATAAATATTTCATTAGTCCGTGAGTTCTATTCTGGATGGGAAATTGATCCAGATAGAGAATTTTTAGCTTTTTCTGTAATGAGGGGTGTTATGGTTGTTTTTGATCTTCCCACTATCCGTGCTACCCTTGATCTTGCAGAAGTACCGACTGATGCACCAGATTATTTCCACTTAGCCTCCACATTACAGCCTGGAACACCAGAATATAATAACATGTCCATGACTTTGTGTGGGAGGATTTTCACTTCTAGTTTCGGTTCAGTAAATCTCAAACCAGAACACAGATTATTTAATCTTTTCCTGAACTTTGATTTGAAACCCACCACTGCATACTATGTCATTACCACCTACGATATACTCCTTCTTTTTTGGATAGCCACTGGTCAACACTTTGATATAGCGAGGATTATATTTGTGTGGATGCGCTCATCAGTGGAGGGTGTGTTGGATTGGGTCAGGACACAGTCTGCATCATGAGCACAACTCATTTACCCCTATTTCATTACTAGACTCTGTCATAGATTTCACGTTCCAGTATTTGTAGAGGATAGACTAGAAGCAGGGAAGGGGTTATTAAATGATCAGACTGTAAGGAGGAGCATTTCAGGGCGAGATTAGTCTGGTTCTTCAGGTAGATATCCTCCTAAGCACCAACCGGTTACACATGACCCCTTTCGTGAAGAGTTGGAAAGGATGCGGAGTCGTATGGACATGATGCAGATTCATATGCACAGGATGCAAGGCCAGATGAACTACGCCCCTGAAACCTTGGCATATTTGGAGAGAGAGTGACAGAGGGAACATGGAGATACAGCTGGACCTCCACCTGAGCTTCAGAGTTTTATCACACCGCTTCAGCCTGATGATTTCCCAGGAGAGGATGAGGTTGGACCGAGTTCAGCAGCTACCGCTGATTATGTGGATGACGATCTATCTGGAGATGAGCAGTGAGGGATGTTCTTTTTACCCATACTTTGATTTTTATTTCAGCATGTACTTATAAACTATGATATATCGTTAGTATTTGCTTTGAGGACAATGCAAAATCTGGGTGTGGGGGTGTAAGCTAGTTAGCTTTTTCTTTGTATTTTGCTAGTTAGTACTTTGTTTCAGTAATTTTTTTAGCATTTGTCTTTTGTTAGTTAAATTAAAAAAAAGTCACTTGCCAAATTAATAGAGTTAAGTAATAATTGATCTAATTAATAGATTTTAAAATTTCTAATTTCTAGTTAGTGATATACTCAAGTTCACCTTTTATGATAACTCTAAATTAATTTCTTAAGAAATGATTTCCAAAGTGGTATACTTTACTAAAGCCTTAACTTAGACTTTTAATTAAAATAATGAAATTTTGCATGCTTAACTTAGAGTTAAAAATAATTTCCAGGTTGTCTTGATTTACACATTTTTTCAGACTATATATATACATACACACATATATATATATATACTAAAAAACTAACCTTATAAAAGAAGAGTGCAGAAAATAGGCACAAAAAAACTATTGAATTCAAGGTGATTCTATCTTATAAAGCCTAAGTTGATTGAGTAATTAAGCCCAAGGAGTATTTCTATACTTAATGACCTAAGCCCAATTGGGTTAGTATTTATTAGTCTAAAACTCGTTAAATGGTCACTTAGAAAGCCCGATTGAAGAAAAAAATCACCAAGAAATAAAGAGTAAAATTTTTTTGATGATAACACTAACTATTTTTTTTTTATATATTGTTATATTTGTATATATGGTCTTGAAAAATAATTTTTGATCAAGAGTCTTGAAAGTTATTTAAAACAAAGAGTAAGCATGTTCTTTTCAAAAACTTTTAAATTAAATTTCTAAGTTTGACTTGGTTTTGTATTGCTATAATAAAAAGATTTTCTAGGAGATTTACCTTGGAGTTATATATAAAAACATTTTCTTGAGTAATAACTAGCTTTAATTAGAATGTCTTAATATATCAAAGAAAATTAGTTATTTACTGACTTTTTTAATTTGACAATTTGACCGAATTTTGTGGGTATATTCACTACAAACCCTCACGAGACTACAACTCGTCCACTAGGATTACCTAAGGGCTTAAAGGCTTGTTGTATGTGCTAAATACAACCACGATTTCTTCGAAAGTGAGTTAGGTTTTATTTTCTTTTTCTTTCTTTGCTAGAGGACTAGCAAGAGTTTAGGTGTGGGGATAATTGATAATCATATTTTATTATAATTTTATACCCTTATTATCTATTTTTAATAAATAAATATGCCACTAATAATTATTTTTATCTTTTAATTGTAGGTTAATGAAGAATAAAGCCCAAAGATCTCATCTCTTAACAAAACCCATTGATTAAATAAAGAACTCAAGCATGAGCCAAAAAGCCTAAGCCCAAAAGCCAAAAAAGAAGAAGAAATGTCCAAAAGCCCAAGCCCAAGAACAAATACAAGAGCAATCTTCGGACAGCAACCAGAGAGAAGAAGGCATCGATGCCAGCATCGTTGCCAGCATCGATGGTGGCATCGATGCTCGTATCGATGCCTGCATCGATACCCCTAACGATACTGGTATCGATACCATCGACATACAAGTACGAATCTAAGGCTAAAATTCATGGTTTTTGGATAAGATTTCATCGAAGGGCTCTCATTCACTGATGTTTACTATAAATAGGGGTAAAAAGTAAGGGGTTAGAGGTGTGAAAAATTTTGTAACTTTATTTGGAGAGGAAAGTTACTCTTAATTGAGAAGACCTTCTAAAAGTTGTAACTTTGTTACAATCAATAAAAGAATTTTTTTACCACTTTAAATTTTCTTCTCTTTTTTTGATGATGATGATGGAGATGAAGATCAATTTGATGGTTTGCTTTTATTTTATTTTTCTCTTTTATTTTTTATTTCTTTTTAGTAATTTCTTTCTTATTGCTTGTTAGTTTAGATTTACTTCATGTCTTGTAGAGTAGATTTATTTTCTTATCTATATTTTATGCATTTTTAATTTGTAGAGTAGATTTATTTTCTTGCACTTTTATTTCTTTTGCAATTTAGTTAGATTTATTTCTTGTTCATAGTATAAAGTTTCTTGTTCTTATTTCTTTTCTTTGTAATTAGTTCTTATTCTTTTCATTTCATTCATTGTTTTTATTTCTTAAGATGTGGAACTAGTTCTTGTACGAATCTTAGAATTGAATGAAATTAGCTTTATTTCCTTTATATTATATGAATTCTTCTCTTTTGCTTAAAATAATCATGTATAGGATAATCAACTAGAGAACTAATTGGTAGAAGAAGAATTTAATAATCTATGCTTATCTTGAGTAGTTTAATAGGTTATGCTTATGAATTCTAGAATTATTATCTAGTTGTTGTTCTTATCTTGAATATTAATTTTGCTTAGATGATAATTTGATAGGTTATACTTTTCTTAAATGGTTTGATAGTCTATGCTTAATAAATCTAAGATAAAATATGATAAAAAGAGAATAGTTTATATTTTATAATTGAAATTAGCTAGTGGATTCAATTATAGATTTCTCTTATCTTTAATTAAATCCTTCATCCTTTCTTTCTTCATTTTTCCTTAGTTCTTGATTTTCTATTATTTGTTTCTTGATTTTTATTTCCTTTATTTTTATTTCCTTATGTTTTCATTTATTCTTTTATCATATCCGCTCTTTATTTCTATCATCTAAAATCTCATTTTTTGACTTTTGCACATATTCACAACACTACTCATATCTCTCCACAATCATAATTTTTATCACTCCTAATTGTCACGCACAAAACATAAGAACCGAATCTAATTTTCTCCTACAAACACCTTCATCGTAGGATCGATAACTTTTTATACTATAACTTGATTAGTTGTGTACTTATAACATCTGGTACATATTTATGCCCTACCAGTATGGACCTTGCGTTTTTGAGTTAAGCCCTTTTCATTTGTTTCGTACTAACTGATTGTCTTTTCCATTTGTAGTGTGCTACTCCAATGAGCCTCTTTCTTTCAATCATTACTTCAGTCATGTGGGAGGTGCAGAGAAAAATAAAAATTTTAGCTTTTTCTTAGAATATCCGATATTCCAAGACACAAACAATGAGCGGGCGAAACTCATCACTCAGGCTTTTCCTGAAACCCTCAGATCCATGGTTACAGATGCTAAGTTTGAAACCACAGACCGTGAGATCTTAAAGAAACCGTCTGTCTTTTTTGGAGACTCTGTTAAAATGGACCCAAAACAGATATTTGATGGAAACTACAAATGGCTGAGGACCATCAATAATCGCTGCCTTTTCCTGCCAAACCTAGAGCGGATGTGGTTGATTTCCTAATATCAATGCACTTCTATCCCACGGTCCATGAATTGGGAACTCGTCCAAGATCAAGGAGGTGTTGCTACTTGGCACATCACCCCTCGGGGTACTCATCCGACTGGTTTTAACCACTTTGTAGCTTTGAAGCCGGATTCATTCAAAAAGGAACATCCTGTCGGTGAACCTACTAAGAGGGTGGATGTCTTTGTCAGAAAATTTATCTCGATCAAGGGAGAATTCCCTACTTAAGATTTTAGGGCTCCAACATGTGTACATTCTAGTGATACAGATTGGTGGGCCCGAATGATAACTTTGTTGTAGAAGAGCTGGAATAACCTTTGAGGATTTCGGAGTTGAGGACTCTTATACTAGCTACTCGATATGGCATTTCTCTAAACTATAGCGGACTTTTTGCTATGCTAGAATTTTACAATCCTCACACCAGTACCTTTTTCACACCCGCTGGTGAATTAGGTTTTTCTCTTTATGAGATGTTTGAGATCTCAGGGTTATCTTTTGGAGAATTTCCCTATGAAGAGTTTGTTCCCAAGAATAGGGAATTAGAGATTCTGAAATATGGTGCCCCAGAAATCTATGACACTTACTAGGAATTGATGTGCCATTTTCAGATGTGTGCACACACTACTGGGAAGAGAGCAAGCAATGTCAAACAAGGGTAATGAGCAGAGTATATTTTCTAAAATTTGTGGGACAAAGATACAGAGGTGACTCGTTTGGCTGTCAGTACTCTCGAGGAAATCAATGAACGTATCAACGATACAACCTCCCACTATACTTGTGAGGCCGAGGAAGACATCTTTTCGGCCTTCACTACATTTGAAAACTTCCATTATCAGGCAGAAATCCCAATCTTCGATATGGGCTTGTTCACTAGTTTCCTTACTCTCTAGTTGAAGCGTTACGTAGTACCAACTAGGCCTGTAGACACCATCACAGTGGAAGTACTATATCCAGCTATTTTTTGGCTCATAGACGGCCCTTGAATCTCCTTTCGGCCATGGTGTGTTGCTTGTAGAGTGGCTTACGGGAGCTAGCCTCTGAATTTGTTGCTGTCAAGAAATTGGAATCAGATGAGAAGACCATCATTCAAACCCTAACTCCTCAGGTGCCGATGCCATATATCTATTTGGTATCCTGGTTTGTGTTGCACTGCCCTTCAATAATATCGACACCTGAATCGAACAATACCTTGGTCCCTATCGTCCAACAATTTGAGACTGCTCGATGGGTCGGTTGGTATGAGGTTAAATTCTGCGAGAATTTAGGCGGTATTATAACTACGAGATTGCTTAAAAGTTTCCTGTTTTTGAGGGTGGTGCGTACGGAGAGATCCATCAGGACACTCCGGGGCATAACTCTTTCACTATACTTAGTAGAGGCACCTTCTGGTGGCTCATAAATATCCGCCCATGCTATGTTGTTTTTCGGCAAGGGAGGAAATGCTTCATTAAGCCATATCAGCCTTATCGCTTTTCTCGGCAATTTGCCTATGCTCAAATTTACGTCGAAAATCCAAACCCAACCCTTGCATACATAGGAAATGTGTATGAAGGAGCAAGAGCTTAGTATTATTTGGTAGAGGGATGCACCGGGGAAAAGTTCAAGCTGCCACACAAAATGCCCAACGCCCACACCTCTTTAAGCTTTTGTACATGGTATCAGGCTACTTCTCAAATCTCAGCCTACAATATGAATACTTCATGCCTGAAAGCCATTCAAAAATGGTATGCTTCAAAGAGAAGTGCCAAAAAGTCACACGCAAGAGGAGTTAGTGAATACTTATCGTATGAAGAGGCGATTACCGAAGATGAGAGACGACAGGCACAAGAGGGGGTTCAGGTAGAAATTAGGGTACCCAATACTCACGAGGTGGAGCCTCAAGGGTTAGGAGTCGGAGTAAGAGTACCATTGGAAAAAGAGTCCTTGATTCAACTGAAGAAGCTGAGTATGATAAGCAAGCTTGACGAAAACTAACCCTCGAGCCTCCTACTTCTATGCTTATGCAAGATGCTCGCAAAGCATGACATATGGAAGAGGAAGAGAAAGAGTCTATTGCTATGGAACTCTCACTCCAATCTGGTCTTCCCACAGTTGATCCTGCTCTAGGAGGCCCTATCTCTTCTGTTCATCCACCGAATGAGAAAGAAGGTGGAGACAAATTGATTGCAGGGGAGGCAGAATCTGTCCCTGAAGACGCACTTCAAGATGCTACCCCTACCGCTTCTCAAGTTGAAGGATATAGACCTCATGTCGAGGAACCCACAGTGGCTATCCAAAAAGACTTAGGGGAGGACGAATCTCCTTCTGCCTCCATGTTGATGCTGCCTGTAGGGGACACACAGCCCAGCCCTATAATTGGAGTCATGTCGAAGCCCATCATTATTGAGAATCCACCAGCATTTTCATAATAGATGAAGAGGAGCCTATGAATTATGAACCCTCATCTCATAGTGATGATGTGAATGACGTAGATGATGGCAGTGACCATGGTGAAGATAGTGAGAATAATGATAACCTGGGTGATGACGGTGATGATATCAGTGAATGTGATATCCCGCCACCATCTTTTTCTGATAAGACGTCAGCCTATGTTCCTCTTCCTCTCACCGGTAAGCATCGTTTGTTCCAAATTACGATGCATTTTATTTCTGCATTTAAACCATTTTCTCGTGTAGATTCTATAATGCTTGAGGAAACCACTGTTATTTCTCCTCCAACGCAGCAGCTTGTACCACCACCAACTCATATATCAGAGCAGCCTTGCTTGGGGCTCTCAATAGCAACTCTCCCACTGACGACTTTATTAACAATTTCTTTAGCCCTGATGGATGTTGTAAACATGCCAAGCTCGTCCAGAGTAGGGGAGCTTATGGCCCTCCAATCGAGTCCATCTCAACTAGATGTTGACATTCCTTCTCAGGCCACTACGCCAAAATCACCTGTGGCCTCTTACTCAACTCAGCAACCTCGGAAGTTTCAGCGCCGTCTCCCATCGTCGTCTCGAGCCAGTGGATGTGCTTGATTTCCTCAAGATTTCTCTTAGCTACTTAGAGAGTTTAGCGAAGAAAGTGATTGAGGTCATGTTGGCTAGTCGAGATACTTTTGAAACCTTCAAGCCTATGCTCACGAATAGTTTGAACAACCTCAAACTTGTAGGTGATGTTCACATCGTTGAACATTGATCGGAAGCCATTTTGCGCCTAGAGGTACAACTAAGGTTCTTGGAGGCCTTAGGTTGTACTGATATCTAGGCACAGATTGTATCCACTTTTGAGGACATTCAAATCGAAGAAGCTAATAAGTATGAAGCTGCTCGACGATATATAGCTGAGAAGGAGATTCAGGTTGAGCATTTGCAGATGCTGAATGCTCAAAAACAAGCTGAGCTTTCCCTCTCAAATACTTCATTGGAAGCCTTACGAGAGAAGATCATTGCTACTGAAGTAGAGTTGGCTAGGCTGAAGGCTAAGTTCAAGTGAGAAGAAGCTATCGTTACTAAACTCAGCGTTAAAAGTGCAACTACTCTAGTAGATTATCGCATAGAAGCTAGTAATCTTGAGGAGGTTAAGAAAGAAGTTTCTACCATGTTGATAGTGAAGATGAGCTTCGACGACAGGCTGAGATGCTGGTGCGAGCTGACCATGAAGATAAACTTTCCGACATTAAGTCCCAACTCACCTCTTTTAGTTCGATGAATCGATGAACTTGATTTTGTATCGTTCTTTTGGTAAGAACAACACTTATCTTGTATTGCTTTGTTTTACTTTGAGCAAAAGTGGTACTGATTTGGCTTTTCATTGTTTCTTTTGCTTGTCAAGTTTTGACACGGAATAACAAAATACCGTGTTGTCACTATAGAAGTGATATGTTCATTCCTTCCTGTATTATGCTTTTGCTTTAAATACTGAAAGAAACTTATAAGTGCCAGAGGTGTAATGTTAAGGTGGTGAGTTTGTGGACCTATCGCTCTATTAATGAGAGTCGATAAGTTAAAATATAATGTGATTGAGGTAACTTTGAGGACCTATTACTCTATTGATGAAAGTCGATAAGTTAAAAAGGTTGTGATTAGGGTAACTTTGAGGACCTATCGTTCTATTGACGAGAGTCGATCAGTTACAAATGTTGCGATCGGGATAACTTTGTGGACCTATCACTCTATTGACGAGAGTCGATAAGTTAAAAATATTATTACGTTTTAATTTTTAAATATAGGATCTTGTCCTGTGTCTTATCAGAAGTCTAAACGACTATGATGACGAAGAGACCACACTTGGGCGGGAGTCTCAGAACTCCGCGCCTCCTACAGTGATTGCAAATAAATAGATATGACCGGTCTTATCAAAAGCCCATAACGCTTCGAATTCCATCGTGAACTCTTCAATGAGTTTCGTCTCGTCAATTCCAGAACTCTTTGATCATTCCCACTCGCTTAAGGTCATGGTTTTCAAGAAATCTTGCTCGAGAAAGGATGAAGAGGCTATGTACAACATGCCACCGTCGAGGAACACTTCTGGGTCCATGTCTGGATCACCGGTGATGCCTCCCTCACCGATGTTCGGACATCGAGGTAAGCAATGTTGTCTTTTCTGTTTAGTATTCTTTTTTATAGGTTTTCTCAAACCCCTTAAGTGGGTTCTAGATTTACGATGACGAAGATTGTTCGTCTTCTTAATCTCGAGCGCAGAAGTAAGCCTCTACGTTCATTGGTGAAACGAAGGGTCGATTCCCTCGTTTTGAAACACTAGTTTAATCTTGCTACGTTCGAGAAGGATAACATAGGACTAAATCCCTTCGTTTTACGAAATCATAATGCATATTTTATTTTCTGCATTCAAAATGATTTGATGTGGGTCTAGACCCTTGCGTCCAAGTTGATTTTAACGCAGGTCTGGGCCCTGCGTTTGAATTCATCCGTTAGGGAGTTTATTAACTTCGCTCTTATTTGTTTTGTTAATGCAAGATGGGGCTTATGCTACTAAGCCCATCATCATATATGATTCGGGCTAGGCCCCTTCAATTAAACCCATCTCTATGATTCTCCCAAACGAGAATTATGAGTGAGTGACCTTCGAGGCATCTTATTTGAGACATGATTGTACCCTCTTCCTCCTTAGGCGTTTGGAGAACCAGGTGAAACAAGCCTTCTCCATTGTGATGTATGGTTGGGGCTCCTTCTCTGAATTCTATGCTTCTGTCAAGGAAGGATTAAATGATCTCGCTGAAGTCAACCTCCACTATGCTTAGCATTGTGCGGAGAGAATCCACCGCTTCTCAGGTGCCGTTCGCTTCTTGGAAGAGCTGAGGAACACAGATTTAAGGCCTAAGATACAATGAGCCATAAGTAATGCTCAGCTGAAGAAGATAGTTGATGACAGAGCCCGAGCCCGCAACATTTCGGAGAAGAAAGCTTTCATCTGGAGCTTGCAAAAGCAGCACCGTCGTGAAAGGGCCAAGCTTGTTGCAGGGGAACTAACCTCATAGGAGTTTGACCTCGGGGATACCACCCTCGACGCAAGGGTTCAAGCAAAAAAGGAAGCCGTTCAAGCGTTGCAACGAGAAGCTTCTGCTGTGGCTGCATTCACAAACGTTCAACTCCGCAAGAAGGCCGAAGAGGTGTTGACCAAGTACGAGAGGGACATATCTGACACTGAGGCCTATCTTTTTAGTTTTTTTTTACTTTAAGCCCCAGTGGCACTTGTTATCAATTTTGTAATAACTTTATGTTGTTTCTCAAAACATTTATCATCTGCTTGTAATGAACTGCTGACATTTGTTGTCCCTTCGTTGCATTTTCTTTGTTGTGATCTTGAAATGCCGTAGTCATAACTTTGGATTGGGGCTTCTCCTTGCTATTATTAAAAAATAATCTCAAAAAATTCCTCTGTTAGGTTTAAGCCTCTGTGTTTGAATGAATTCAACGCGGGTCTATCCCTTTAAAAAAAAATAAAAAACACAAGGTTGGACTCTACGTTTAAGAAATTGAGATGCATCTATGAAACTTGCGTTCACAAAGGCTAAAAGCTTTATTTCCTAACCTTAGGAATGTATTCCAGGTTGTTGGGACTTTTCCACTGAATTGGATCGCACTGATTGACATAACCATCTAGCATATTTTGAATTTTTTTTATTATAATAAGTCCAGGAAACTTAAATCTTCAGAGGTGTAGTGTTAACTTCACGACATACAAGGTAGGAAAAATAATTTACTACTCCTTATTCAAACATACTCCTTAAGTGACAACCCCCAGTCGGACTTAAAGGGGTTCAGAGAAAGGGGACTTCATGGCCTATGAGTAATATTTCTTAAGAAACTTTCTGTTAATTGGTATCATGAGCCTGTTACCTTTTTGATCGATGAGACGGTAGGCTCCATTTGAATAGACTGACTCTATTATGAAGGATCCTTCCCATTTGGGATTGAATTTCCCTTTGGTCTTATGTGTTATCACCATGGGTCGTTGTTTGGAGCAAAATTGATTAGTAAATAAAATGAAAGAAATTTGATTTATATTCTCTCGATCTTAATTACAATTTGAATTCCCGATTACAAAAGAGAGCAGAATTGATCTGAATTCATCCCTTTGTTTAATTCTGGGTTCTTCATAGTAGCGATGGAGTGCTTCCTTCGAATGCTCGCGTCGAATTTGTTCTCCGTTGACGATCCGCACGTCTCAATTCGCTAGAACAACTAACTTGCGTGACAAGTTTGATCAAGAACTATTAACCGAGTTTTATAACTCAAATCGAGTTAGAACTCTGTTAAATAGAGTTGTAACTCTGTTAAACAGAGTTGTTGAAACCGAATAATCGGTTAATAAGCCAAGTAGATTTTCTGTTGCTGAAGGATTCTCCAAGACTTGATCTTCTCACTACCAATAACTCTCTCTAGCTGATCATGTAGATGATTTGATCTTCAAAATCTAGCCGAAAACTCCAATCTCCAAGAGAATCCACCCTTGATCTCTAAGATTCCCCAAAAAATCCCCCCTCCTCCCCTTACTCGGTTGAGTAAGGCGGTTATTTATAGGGGGTAAGGGGTGTAACCAACCCCTAAATCTGCTCCTAAGTGGGCAAAAATCCCTCAAAACGTGGGGTAAACGGGTTTAAGGCCGTTCAGCTTGTGTTTGAGCAAGTCAAATGCCTAAATCAGCGTTACAGGCTTTAACTCTGCGTCTTAGACTTGAGACGCAGAGTTGGGTGCTTGCTAAGAATTGAAAATGCAAGGGCCACTTCCGTTATGGGTCTTAACTCTGCGCCTCAGACTTGGGACGCAGAGTTGGGTATCTACGGATGATTAAAACGCATAGGCCACTTGCATTTTGGGTCTTAACTTTGTGTCTTAGACTTGAGACGTAGAGTTGGGTATCTGCTGAAGATGGGAAACACACGGGCCGAAAATGCACGGTCCGTTTTACATTTCGTTTGATTGAAGGTTGAAAATGCACGGGTTGCCTGCGTTTCAAAAACTGACACGCACAGGTAAACTTTGCGTTTAGAAGGGGCTAGTGATCTATAACCTCTTTTGTAAAATGTTGCAAAAGACCATTGTTCAGTGATCTTTGCCTTGGCTATTTTGGGGTGTGAAAGTCGTCAGATTGTAACTCTCACAGTTGATTATGAAGACTATTGATTAGAGCTTTCATCAGTTGTTGTGAAGGTCGTCAGCTTGTAACCTTCATCAATCTACGTGAAAGTCTTCAAATTATAGTCTTCTGGAAGCCGTCGAATTATAACTTTCATCATTGGTGTTTGATAGGGATTAGCTATCTGTTATGATTTTTAGATAACCTACAGAACCCCCTCCAAAGTTTTTTAAAGTTCACGGTTGACTGGGACGAATTTTCAGAATACTTTGGATCTCAAAATTTTTATTGATTGATCGTTCACTCTGTCTGATTTGAAGACACCGCGAATCTAGTTATCGGAACGTAGTGATTCAACTTCCTTAAACCAAATAAGATAACTTTTGCGTCTTGATGATAATGAACTTTTGCGTCTTGATGATAATGAACTTAGTCAAACAAGCTAAAGCCCATTGTTATTGAACCAAACAAGGACAAAGATGATAAAGAACTTGTTTGGATCCTTAAGATACTCCACTTAATTTGCGATGATGTGTATTCTTTGGATTTTGTATGGGTCCTTGAGATACTCCACTCAATCTGCGATGAGGTGTATTCTTCAGATTTTGTCTAGATCCTTAAGATACTCCACTCGATCTGTGATGAGGTGTATTCTTTAGATTTTGTCTGGATCCTTAAGATACTCCACTCGATATGCGATGAGGTGTCTTCAGTTATCCAGAAAATTGTTATAGGCATTGATGAACACTTATCACGTACCTATGGGCGTAATAACGAAGCTATCATAGAAATGCCAACTGTAAACTAGTCAATGAGGTCTTCTTCAGTGAAGTTGAGCATCTTTTAGTTTTGTTAATCTTAGTGGGAATGTTAAGCCCTTCAGAAGAATGAGTTGCTTGACAGATCAAACTCGATGATTTCAATCATCACTGACTGTAGTCTATATGTACTCATCCTAAAGGCTACAATGTTGTTTGTCATCAACAAGTTTCTTCTCGGCTTTGGTCACCTTGATGACTAACATTTTAGCCTCTCTTTATTTATTTAAAGCTATGTTGTAGCCCTATTTGTCGAAAAGTTTATTTTGAGGCATTAAAACGCACAGGTGGACTTCTGTGCTTGATAATTGAAAGAGACGAACTCTGCGTTTAGAAGTTCAACCAACGCCGACGCAAAGATCGTGTTTGGTGGGATTCTAGCCTAGAATCTCGTCCTGATTTGATAGCTCACAGTTGTCTTATAAACAGACCACTGTGGTCAAATCAAGAGTCATTCGACTCTTGCTTCTATTCCTCTCCGAAAGACTTAACAAAAAAATTTTTGTTTTAAAATCCGACTCGCCTGTTCATCTTCTCCGACCGTCATCTTTAATGGTTCCCAGGAAGAAGACTATTTCTCATCCCAAGTCCGCCGTTGTCGCTGCTCAGAGTTTGCTGCCGGCTTCGATCGTCAGCAGTGCCGATGCGCTGCCGCTACCAGTTCCTCTCATTAGTGGTGTATGTTGATTTTTTGTGGCCATAAATCTTGCTTCGGCAAGTTCTGATCAACGAGGAAACTCGTTTTGAGGTTATAACACAGAGTTAGGCATCTGTGTTTAGAATTTGAAGCATTGGGGTCTGTCTTCTGCGCTTAAATTTTGTAACGCAGGGCTTAGACTCTGCGTTTGAGTATTTAACACAAGATCTAAACCGTGCGTTTGGGTGCCTAACGTAAAGTTTGACCTCTGCATTAAAAAAATATTTAACACAGGGTCTAAGCTATGCGTTTGAATGTTAAACGCAAGGTTTGATTTCTGTGTTAATAATATTTAACGCAGGGTCTGAACCATGTGTTTGAATGTTTAACGTAAAGTTTGACCTTTGCGTTAATAATATTGGACACAGGGTCTGAACGGTGCGTTTGGATGTTAAACGCAAGGTTTGATTTCTGTGTTAATAATATTTGACACAGGGTCTGAACTGTGTGTTTGGATGTTTAACGCAAAGTTTGACCTCTGCGTTAATAATATTGGACACAGGGTCTGAACCGTGCGTTTGGATGTTAAACGTAGGATCTGACTTCTGAGTTAAGATATTTGATATAGAGTTTGAACTCTGTGTATGTCCTTCTTTTCCAAGGAGTTCAACCTTTGTAATTAAATAAGGTCTCTTTCGTTTTGTTTTCGTGCTAACTAATTGAGTGCCTTTCTCTTTTGCAATGCCTTACACCCATGAACCTCACTCTTCGTCATCACTTTGGGCATGAGGGCAGCATGGATTTGAACATGCAATTTAGTATACGTCAAGAACTCCCAATTTTTCAGGATACTAACAAAGAACGTGTCACTCTAATCACACAGGCTAGCCCGGCTACACTCAGGATTTTGGTTACAGATGCCAAGTTTGAAACTGAGTCCCGTAAGAAGCTCACCAAGCCAGCATTTCTGTTTGGAGATCATGTTGTCATCCATAAAGAAATCATACATGATGTCCATTACAAGTGGTTGAGGCAAATAGGAGGTCGCCGCTTCTTTCTTCCCGAGATGCCTAGGATGTTCCCTATCTCCTATTATCAATGTGCCTCTGTCCCTCGACATATGAATTGGGACCTTGTTAGAGACCAGGATGGGGTAGCCGTTAGGGCTTTGACTTATACATACGTACATACCGTAGGTTACAACTGACATGTGTCAGCCTTGGAACCATGTTTATTCTCCAGGGGATATCCTGTAGGAGAAACAACTAGTCCAGCCAACACTTTCATGCGGAGATTTTTGGCTGTGAAAGGGGACTTCTCGTCTTCAATATTTAGAACTCCCAGATATGTATATTCCACCAGGGTAGGGTGGTGGACAAGGATGACAGAATTTGTGCTGAATGAATTAGAGGGGCCGTTAGCTCACTCTGGACTCGGCTACCCTATAATGGCTACCAGATGTGGTATTGATTATAACCACTACAATTTTTTTGCTATTTTGGAGAGATACAACCCAGAGACATGTACGTTCTTTACTCCGGTAGGGGAGTAAGGGTTTGCCCTCCATGAAATGTATGATGTTTCTGGCATTCCCTTTGGAGACTTACCCTATGAAGAGTTAATCCCAGGGTCGACTGAGGTTAGGATTTTGAAGGAGATAAGCCCTGAGGTCTATGACACCCTATGGGAAGTGATGTGTCATTTTCAAATCTGCACTCAACTGACGGGGACACAAGGATGTAGCATAAAGTAGTTGTCCTGGGCTGAATATCTCTTCCAGAATTTATCTCACAAAATTGCTGCTATGTCTCGTCGGAGTGTGAGTACCCCTGAAACCATCCAAGCTTTAATCAATAATGCCACTATTCATTATGTCAACGAGGGATTAGAAGATGACTTCCCTGCTCAGACTGAATTTGAGAGCTTCCATCATCAAGATGCCACTCTTATTTCTGACATGGCCTTGCTGCAAGGTTTCCTCATACTGCGGCTGAAACGGTGTGTTATCCCTACCAAGCCGATAGACGCTGTAGTAGTAGAAGTAGTTTACCCAGCTATTCTCTTAGCTCAAGGGAGGCCCGTGAATTTACTTTCGGCTATGACATGCTGTTTACAGCATGGTTTAAGGGAACTGTGCCTTGAATTCATTCAGGTGAAAGAGACAGGCACCGGAGAGAAGAAAAGTTTGATAACTCCTAACCCTCGAGTACCCTTGTCGTATACTTATCTGATGGCGTGATACGTATCCTATTGTCCTCATTTAATGAGCGCGCCATCTTCCTCAGACGACAGATTCATCCCCTTCTTGTAGAGATTGGAAGGAGCTACCTGGGAGGGTACTTATGTGGTAAGGGTTCGTCAAATTTTATTGAGAGACCTCAACTATCAGATATTCTGCTGCTTCTCAGACTTTGAAGGCGGGGGTTATGGGTAAGTATTTCATGACGCAGTTGGCCCAATTGGTTTCACTCGATTAGACGGAGGAGTTTTCCACTGGTTACTTAACATCAGACCAGGTTATCTCCTTCTCAGGCAGAATGAGAAATGTATAATTGAGCCGTACTAACCGTATAGGTTCACTCGGTAATTTGGGTACGATCAATTATACATTGGAAATCCACGGGGTCAGCTTGCAATTGTTGGTAATATATATGAAGGAGCTCGGGCCTGGTACTATTCCATAGCAAGCTGCACTGGAGCTATATTCAGGTTACCCCACAAGACGCCCAATTCTCTCCTCTCCATGACTTTCTGTAATTGGTACCACATGGCTTCTAAAATGCCTGATTATAAGCTAAATTTGGCTGGCTTACAGGAAATTAGAAAGATGTACTCATCTTGAAGAGGATCCTGAGTATGTCGTCTGAAAGGAATCAACGATTTCTTATCTTATGAGGATGAAGCTGACGAAGAAGAAGGAGATCAAGGACTAGAGAATGCTCCAGTAGTGAGTCCTAAAGCTGCCGAAACTCCAAGAACAATGGTAGCTGGAAAGAGGGCTCTTACTGATGAGGAAGCAGTTTAGTACGAGAAACGAACTCACAGGAAACTATTAGTAGACTCTCCTCCTCAGAAATTAATGGCGGATGCTTTTAAATCCACTGAGGGAGAAGAAAGACAAGAATCTACTACTGTAAGTCGTCTCATTCGCACCAGACTTCGCTTCAGGGGTCCTGCGTTGTCTAGCGAATTTTCTTCTTATCATCCTTTGGACTAAGAGGAGGATGAGGATGAGTCGTTGGCTGGAGATGCAGAATCTTCTCTCATAATGGACCCTATTAGTTCCGAGCCTATAGTGGCCGAGTTTGAAAAGCCTAATGAAAACTAGTCCCCTGTTGCTTCAGCATTATTGCTACCTATGGGGGCTGCTATACCTAGCCCGACAACAGGCATAATGACTAAAACAGATACAATCGTGAGTTATCCCGGACCTTTGGCTGCAGATGATGAAGAAAAAGTGGATTATGATATCTCTTCTTATGGCAACAATGCTGATGGGGAGGAAAGTGATAGTGGCGATAATCTCATTGATTGGGCTACTCCACCACTGATCTCTTCTGACAAGGCGTCAACCTACGTTCCTCCTTCACCCATTGGTAAATATTACCCACTGTGGTCTTTCTGATATTTCACTTCTTGTGTACTAACTGCCTTTTTGTGTAAGCTCCCCAACTCGTGAGGCTGCTGATACGACTTCGCCTCCCGACCAGCGGGCAACAACTACTTCTATTCCCGAGCAAACACAGGCAATAACAATTTCTTTACAAGAGAAATCTTCTCTATTAACGATTTCTCTCAAACCTGTGGAGACGGAGCGTGTGCTAAGCTTAACCCAAGAGGGGGTGCTCATGGTTCTCCCTTCAAGTCCTTCACAATTAGAGATTGCCATGGCTTCTCAGGATTCTTCACGATCATCACCAATCGTTCTTATACCGAAATCTACAACTTCAGGAGCCCCAGTGATGCCCGCTGTTGCTTCTCTAAGTCCGGTGGTCATTCCTTTCATGCTTAAAATTCTTATGCGACCGTTGGAGGATATGATGAAGGTGGCGATTAAGGAAGTCAGTGTCGGACGAGCTTCATTTGATTCTTTCAGGCCAATACTTATGAAATCACTGAACAGTATTCGATATGTGGACAACACTCAATGGTTTCAGCACTACTTGAACAATGTCTCTCGCTTGGAAAAGGACTTGAAGGCTTTAGAGGAGCTGCGTTGTGCTGATCTTGCAACTCAGATTATATCGACCTTTGACGATCTCAAGGCTGAGGCTGCTCATAAGTATGAAGCTCTTAAGAAAAATATAGCTGAAAGGGAGCTCAATATTGCATTTTTACAGGAGCAATGTGTTTAGAGGAACCAGGCTGTGTTTACTTCTAACACTGTTATACAGATGTCTCGGGCAGAGATCGATCGATTAGAGGTGGAATTGGCCCGCCACAAGGCTGAGCTTGGTTGAGAGGAAGAAATATTGAAAACGCTCACATTTGAAAGCGTGAGGTCCTACACCACATATTGCTCGTTGATCTAGTCTCTTGAACTTGTCCAAAAGGAAGCAGCCTCGGTGATGCCAGATGAGCACGAACTCAAGAAGAAAGCTGAACTAATGGTTCAAGCCACTCATGCAGAAAAACTTTCTGCTATCAAGTCCCGGCTTGCATCCTTTAATTTTATAGGCCTAGAGGCTTAACTATGTATTGCTATTTTTATTTGATAAGAACAAGGCTTTGCATCACTTCTTAATATTTCTGAATAAAATAGAAAGAAAATAATTTTGGCTTTTCCTTTACTTCTTACATTTGTCATGTTCTAACTTGAAGCAATAAAGTCGTCTAAGCAACGCCATAATAGGCTTGATTTAGAAAATTGTCTTTATTATCACTTAAGATAATTCCAGAAAATTTCCATCTGCTGGGGGATAAGTGTTTGTCATTCTCTCAGGATAGGACTGACCGATGGAATTCTTCCTGTGTTATGTTTCTGCTTTAAACACTGAAAGAAATCCCTAAGTGACAGTTGTGTGGTATTAGCTTGGCATAAATTTTTTCATGGAGTGAATTCTAAAATTTTTCCTTGTTACCACTAGGGATAATTCTAGAAAAAGTTTAATCCGTTAGGGATTTTATGAGAACACTTGTTATTCTTATGTAGAGAAACAAAAAGGTTCAAACAGGGGGGGGGGTTTAAACTGTTAGAGGTATGATGTCAAATACTACGATTGAGACAATTTCAAGGACCTATCGCTCTATTGAGGAGAGTCAATAAGTGGATTTGTCAGAGGTGTGATATTAACATGACAGGGAAAAATATTACGATTGGGGCAATTTTGAGGGAAAAATATTACGATTGGGGCAATTTTGAGGACTTATCACTCTATTGAGGAGAGTCGATAAGTGGATTTATCAGAGGTGTGATATTAACATGACAAGAAAAAATATTACGATCGGCGTAATTTTGAGGACCTATCGCTCTATTGAGGAGAGTCGATAAGTGGATTTGTTAGAGGTGTGATATTAACGTGACGAGAAAATGTTGTGATCGGGGCAATTTTGAGGACCTATCGCTCTATTAAGGTGAGAGTCGATAATTTGATTTTGTCAGAGGTGTGATATTAACGTGACGAAAAAATGTTGCGATCGGGACAATTTTGAGGACCTATCGCTCTATTGAGGAGAGAGTCGATAAGTTGATTTTATCAGAGGTGTGATATTAACATGACGAGAAAAACATTTATGTGATTGGAACACAATTTGGGGGACTTAGCGTCTCGCTGGGGAGAATTGTTAAATGATTTATCATCGGAGCGATGAATTGTGATACTTGTGATTTGAACAAGATTTTGAAAGCTTATCACCCTGCTGAAGCGGGTTGATAGGTTAGTCATTTATTATTCTACTGAGGAGAGTTAATAAATTGATTGTGATTTGAATGATTTAGAGGACTTATCATTCTATTGATGAGAATCGATAAGTTGATTTTAACAGAGGAATTGTTGTCACATTGGAGGCTATGCAAGCTAAATTCAGACTCTGTAGGGATGTTAGTTATCAGAAGTGTGGAATCAATTCTGACAAGAGTTTGGTTAACCGAAATGACTTAGATTCTGTTGAAGAGATACAGAGATCTTGATTAACACTCTGTTAAAAGAATTCATGAACTTAGAGAATAAGTGTCATGTTTGAAAATACAAAGGTGAATCCATTGTTTGGATAATCTGCAACGCAAAGGTGACCCTTGCGTTTGAGGTTCGAAACGCAGAGTTAAGAACTCTCATAACGTAGGTCTGGGCCTAGCGTTTGGGGAATTTGAACACATAGATGAGTTCTACGTTAAGGTTGAGGTCTAAAAGACTTTCTTATCGATTAACATTGTAGATAGCATTTCAGAACGTTTGGGATTCTTCCCTAGAATCACGTACCACTTTAACAGCTCGACAGCTATTTATAAATAGACATGTATAGTCACATCAAGAGTCATTCGACTCTTTCTATTTTTAGTTTGGTTCCAAGAACGAGAACTCTCGTTTATTCTCGACCAGGTCTTCGACGAACTTCGTCTTGTCCGACCATATGCATCTTTTTCGACCGATTACATCAATGGCGCCACGAAGAATGAGTTCCGGCTCTAAGAAAATTACTAGGACGACTACAAAAACATCGCCGGCTGAGAACGCCGGTGGTGTTGCTGCTGTCGCGAGCGCCTCACCATTGCCACCATTGTCATATGGGCCTCGTTGTTGTGGTAAGTGGTGGCCATAGTAACTTATTTCGACAAGTTTTTCGAAAACCCTAAATGGGTTCATGTCAAAATGGAAGATAACTCGTTTTGTTATAGTTAGAACGTACAGTTGGAATTTTGCGTTAATTATGAACTCTGAGCGTGGGTTTTGGACTTTACGTTTGAGATTAAAAATGCAGATCTTGAACTCTGTGTTTAAGATTAAAAACATAGATTTTGAACTCTGCGTTTAAGATTAAAATCACAGATCTTGAACTCTGCGTTTAAGATTAAAAAATGCAGATCTTGAATTATGTGTTTATGATTAAAAATGCAGATCTTAAATTCTGCGTTTAAGATTAAAAACGTAGATTTTGAACTTCTGTATTTGAGATTAAAAACGCAGATTTTGAACTCTGCGTCACAATCTAATTCCTTTCATTAGCAACTCTCTTTAGTTACTAACTTCTGTTTCTTGTTTCACCGTACTTTTTTCCAATGTACCACTTTTGCCAGAGCAGCATTTCAGTTATACTGATGATCCAGACATGGGGAAAGTTTTTGGTCTTCATAGAGTAATTCTAATGTGCACATTCCCTGGCTTAGAGCAGGCACAGTTAATCAGGTTTGTCGGATGTTCCACTCTTAGGACTCAGATCACTGATTTGGACCAAGAAACACACGTGGGTCATGATCAATATGTCAAACCAGCGTTTTTGTTTGGGGGCCATATCACAACAGATGACAAAGTTGGACATGTAGAAGATTCTCATTTGCCGCGAAGAGTTAACGATCGTCTCTTATTCCTCCCAAGAATGAAGAGAATGTATCCTCTTTCTTATTTCCTAAGCGTCAGTTGTCATAGGGGATTGGCCTTCGATCTTGTCAAGGAGAAAGAGAACATATCATTTGGATCTGGTCAACAATCTCGTGTACAAATTGACGGGCAACTCAAAGGTCTGAGGCCTGGCAGATTTGAGAAAAAGGATCCTATTCAGGAAGCGCCTCTTCCAACGAACATCTTTATATGCCAGTTTATTGCTGCTCGGGGTGAATTTTCTGCGCAAGCCTTTCATTCTCCTGGCTGGTTGTTCTCTGGAGAAGATGGCTGGTGGACCCGGATTGTGGATTTTGTTCTTGAGGAACTCAAGGAGCCACTTGCTCAGTCCGGCCTTACAACACCGGTGCTGTCCACAAGGCGTGAGATCACCCAGAACTATCCCAACTTCTTCGCTATGCTGGAGCGATATAATCCGGACAGCTGCACTTTCTTCACACCTGTTGGGGAGTTCGGATTTGCTCTCCATGAAATGCATGCAGTATCAGGGCTATCCCTTGGGTAGATGCCCTATGAGGAATTTATTCTGACAACTGAGAAACTTTCTATTTTAGAGCGGCTCATCCAGAGATATACGCCACTTTTTGGGAGTTGATGTGCTATTTTCACATCTGCGCTCAGGTTGTTGGGATGCATGGAGGTGGCCTCATGCATACTGCCTGGGTAGACTATCTCTTCCAGAATTTAGGACAAAAAGACTTGATGGTGACCCGTCTTGTTGTAAGCTCTTCTAAGAGCATTAAAGCCCGCATCAAGGCTCCTAATGCTACTTATAAGAACAAGTATCTAGAAGATTGATGCGGCATAAACATATACAAAAAATATTGCAAGTGCACAACCGTATCAAGTTATAATATACAGATATCGATCCATGAGGAAGGTGTTTTGTAGGAGAAAATATAAAATCGGTACTTATATTGTGTGCGTGACAAATAGGAGTGATAAGTGAATGTGATTGTAGAGAGATGAAAATGATTGTGTAAATGAATATATTAGAGAGTGGAAGTGATAATATAAATGTGATCAACAAGGCAAGAAGGAAAAATCAAGAACAAATAAAAATCAAGAATATAAAGATAGCGGATTCAATTAAAGATATGGGTAATCTAGAATTGAATCCACTTCTTAGAAAAGGGTGATTCTCTAGAGGGTTCTAGCCTAAAGGCGAATCAAAGAAAATAAAATGAATAAAAAGAAAAACTAAACCCAAGAGGGTTCTAGCCTGAAGATGAATACTGCAAAAAATTAAAATCTAACTACAAAATAAATTGTAAAATCTAAACTATAAAATAAATTACAAGAATTAAATGTAAAAAAAATAAATCTATTCTATAATCATGAAATAAATCTAATCTATAAGCATGAAATAAATCTAAGGCAAGAGGGTTCTAGCCTCTTGGCTATTTAAACAAAAAAATAAAATCTAATAACAAGCATGAAAATAAATCTAAACTAATGAGCAATAAAAAAGAAATAAGAAAAACAAATCCTCAAATTAATCTCCATCTTCATCTTCATCTTCATCATCCAACAAAGAGAAGAAGAGAAAAATTTAAAGTGGTGAAAAAAATTATTTTATTAATTGTAATAAAAAGTTACAAATTTGGAAGGCCTTCTCAATTAAGAGTAGCCTTCCTCTCCAAAAGAGTTACAAAAATTTTCACACCACTAACCTCTCACTCTCAACCCCTATTTATAGTAAAAATCAGTGAATGAGAGCCATTGGATCAAACTTGAGCCCTAAGAATGCAATTTCGGCCGTTGATGAAATCTGGATGACTTCGCATCGATACAGGCATCGATGCCCGCATCGATGCCTGCATCGATGCTGGCATCGATGCTCCAATAAAAATTCTGACTTCACGGTTGGCTTCGTCTCGTCGAGATAGGTGATTTTCATATATTATATGTTAAATTCCGCCTTCCGGATTGGGAGATATCGTTGTTTCTTTACGGCCAACTATCTTGAATACATTTTTTTTCATATTTAATTTTTTTATTTTCTCCGGCTTCTACAGGCTACTCGGCTTGATTCTGGGCTTGGGCTTTTTGACTCTTGCTTGTGTTCCTCATTTAATTCATGGGTTTTTGTTGAGATTAGAGATCTTGGGCTTTATTCTTCACTAACCTGCAATTAAAGATAAAAACAATTATTAATGGCATATTTATTCATATAAAATAGATAATGAAGGTATAAAATTGTAATAAAATGTGATTATCAAATACCCCCACATCTAAACTTTTGCTAGTCCTCTAGCAAAGAAAGAAAAATAAAAGAAGACCTAACTCACTTTCACAGGAATCGCGGTTGTATTTAGCGTATACAATAAGCCTTTAAACCCATAGGTTACCCTAGTGGACGAGTTGTAGTCTCGTGAGGGTTTGTAGTGAATATACCCATAAAATTCGGTCTACTTGCCAAATTAAAGAAGTCAGTAAATAACTAAATTCACTTGATAACTTTAAACAATCTAATTGAAGCTAGTTATCACTCAAGAAAACATTTTTATAAATAACTTGAAGGTAAATTTCCTAGAAAATATTCTCTTTATAGCAATACAAAACCAAGCCAAACTTAGAAATTTAATTTAAAAGTTTTAAAAAGAAAATGCTAACTCTTTGTTTAAAATAATATTCAAGTTGCTTGATCTAAAATATTTTCCAAGACCATATATACAAATATAACTAAAACATTTATTAGTATATATATATACATTTATTAGTATTTTTATTTTATATATTTATTTATTTATTTATTTATATTATTATTATTTTTTAACTCTTTCTTTCTTGGTGATTTTTTTCTACTTTAACGGGCTTTCTAAGCGATCATTTAATGAGTTTTGGGCCAATGGATCCCAACCCAATAGGGCTTAGGTCATTAAGTATAGAAATACTCCTTGAGCTTAATTACTCGGTTAACTTAGGCTTTATAAGATAGAATCACCTTGAATTTAAGAGTTTTTTTTCTTTTGGTGCCCATTTTTCGCACTCTTCTTTTGTAATTTTTTTATATGTATATGTATATATATTCTAAAAAATATGTAAGTCAAGACACTTTGAAAAATTATTTTTAACTCTAAGCTAAGCATGCATTCCATTATTTTAAATTGCATAAATTCTATTATTTTAAATAAAAATCTAATTTAAGGCTTAAGTGAAGTATACTACTTTGAAAATTATTTCTTAAGAAATTTATTTAGAGTTATCATAAAAGGTAAACTTGAGTAAATAACAAACTAGAGATTAATCATAAAAGGTAAACTTGAGTAAATAACAAACTAGAGATTAGAAAATTTAAAATTTATCAAATAAATCTATTATTACATAACTCTATCAATTTGGCAAGTGACGATATTTTTATAAAATTATTTTTTAAGGAAAAGAAAAAAATGATAAAAATGCAACTAAAAATGTAAAATAAAGAGAAAAAAATAACTAATTCCTACCTCCACACCTAAATTTTGCATTGTCCTCAATGCAAACTCTATGATGCACAAAGTAAAGCAGATAAGAAGTGAAGTACTTTCATTTGATCAGCTGATAAAAATCTATAATTACCTTTGACCTGAGGAGGATAGAAACAAAAATTTATTATTCTCTTCTTTTTTTTCTTTTTTTTTTACAACTGAACAAGAAAGTCTCAAATGAGAGAAGAATAAATTCTTTTTATTATTCTGAAATAAACAAAACAAATAATATAGAATGAAGTGTTCAACACGAAGAGCTCGTATTCTACATTGAATCCTACCTTGTTGTTGAAAATTCTTCCCCGGATTTTAAATAAATTCAGAATGATATAATCAATAATGTGAAATTCCAAGCATTTTGGGGTGTTCAATAATTCTTTCAACAAAGTAAGGTAGATATTATTGGTGTCATGCATTTTGCATTTCTTAATGAACTTAGACTCTTGTACTGTGAAATTTTGTTTTCTAACAACCAATTCTTCTGTAGAGTTCTGAAAATTTAGTTGTTGATTATTCTCCAAGAATCTAAGTTCATCAAGAAAGAGTTTTTCAAAATTTAATTCCAAGCAGTAAATGTTTAACACAGTTTCATTATTCTCAAGGACCTGATCTGCTTCTTCTAAAAACTCAAACTCTTCATTAAAAGTTTCCTCAAAACTTAAATCAGACTCTTCTTCTTCTTCTTCTTCTTCTTCTGATCTTTCCTGAATATAATTTATTTCTAGAGGCTGATTATTTGGCTGGTCCCCTGGATTAAAAATATTGAGATCAGTAATCAAATTTCTAAAGGACAGCTTCATTTGATCAGTTCTACAGTTGATGAGAGGATTAGAAGTGGCTAAGAAAGATCGTCCTAAGATGACAGATGTCTGTCCTTTGGGATTAGAAACGGGTTGTGTTTCCAAGACTATAAAATCTACTGAAAAAATAAAATCTCCAATCTTAATCAGAACATCCTCTAACTCACCCATAGGGACCTTAACAGATCTATCAGCCAACTGTAAGGTGCATCTGGTTGGGTTCAATACACCTAGACCCAATTGCTGGTAGACTGAATATGGAAGCAAATTGACACTAGCCCCTAAGTCTAAAAGCGCCTTATCAATGTGAGTATTACCAATGATACATGAAATGATAGGGGAACCTGGATCTTTACGTTTCAAAGGTATGGGATTTGATAGCATTTCACTGATATTGGCGGCTAAAAAGACTTTCTTTGGAACATTTATTCTCCTCTTCTTAGTGCATAATTCTTTAAAAAATTAGCATAAGATGGAATTTGTTCAATTACATCTAAGAGAGGAATGTTGACCTTAACCTGCTTGAATGTTTCTAGGATCTTCTCCTCCTGAGGAGAGTGTTTCCTAGGCCCGAGTCTATCTGTAAATGGAGCAACTGGTCTAAATCTATCAAAAGCAGGCTCAGGTTCGGGTTCAGGTTCTTGGTCATCTAAGGGGAGTGATTGTTGAATAGGTTCATTAGAAGGAGAAGGAGAAGGAATTTGTATTGGATCAAAAGTTTAACTTGGAGGAGTTCTCACTTGATTATCGACCTGTCTACCTGACCGAAGTGAATGGATTCATTCACTTGAGCTTCATAGGATGAACTGCATCCTGTGTCTTTAGAGTTGACCACGGGTTGACTCAAAAATTTTTCTTTCTCTCTTTCAGTCATGGCACTAGCTAGTTGACCGAGTTAGGATTCTAATCTAGCTATAGCTTGAGTGTTGAAGTTGAGCATTTGTCCAGATTATTGCATGAAGGAATTCAAAGGCTAGATGTTTGAGTCAACATATTCGTGGTTTGAGTGGAGGCCTTAATTATGGTTTCCAAACCTCTTTCCAAGACATTGATATAGTTATCCTGATTTGGATTGTGATGAGTCTGAATTACAGCTTGATGAAGAGGAGACTGATTTTGATACGACAGATTGGGTTGTTGAAATTGTGGATAAGAATTGAAAGGAACTGTGTTTCCCCTAGGAAAATGTTAGGTCGAAGCGGGAGTGAAGTTTTGAGTTCCGAGAGAATTTCCTTGATTCCATGCAAAGTTGGGATGATTTCTCCAACCTGGATTGTAGGTTGGAGAAAATGGATCATTTCTAGGGCACTGGAATACAACGTTCATCTGTTCTAATGCATGGTTGTTTCCTAGGAGAGGACATTCCTCTGAAACATGGGTAGGAGACTGACAATTATGGTATCCTGGGGCAGAAACATGATTGATTTGAGCTAGAGCTCGTTCCTTAATTTCTAATACTTCTAACCTCCGCAGAATTGTCACCATCTTCGCTTCAGAAGTAATGTTTGACTCCAAGGAATTACCACTAGACTTAGAATGGAGAACTGATGAAACCCTGTCATCACAGTGTTCCTATTGCATTGTTTTCTCGGATAGACTCTCTAGAAATTCCCAAGCTTCGTCGGCATTTTCCCTCATAAAATCCCCGTGGCACATTGATTCTAAGGAAGTTTTTGCAGAATAATCTAATCCCTCGTAAATTATTTGGCACAATCACCATTTTTCTAAATCGTGATGAGGACATTAGATGAGAAGATCTTTAAATCGGTCAAAATACTTCCAAAAAGGTTCTTAAATCGTGATGAGGACATTAGATGAGAAGATCTTTAAATCGGTCAAAATACTTCCAAAAAGGTTCTCCTAGGACAATTTTAAAATTCATGATGCTGTTT
The DNA here is from genome assembly GCF_001876935.1 of Asparagus officinalis. Classification (NCBI taxonomy): domain Eukaryota; kingdom Viridiplantae; phylum Streptophyta; class Magnoliopsida; order Asparagales; family Asparagaceae; genus Asparagus; species Asparagus officinalis. The sequence continues at coordinate 76,237,428 of NC_033797.1, forward strand.
CTTAGCTTCACCGTTTTATGGATAGGAAAAAATTTCTTAAGAAAAATAGTGATAAATTCCTCCCAAGTAGTGATGGAATTTACGGGTAAGCTATACAGCCATTTTTTTGCTTTGTCTTTGAGAGCAAATGGAATAAATCTGAGTTTGATCGCATCTTCTGTTAATTCTCTCATTTTAATCATAATACACACTTCCTCAAATTCCGAGATAAAAAAATATTGAATAGGAAAAAATTTCTTAAGAAAAATTGTGATAAATTCCTCCCAAGTAGTGATGGAATTTACGGGTAAGCTATACAGCCATTTTTTTGCTTTGTCTTTGAGAGCAAATGGAATAAATCCGAGTTTGATCGCATCTTCTGTTAATTCTCTCATTTTAATCATAATACACACTTCCTTAAATTCCAAGATAAAAATATATGCATCTTCTATTTTATTTCTAAGGAATTTGGGAAGCATGTTTATGTAATACGGTCTAAGCTCAAAATTTATTCCATTTGTTTCGGGGAGCCTAATACAAGAGGGGATTGCATTCCTAACGGGATAGCATATATCTTAAAGAATGGGTGGATTAGGATACGCCATTTCTATGATTGGTTCAAAGCGAATTAATCGATGTGTATTATCCCTAATCCACGGTTGCATACACCAAAACTATTTCTTTTTATACTTTTTTTATTATAAAAGTTAGTTTTTTTTAATGAGGAGAGAATGGAACAAGAGGAAAAATCCTAACTAAACAAATCAAAATCAATCACTTTTCAATCACTCTAACTCTAGGGTTAAGCCTAACTCAACTAGACCTTGCCTTAGACCTTGCCTAACCAAAAACTCCTAAAGTGAAAAGATTAAAGTTTTACCCGGGTAGTTAATTAGCCAGGTAAGGATAGTACTAGAGGGTGATCAGAGATCAATTAAGTACATCGTTCCTTGCGGAGTGCTTTACACAACCCCTAAACCTTGCCTTAGACACCAACTAATCCAAGAAAACTTAAACCGGTTCACTTAAGGATTCTTTGTTCCTTATTGAGCTCGAATCCGTAGGGCCAACGTCTAATGAGTTTTATTAGGCTTAGGTGGTGTAGTGAGGAATTAGTGATTTTTGGGCTAAGGGAAGGCTGATGAAATCCCTCACCTTATCTTGAATATGGGGTTTTGCCCTTAAAAATATTTTGAAGTGTGTGCCAAATCAAGATGCTCAAATCACTTGGTGAATTCCTACTAACAATATGAAATGCAACCCTATGAATTAAAAGCAACTAAAAAGGATGGAAAAGAAAAAATCTTTTTTTTTAATTAGGGTTAACAATCAAACAAATGAGAAGGGGGAAATTATTTGAATTTATTATATTGTTAGTAAATGTCAAAGTGGAGGGTGAATTTTATTATGGTCAACAAAAATAAAATCTCTTTTTTTTTAAGTCCTAATTGTCTGAATGTGATTGTGGAGAGATGGAGAGAATGAAAATGATTGTGTAATGAATATATTTGAGAGTGGAAGTGATAATATAAATGTGATCAACAAGGCAAGAAGGAAAAATTAAGAACAAATAAAAATCAAGAATGTTAAGATAGCGGATTCAATTAAAGATATGGGTAATATAGAATTGAATCCACTTCTTAGAAAATGGTGATTCCCTAGAGGGTTCTAGCCTAAAGACGAATCAAAGAAAATAAAATGAACAAAAAGAAAAACTAAACCCAAGAGGGTTCTAGCCTCAAGGTGAATAGTACAAGAAATTAAAATCTAACTACAAAATAAATTATAAAATCTAAACTATAAAATAAATTGCAAGAATTAAATGCAAAAAAATAAATCTACTCTATAAGGATGAAATAAATCTAATCTATAAGCATGAAATAAATCTAAGACAAGAGGGTTCTAGCATCTTGGCTATTTAAATAAGAAAATAAAATCTAATTACAAGCATGAAAATAAATCTAAACTAATAAGCAATAAAAATTACAAGCATGAAAATAAATCTAAACTAATAAGCAATAAAAGAGAAATAAGAAAAACAAACCTTTAAATTAATCTCCATCTTCATCTTCATCTTCATCATCCAACAAAGAGAAGAAGAGAAAAATTTAAAGTGGTGAAAAAAATTATTTTATTAATTGTAACAAAAAGTTACAAATTTGGAAGGTCTTCTCAATTAAGAGTAGCCCTCCTCTCCAAAAGGAGTTACAAAAATTTTCACACCACTAACCCCTTACTCTCAACCCCTATTTATAGTAAACATTAGTGAATGAGAGCCCTTGGATGAAACTTGAGTCCCAAGAATGCAATTTCGGTCGTTGATGAAATCTGGATGACTTCGCATCGGTACAGGCATCGATGCCCGCATCGATGCCTATATCGATGCTGGCATCGATGCTATAATAAAAATTCTGACTTCACGGTTGGTTTCGTCTTGTCGAGATAGATATTTTCATATATTATATGTTAAATTCTGCTTTCCGGATTGGGAGATATCGTTGTTTCTTTACGGCCAACTATCTTGAATACATTTTTTTTATATTTAATTTTTTTATTTTCTCTGGCTTCTACAGGCTACTTGGCTTGATTCTGGGCTTGGGCTTTTTGACTCTTCCTTGTGTTCTTCATTTAATTCATGGTTTTTTGTTGAGATAAGAGATCTTGGGCTTTATTCTTCACTAACCTATAATTAAAGATAAAAACAATTATTAATGGCATATTTATTCATATAAAATAGATAATGATGGTATAAAATTGTAATAAAATATGATTATCAAAGATGAATTTGAAGCTGACAGTGAATTTGAGGGCTTTCATTATCTAGCTGCAACTCCCATCTCCGATGCTGCCCTCCTTGCTGGCTTCCTGATGATATGACTAAAGCGGTGTGTTGTGCCGTCGAAACTGGTTGAGTCGATCTTGGCTGAAGTAGTATACCCAGTCGTTCTCCTAGCTCACGGAAGACCTTTAAGTCTTCTCTCTGCAATGACAGGTTGTTTGCAAAGGGGTTTACGATTTGATTTCTGAACTCCTCGATGTCAAGGAGATGAACGTTGCTGGGAGGAAAGTTTGGAAGACTCCCCAACCCCGTGCACCCGTGCCCTATACTTATTTAGTGGCTTGGTTCATGTTACATTGTCCCTCATTAATGATGGGGATCATACACGATAGTGAGACCTCTGTTCCTTTCATGTAGAGGCTTGAGTCAGTCACATGGACGACTGTGTACATAGTCCGGGCTAGACAACTCTTATCTTTGGAGAACAATTATGATCTTTTTTGTAGCCACCCTTATTTTGATGGGGCTGAAGAAGAAGGCACGAAGTTTGGAGATGTGGTCTTTGAAGGCTCCCCACTCTTAAATACAGGGACTTTTCAATGGCTTCTCGCTATCAGGGTAGGTTACCTAGTTTTTTGACTGGGCGAGAGATGTATAACTGAACCATATGTTCCTTCGCGTTTTGCTCGACAATTTGGGTATGACCAACTTTATGTTGGTAACCCTAATCCACGACTAGCTAACATAGGGAACTTATATGAAGGGGCTCATGCTTGGTTTTTCTTTTCTACCAGAGGAACTCATGCGCAATTCACTCTGCCCAGCTTGCTGCCTAGCTGCTCAACCGTTATGGACTTCCGTGATTGGTTTGATAAGGCTTCTCGAATCCCAGAATATGATGTATACACTTCATGCATAAATGAGATTCGGAAACTCTATAAATCGAGAAGTGGTTCTATTAGGACTCGGCTACCAGGGATAGAAGATCCCAAAGGAGTTACCAGCTGCTGAGCCTTCTGAAGAAGAGACCACTAAAGAAATTCTTGAGGGAGCACTCCCTCCTGAGCCCTGCTCTTTAAGATCATCAGGGAAGAAGGCCCTTACTGCTGAGGAGGAAGGCGAATATGATAGGAGAATTCACAAATGGAAGCCTGTTATAGCTAAAAACTCCAAGAGGGCCAAGTTAATGGGAGAGACAATAAAGTCTACACCTATCACGCGCTCGGCTGATAGAGAGGACGGAATGCTTCGATCAATTCCTTCTATTCCTGAGGATATGGGAGCTGAAAAGATGTTGCCCATTAGGGATTCATAGTCCGCTCCTCCTCTTCCAGTCCATAATCAGGGTTCGCATGAAGACCTACCTTCTGAGGCTGTTCCTCAGTCTACTCGTAATGAGTATACGGGTCTGATCTATCCGACTGCTCCTCCTCCACACTCGAGAGCTTTGAGAGAGTGCATAAGGTAGCTAGAGATGAGAATGCAGTTCACGAATGATATCGTTAGCTTAGGACGGGTCCCCTTTGAACGTTTCAGACCCCTCCTAACTGAAAGCTTAACAGATATTAGAAATTATAGGAATACGTTCTGGAATGAGAACTGCAGAGAAGGTATCATCATTTTAAAAATGGAATTAGAGATGCTTTTGATTCTTCAACGTGATGATTTAGGCGAAGAAGTGGACCAGGCTCTTTCTACGGCCAAAGCACAACGCCGTGAAACTCTTCAGAAGAGCTTGTCTGAGAAAGAATCTCGTATTGCCAACCTGCGAGAGGAGCACCTTTAGATACAAATAGACTTGGGCAGCCTCGCTATGGGTATCCAGGATGCTGCAGCAAAACTCGCTCGCATGGGGGTCGAGCTGTCTCAGAGGAATGCCCAGCTGGCTGACGATATGGAAGTCATAAAAGGGTTAGCTGCTCGCTGTGATGGGCTTCTCAAGGACTACTGTAATGAGATCGTCGCTACCGATGAGATTCGGTGAGAGATCGCAGAAGCGGCATCTGATGAAGAAGAACTCAGGAGAAAAATAACTGATGAAGTCAAAAAGGCTCGTGAGGAGAACATATCAGCATTGAAGTCCAAGCTCAAGTCCTTTAGGCTAATAGGCCCTGATGCTTAAGATTTAAATTGCTTTTACCTGGGGAATAATTTTGTATCATTTTCATTTCAATTATTGTCACTTTGTATCAAGTTATCAACATTGAATGAAAATGATATCATTTTGTCTTTCATTGTCTTTCTTGTTGAATTTTAATTTAGGACAATCAAAAGTATTGCAAATGCTACAGGTGTGATGTTACACTAGTAGAAAATGGGGTTTTAGCTACGGAAAAATAGCGACGGAAATTTCTGTCGCTATATGTTACATTATAGCGACGGAAAATTCCGTCGCTATTTTTCCGTAGCTAAAAAAATTTTAGCGACGGAATATTACATTTTAGCGACGGAATATATTCTGTCGCTAAAATATATTACGATGGAAAATTTTTCCGTCGCTAAATAGATATTAGCGACGGAATTTCCGTCGCTAAAGAGTTTAGCGACGGAT
>NC_033797.1:76242873-76263210 GCF_001876935.1 Asparagus officinalis
CGACGCCGGCAGCGAGCCGGCCAACGGCCGCCGGCGTCGGCCGACGAGAGAGAGGGAGAGAGAAGGAGAGATTGAAGGGGGGAGAAAGATGGATTTGTTATTTTTATAATTATAATTTAATTTTTATAATTATAGTTTAATTTTGGTAAAACAAAAAAATTATGCAAAAAACCCAAATCCTAATAAAAAATGTTCATATTGATGAAATTATAATATAAAAAATTAATTTTAATTAGGGTTAGGGTTAGGGTTAAGGTTAGGGTTAGGATTAGGGTTAGAGGAGGGTTAGGTAAGGGTGGGGGTGATGGTGAGGGTGAGGGTTAGGGTTAGGGTTGGGGTTAGGCGAGGGTTAGGGTTAAGGTTTGGGTTAGGATTAGGGTTAGAGGAGTGTTAGGTGAGGGTGGGGGTGATGGTAAGGATTAGGGTTAGGGTTAGGGTTAGGTGAGGGTTAGGGTTAGGGTTGGGGTTAGGCGAGGGTTAGGGTTAAGGTTTGGAGGGTTAGGTGAGGGTGGGGGTGAGGATCGATAATGGGTTAGCGTAACTATTATATCATTAATTACATAGAAACTACACACACCGTACACTCATATTTTCGAGCCGTAGAATACCCCGTCCAATAAATACTATATATAATCTCTTTATTTACTTGTCACATACGCGTACAGGATCGTTGGCGGATACGAGACCATCTTGTTCGGTCCGATAACTTTTTTGTACGCGTATGTGAGAGGGGGCTTATATATAAATATTTATTGGATCTGTCCAGTTTGGACGGGTTAGGTATGTAAACATGGCGTGTATATGTATTTACTTGTGTTCTTGTGTACTTTCTTTTCGTCAGAGTTTCGGCGGTGCTTACTCGTTGTTCTCCGTGTACAAATTGCGGAGGGATATGCAGGAGTATATCCTTCCCACTATAGTGTACTCGGAGAACAGCGGGTAGGTACTGCCGAAATTTTGACGAATTGAAAGTACACTTGAACACACGTAAATACATATACACGTTACGTTTACATACCTAATGGGATAGAAGCCTTCCTCTGACAGCCAGTCACACATGCGGTCCTCTGAACACATGTTTACATCCCTAAATTAAAATTATATATATAGAGATATGCTCACTTCCATTAATTTTTAAATTCTAGATGCGGACAGTTCCTGACAAATCGTTCATGAGCATACCACGTGATCGACGGCATCTAGACACCCGATACAAGGATGGGATTGAAGCTTTCTTAGCCTACTCTGACACAAACCCTCTACAGTCACTAAGCGGGTTGATTTTTTGTCCTTGTAAGAATTGCAGGAACGGTAAAATGCTCGCTAGGAGTGACGTAAGTTTTCATCTGTCAATCAATGGATTTGATAGCTCTTATGTATTTTGGAGTCAACACGGTGAAGGCGTCTCGGTGATGCAATCAGATGAAGAATTCACTGAAGTCAGCAATCCGACAGTTGACACGACTAATATGTTAGAAGATATTCTTGCAGCGCCGTCGGTGAGTGATGTCAACACTAATGATATGTTTCAAGATGTCGATCGATTGATGAGACTTGTTGAAGAAAACGAGTCACCGTTATACGAGGGGTGTAAGGAGTTCACAAGGCTTTCTTTTATGCTGAGGCTTATTCATATCCAAACACTCAGTGGGATGGCTGTTACACATTTTGAGATGTTATTAGATTTGTTGAGGAAAGTCATTCCAGGCGGCGAGAAAAGCATCCCCGCGACTTATTACGAAGCTCACAAGATTGTTGATATGCTGGGGCTTGATTACAAGAAGATAGACGCCTGTCCTAATGACTGCATCTTGTACAATAAGGGTAATGAAGCTCTGGAGGAATGTCCGACGTGTCATGTATCACATTGGAAAGGAGAAGTTGCAATCACATCCGAAGGCGGTGCATCCAATAAGCAGAATAGAATCCCTGCGAAGGTTCTCCGATATTTTCCAATTATTCCTAGGCTGCAGCAGTTTTATATGTCTGCCGAGCTGGCTGAGAATATGCGATGGCACTCGACCGACCGCAAAGAAGACAGGAAACTAAGACATCCTGTAGACGGTGAGGCATGGAAGCACATCGACCGTATATACCCTAACTTTGGTAAAGAGTCTCGGAATATTAGACTGGGGCTTGCTAGCGACGGATTTAATCCGTTTGGATTAATGAGCTCTGCTTGGTCTACCTGGCCAGTGTTGCTGACACCGTACAACCTGCCACCGTCGATGTGCATGAAGCAACCGTACATGATACTGTCACTTTTGATCCCTGGAAGATATTCTCCTGGAAATGACATCGATGTTTTCCTCCAACCATTAATTGACGACCTGAAGCTTCTCTGGGAAAAAGGTGTCAGCACTTATGATGCTTATGGTAAGGAGTCTTTCTGTATGCGGGCAATGGTCATGTGGACAATTAATGACTTCCCGGCATACGCTAACCTGTCTGGATGGTCGACGAAGGGTCAGATTGCTTGTCCGATTTGCATGTCAGACTATGAGGGAAAGTTCCTGAAGTACAGCCGTAAGTTTTGTTATTGGCAACACAGAAGATGGTTGCCTACAGGGCACAAGTTCAGAAAGTTAGTAGGAAAGTTCGACGGCAATCCAGAAAGTAGACCGGCACCACCAAGGCTGACCGGAGAAGAAATATTTGAGCTTCTACATCCTTTACCTAGAAAAATATTTGGAAAAAAAGATTCAATAAAGAAAATCCATTTGGGGTTAGGAGAAAAATATTGAAGCAAAAATGGAAGGGAAAGGGAAATGGTAAGTTATTTCTCAAGGGAAAATCGAAAGGAAATAAGCCTCGCAATGTCCAGTCGCATGAGCGTATCTCAAAGGGCACCGAACTTCCGCATGGATGGTCAAAATTTAGCATATTTTATTAGCTGCCATATTGGAGAAGCTTAAAAATACATCACAACTTGGATGTCATGCACATCGAGAAGAACATATGCGAGAATCTCTTGAACACTTTGTTGCAGGACGGGAAAAAATCGAAAGATGACTTAAGGGCACGTCAAGACCTAGCAGAATTGAACATTCGTCCGGAACTGTAAGCTATAGATAAGGGCAATGGAAAGTTTGAACTCCCAGCCTCCCGTGTCACATTGTCGAAGGATGAGGTCCACAATATCTGTACATTTCTAAAGTCCGTGAAGACACCGAATGGTTATGCTTCAAATATTTCAGCAAATGTGCATATTGAGGACAGAAAGATTTTGGGACTCAAGACACATGACCATCATATTCTATTACATCAACTTCTCCTGGTTGCGTTGCGACATGCTGACAAGGAACTCGCGATGGTGGTAATAGAATTCTGCGGTTTCTTCAAGCAACTGTGCTCTAAGGTGATTGATGTCAGGGAGTTTGAAGAATTAGAGGGACGTGTTGCCAATACACTATGTAAAATGGAAATACTATTTCCACTCTCATTCTTCACGGTCATGGTGCATCTCATAATACATTTAGCATACGAAGCCCGCATCGCAAGACCAGTTCAATATCGCTGGATGTACCCCGTGGAGAGGTATTTAATCTGTCAAAATATTCATTTAATATTTGTCAAATTACGTTTCTCAGTTCTATTTTGTCACAAATCATGAAACTATATGCTTGTAGGTATTTGGGTTTCATGAAACAACTGATGCATAATCGTGCACGTCCTGAAGGGTCGATCGCAGAGAACTACATAAGTAACGAGAGTTTGAATTTTATCTCTCGTTACTTGCGGGGCGTAGAGACAAGGTTAAACCGTCCCCAACGAATAATTGACGGTACATTCTACAATGATCGTGGGGAGGACACTAGATTCCCCAGAATGGAGCTAGATCAAGCCCACACATATATCCTGAGCAATGATACTACATTTAACATATACGCGGCATAAGTATTTAACTGTTTGAATCAGATTATATCACCTCACAATAATTATCTCTATTTAACCGTTATAAATGCTTCTTGTCTAGGCTTCACATCCGATATGTCCAGACTACTCTTAAATGTAAAACAAAAAATAAGAGAGTTATGGACACACATTCTAGACAATTCCCTGCATGGCTGAAGGGTGAAGTAAGATCTTTTTACATTTCTGATTCGCATATCAAATATATGTGCCTGCCACCAGATATGTAAACTATTTGTTTCTTTTCTTAAAGGTTGACAAACGGATTATGAATGGGGTTAACCTGACTGAGAAAGTATGTTTATGTGCCAGAGGTCCTTCTAATATGGTTAAGCATTATGGAGGCTACTGTGTCAACGGCTTTAGGTTTAACACCGTCGGTCTCGAAGAGAGACGACAAACGCAAAACAGCGGTGTGTTCTGCTCCTTCTCGCAACTGTCATACGCTAGTTCAAAAGATCTAAATCCGATACAAGGGGAAATCTATTGTTACGGTCAGGTAGAAGACATCGTGGAGATTTTCTATGGGATTAATAAGGAAGTCAGTCATGTGATGTTTAAGATTCGTTGGTGTGAACAGAAAAAGGTGAAGGATGACTACGGTTACACAATCGTTAATCTTAACAAGGAAAAATATCAGTCTGAAAAATACATGTTAGCTGCTCACGCCAAACAGTGCTTTTATATCAAAGATATAATGAAAAATGACGAATGGGTTATCCTTAAGAATCCGCCTAGAGCCTACATTCATGAAGCCGTGTCTGATGAAGATCACGAAGAGGAGGTTATCTTGGCCGACGAGATAGCCGAGGAGTTTTCATTAATACAAAATAATAATCTGGACGATGAAATTATACTAGCGCGCCCTGATGTACCTGGGGTTATATGTGAGCCAAGGCGTAAAGGTAAAAAACCTGTCCGCGTCGGAGTCAATAAAACTATAAGAACAGTCCTTTCGTTGGCACGCACACGGTCGCAGGCTATCCGCACACGATCGTAGAGTAGAGCCTCAACATCATAATAATAATGTAATACTAGGTTCTGAATTAAAAAAACATTCATTGTATTATATATTATTGCCTTTATATTATCTGTTTGATCGGTTATCATATATCACGGTGTGTCATGTATTATATTATTGCCTTTATATTATCTATTTGACTGGACATCATGTATACGCGATTCTGTTGCCATGTGCTATTTTATTAATTATTTACATTATATGCTTTTCTTGGATATTCATTATGTTTTCAAAGTATAGATGACAAAAAGATTACGTAAGAAAGCGCTTGAGAGACTATTTGGTAGACATTCTGGAGACGACGCACATGCCTCTATGTCAGGTATTTTTATTTATTTGTTATATCTGTACATTTCTATAAACTATTAACATAAGCCTAATATTTACTACACAGGAGGAGGAGATGCTACACAGCCACAGGACTCGCAGCCACAGGACACATCACGCGGAGATGCTCCACATGATGTGGAGACACAGGCTGATCCTACACAGCATGCGGAGATACCACCGCCACAGCATGCTGATGTATTGGAGGAGAGGATATTTGAGCCGTATAGCGCAGCTCTAGAAGCTGCGGCACTACCGCCAGATTCTATTACGGATCAGCGAGTTCACGGTCCGGCCAAGGTGAAGGGGGATTGGGATTCTTATCATGCTTTGCGCCCTATCGCGCAGCATAGGTACGAACAAGTAAAGCGTAGATGCCTCGAACTGAAAGGTATGAATAGATTTTTATAGTTTATCAGTTATTATTTTAAATTTTAATAGCAAATATGGATTGATTCATCGAAGGTGCCGGGCGACCTCCTAGGCGCGGTCGTAATGCTACCAAGGAAATGAAACTCATCCCTGATATTAATCAGAGGGCTGTGATCCGATGGGAAAACGGAGTGCCTGTCGAGGCCTTTGCCAATGCTTTCAACAATTTCCTCGCCGCTTTATCCAGGAGACAAGATTTCTTCAATATTTTTTTGACGTGAAAGTCACAGCGGATTGATACGCTGGTGGCTTGTTGGAGATACTTATGTGTGAGTCATTTATTTTAATTTTTATCATTATTAGTTATTAGTTTATTATTATGTTTAATACACTGATTTGTATCTATTTTTCTTTATATGCTGAAGCGATTTTTCTTTCTTGACGATAATGTTGGTGCCTGGACTTACTGCTTCACGCAAATCAATTTATCATTTAAGAGATGGCGGTTTGAGGTGAAGAAAAAATATTTTCTTCAAATAACAGAAGATTGGGAGCGATTCTGGCATCTTGACGAGCGTGTGGATGGAGTAGATTTTTTTGCACTTTGCGATTACTGGGACATGACTGAAATTCAGGTATTATTGAAGTATATATTTTTAATTTATTATTTGAATTTCTATATTGTTTTGATTTGACATTGTTTTGCAGGCTCAAGCTGAAATAGCAAGGAGGAATCGCAACGCGCCTCGCATTTATGAGCATCACGGAGGCTCCAGGTCCTTCAGCCAGCATTATCATCAATTGGCGCCTGAGGTATAAAATATATTAGCTTTTAAGTTGAGTATAATTTATGTGTTATGGATTAATGATATATTTGAATAAAATAGGGAAGGGGAGATCTCGGACATTTTGCAGATCGTATTCTACCTTCCTGGAGCCCGAATTACGCCAATGAAGAGAAGAAAGCAAAGAATAAGGATCTGGCTGTAAGTAGCAGTTCATTTATATATTCAATTTCATATCAATGCATCATTAGTTAGTCGACTTGCCCGGGTTGTTTTGATATATCGCAGGAGAAATTACATGCCAAAGTACAGGAGCAAATGACTCAGTCTCAGGTCTGTTCTAACACTCCTTGCCGGCTAAGTAGAGAGGAGGAGGACTCCATCATCGAGACGGTCATTGGACCTAGTAGGAAGAACAGATATCGGTGGAGAGGATCCGAGCAGAGGCCGCACGAGTCTAGTAGCACCTACGAGTCTGCAGCACCACAAGGAACACCAGGAAGCAGTTCATATCAAGACTCGATGGAGCAGCGATTAAAAGCGATTGAAGATTGGCAGTCGTAGCAAACAACATATCAGCGGGTTGCAGAGGAAGAACGGAGGCGTCAGGAGCAGACCGTATTGGAGTTCACACAATTTATGTCAACTCTTTCTCAGGAGGCTCAGGAGGCATATAGGAGACGGTTTATATCAGATCAGGTAATATATACTTTGCTTTTTTTTTTAATTAGATGATATCATACACACTGATACAAACTGTTACACACAAACCCTAACTCTAACCCTAACACAAAGCCCAAAAGATATACTTATAATGTTTTTATGTGATGGTGGTGTTGATGGTGTATGTGTACGTAGTGTTGGTGGTATTGGTTGGTTGGTTGTGGTGTTGTGTTATGATGGTCGTTATGTGATTGGTTTGTGGGGGGTAGTGATGGAAGGGGAGGGGGTGTGTGGAGTGGAGGTTTTGGTCGTGATTGTTCGCGGTGAAAATTGCCTTCATTAAATTCATTGTTATCTTGAATAACTGTTTTTTTCGGTTACAAAAGATCCGGTCTTTTTTAGATCCGGTTACAACGAAATCAAAGAAAAAGAAAAAATTGCGACTTTCCTTTTACAACTTTCCTCTAGAACAAATCGTAAGATCCTGTTTTGCGGTCTATTGCTTGTGTGGGTTCTTTGCCGACGCCGGGGTTAATCCGTGGACCACCGCGCGATCTAGATCCGGTCGGATCTACGCAGTACGACGGGTATTATTTCACCAAGGAAATAATAGCCGGGGAGGATTAGTTCACCAAGGAAATAATCGTCCAAATCTCGGGATCAAAGGCCAAGCTTTGATCCGGAGTATGCCTGCGTAGATCTGAGATCTGATCCTCTCGAACACCTGCCTTATTTGACGTTGATGATCGCCGAGCACCAGATCTGAAGGAGTGAGTCCCCGAAGTCCCAAAGTTTCAATCTTTTTTAAGTTCCGAGTCTCCAATCCAGCAGGGCTTCGCCTCTCTCCAAAATTTCCAACCCTTCAAAATGAACAACCCCCTCTCCTATTTATAGCCAAGCGTCACTGTGCCCGTGTGCACGTGTGGCCGACACCCTAGGTGGACCCTGCATTTTGAACTTGAGATGCGGGTCTCACCCTTGCATGTTGAATTTGGAACACGGGTATCGTTGTAGCGGACCCCGTCCGTGGACTCCATCACTTTGGCGAATTGCCGCGCAAGGCGTTGACGTCGCCTCTGGCGGGCTCTCTTCGAGAGAGTCACAACACCTTCAACAGTAGAAGCGTTAACGAGAACAGGTTTGACCTCGTTGGAGGTCGGTGGAACTTCACCTGACGCAACTTTGGCGTCAGCTGGGGTGATAGCTTCGAACCAACGAGCTTTTCTCCTGGAGGAGAACTTCTTGGACTTGCGGGGGGAGGTAGATCCGGACGAGGATGAAAGGTACTCCTCGAACTTGGCCTGGTCGAATTCATACTCGACCTCCTCCTCGACCGGGATTGGGATCCGCGGCTGCGACGTGACGATCTCGGCAGCGAGATCGGTGTCTCCCACTGTGGTCGCCAGATTGTTCGCGGTGAAAATCGTTGCTTTCTTCATTATTGATTCCATTGCAAGTTCTTGTAATAGTTTATCGATTACCAAGATCCGGTCTTTTTTAGATCCGGTTACAACGAAAATCAAATAAAAAAAAGAAATAAAAATTACAACTTTCTCCTTGTTTGTCGAACGAATCGCAAGATCCTGTTTTGCGGTCTCTTGCTTGTGTGGGTTCTTTGCCGACGCTAGGGTTAATCCGTGGACCACCGCGCGATCTAGATCCGGTCGGATCTACACGATTTGACGGGTATTATTCCGCGAAGGGAATAATAGCCGGGGAGGATTAGTTCACCAAGGAAATAATCGTCCAAATCTCGGGATCAAAGGCCAAGCTTTGATCCGGAGTATGATCTCGTGTAGATCTCAGATCTGATCTTTACCTCTCTCGAACTCCTGCCTTTTGTGACGTGGACGATCACCGAGAACCAGATCTGAATCTTCAAGTCTTCAAAACTCTGAGCTCAATCTTCAATTCGGCAGAGTTTCGGCTCTCAAAGTTCCAACCTTTTCAAATGAACAACCCTTGGCCTATTTATAGGCACCCAGATCTGTGCCTAGGCACAGATCTGGGCTGAGGTGGCTCGGCCACAAGTGGCCGGCCACCCCTGGGTGGCTCGGCTCATGCCGAGCCACCCTGGGGTGGCTCGGTTTCGGCCGAGCCCCTCAGGGTGTTTGGGTTCCGTCGTTTTGTCCGTGATTCCCGTTTTATCGGTTGACTTAGACTCTGATTTGTTGATCTGATTTGGCAGTAAATCCACTTCTGAGTTCGAGTCCGAAACCGATCTTGATTCGGTCGTGATTCATCCGAGTCCGCTCTTGTTTGGATGACTCGTTGATTCTTCGAACCCTTGGCTTGATTCCACACATGAATGGATGTATTCCGTTGCTTGCGTGCGATTCGTCAACCTCGTCGCCTCGTTGGTTCATCGGTTTGTGCCGAGCTATGCTAAGGGACCTATAAGCAATTTTATACACCTACAGATACCCCCTCCAAAGTATTTCAGCCTCGTTCTTTTATAGAAGAGTCTGGAATACTTTGGATATGATTGTCCCAACCTTCAGTCGGTGTAACGGGACCTTGGAATGGCTTCTGTTCTTGATTCCTTCAATCCTTCAGGCTATTCGGTGCTTTGTCGAATGTCTGTAAGGGTTCCGGTGCTGCATTTATTGTCTGACCGTTTGTCGGAAATTTTGAACCTTGAAGTCATTCCTGATTTTTGATCTTCAGCTCGTAGAATTGACCATCGATTGCTGGCGTCGAGTTTTATTTTGCGACGCGTTGTCCGGCGTAGTGTTGTTGAGTTATCCTTAAGAATATTTTTAGGAAAAATATTCATTCTCCAGAAACTTCTCAAAAATAGGGAACAGTTTATACTCATATACCTTATTGGAGTATTAAGAAGCAGTTTATACTCGTATACTTTTCGGAGTATTAAGAAGCAGTTTATACTCGTATACTTTTCGGAGTGTTGATCCTTTCGTTGCAACGCATTAATCGGTGTTGACCTAGGGTTACGCGTTGACAAGGCATTGACCCTAGGGTTTCGAACGTCGTACGTTGACTTTTTGTTCACAACGCGTTGACTGGCGTTGACCTAGGGTTACGCGTTGTCCGGCGTTGACCTTAGGGTTTTGAACGTCGTACGTTGTCTTTTTGATCGTAACGCGTTGACTGGCGTTGACCTAGGGTTACGCGTTGTCCGGCGTTGACCATAGGGTTTCGAGTGTCATTGGATGCTCAAGTCACGAGACCAAGATGATGCTTCAATGACTTGCATTTATAGAATTTTTGGCAAATTCTCAACCATCAACGGGTTTGATAAGCCTTTACCGACTACTGTTTGAATCGGGCTAGCATGCGGATTGTTTAAGTCCGTTCTGCATGTGACGTTATGCTAAAAGAGTTAACCCTTTTAGTGCTACGATATCGAATACGTAGACTTCGTCTTTCTCACGGGAATAGACTACCCGGCGACGCGTGTTAGGCGTTGACTTTAGGATTTTTAGCTAACCCCCAGCCTTCAACGGGTTTGATAAGCCTTTATCGACTACCGTTTGAGTCGGGCTAGCATACGGATTGTCTAAATCCGTTCCGTATGTGACGTTGTGCTAAAAGAGTTAACCCTTTTAGTGCTACGATATTGAATACGTAGACTTCGTCTTTCTCCTGTGAAAAGACTAAACAGCAACGTGTATCAGACGTTGACTTAGGATTTTTGGCAAATCCTCAGCCTTCAACGGATTTGACATGCTTTTACCGATTACCGTTTGAATCGGGCTTACATGCGGATTGTCTTAAGTCCGTTCCGCATGTGACATTGTGCTAAAGGAATGAACTCCCTTAGACTTGATGCTACGACTTCGAATACGTAGACTTCGCCATTGTTACGGGAACAGGCTACCCAGCAACGTGTTTTAGACGCAGACTTATCCCTACTTAGGCTTCGGGATAAAATACCCCAGAATCGAACTCTGGTGTCTTTTTCTTCGGAGAAAGACTAAACCGGCGACGCGTGTTAGGCGTCAGCATATCCTTTCTTAGGATTCAGGATAAAATTCCCCATGCGTGTAACAAGGAAGGAAGAATTTTATATTCTATTCCTTGATTCTGGAAAGGAAGAATTTTATATTCTATTTCCAGCGCAAAAGAAACTAGAAGTGGGATCTCCACTCCGAGAATCTGGAAAATCTAGATAAACTTGCCTTTTATAGGATTGGTTATCTAAACTGAAAAAAGAGTTCTTCGTTTATCGAAGTGAAACTTCAACCTCGGTTATAGCCATGGGAGGGCTTAACCAAAGAGAAGAAGAAGGGAGTTCTTTCGTTTATCGAAAGGGGACTCTGAACTGAAAGTGGACCTCTTGTTCATGGAAAGAGTCAAGAGGGCCAGAAAGGTATTTTTGGTGGACCCACTGTCAATTGAAATTGATCAGTGAGGGATTTTGGTGGTGAAAAAGATTTTGGGTTATCCTCTAGAATATTAAGTGTAATATTCTTCAAGGAACTTCCCGGTAAATGGGTTATCCTAAACGTACTAGGGATAGTACTTTTTTAGGAACTTCCCATTTATTGGCATTAATTGCCTGGTGCCTTCTTGAGTAATCAGGCGATATGCACCGTTTGAGTAGACTGTGTCTATCACAAACGGTCCTTCCCACTTGGGTTCGAATTTACCTTTCTTCTTGGAATTGAGGATTATCGGTCGGCGAGCAGCGAGGACCAGATCTCCTTCCTTGAAGCTTCTCTGTCGGACCCTTTTGTTGAAAGCCCTAGATATTCTGGCTTGATATAACTCAATTTGTTGTTGAGCCTCCAAGCGCTTTTCATCCAACCTCTCGAGTTCTTCGAGACGCTTTTGATGGTGTTCTTCTGTCGTCATCTCAGTTGCGAGAGCGATCCGAAGTGACGGGATTTGAATCTCCAAAGGTAGCACAGCCTCGCATCCGTATACCAGCGAATATGGGGTGGCGCTTCACATCCGTATACCAACGAATATGGGGTGGCCCCTGTAGGTGTGCGTATGGTGGTACGATAAGCCCAGAGTGCTTCACCGAGTTTATCGTCCCAGTCTCGTTTATTGGTCTTCACGAGCTTTGACAGGATCTTAATGATCGTCTTTTTGAAAGCCTCAGCTAGTCCGTTTGCGGCGGGATAATAAGCTGTCGACGAGACATCTTCAATCTTGAATTTGTCACAAAACCTGACGAAGGCGTTGCTTATGAACTGTGGACCGTTGTCATGAATGATCCATCTTGGCACGCCGTGTCGGTATATGACATGACCCACTTTGAGAAATAATCTGTAATTGCGAGGATGAATCGATCGCCTTTGACTGAAGGGGGAAAAATAGGACCGACAATGTCCATACCCCATGTCTCGAATGGCCATGACGTGGTTGACGTGTGCAACTGCTCTGGTGGTTGATGCATATAATTCGCATGTATCTGACAAGCGTGGCATTCTCATGCGTGTTTGATTGCATCTCGAACCATCGTTGGCTAGAAATATCCCATTCTCCTGATGCGATCATACAGTTTGGGACCAGGCTGATGTGCCCCACATTCTCCTTCGTGTGCTTCCTTAAGAACTTCTTCTGCTTCTTTGTTCGAAAGGCATCAGAGTAACAAACCATCGTACCCTCTACGGTATAACGTATGGGTCTCGGCATTATAGAAGAATCTTGGCGCTCTTCGGCGGATTGATTCTCTTTCTTTTACATCCTCTGGCAAAATACCGTATTGGACGTAGTCGATGATAGGAAAGCGCCAATCTCGGGACTCAGACCCAATTTGAGTTGAATTCACCTCTTTGGCGCTCATATTTCTATCATCTTCCTGTTCAATCTCCATACTGTATATGGGTATGCAGAGTTGATGCGTCCTCACCGTGACCAAGAGTTCAGTTTCGGGAGGTTGTGCAAGTGATACCGCTAACGCTGCCAGTGCATCCGCATAAGCGTTCTGGAGGCGATGTATTCAATGAAGAATTCTTCAAAAGATTCTGCCATTTTGATGGCTTCCTGGGGGTACGGGATCAGGTCCTGGTTCCTGACTTCATACTCTCCACGGACTTGGTTGACTATCAGCTGAGAATCCCTAAAGGCTTCGAGATATTCGACCCCCATCTCCTTAGCGAAACTAAGCCCAATGAGAAGCGCGTTGTATTCGGCTACGTTATTGGAGCACGGACTAGTCAATGAATAAGCTCGAGGCATCACATGCTTTCCCGGGGAGATTAAGACAACTCCAACCCCGGAGGAAACTGTAGAACCTCCCGGGGTTATTACCTTATTAACTGCCCTTGAAGCACCATCGAAGTATAATTGCCATACTTGTTGGTGCGACGTGGTGTTAACCTCATGGGTTTCATCCGGCAAGTCATCATATACTTCTGCCGTATCTGTGGTCGGGTTTGCCGCCAGAAGATCACAAATCGCTTGTCCTTTGATCGACTTCTGTTGTTTAAAGTGCAAATCATATTGGGACAAGAAAAGAGCCCATTTCGCTAACCGCCAATTCATAGAGGTTGGTTGCGTCATAAACACCCGTACTGGATTAACATTGGAAATGACGTAAATCGTCTGTCCAACCAAGTAATGCCGCATCTTTTGCATTGTGAATACCAATGCGAGGCATTCTTTCTCAATCATCGGATATCGAGACTCGGCGCCTATCAAGGTCCGACTTAGGTAATAAACTGCCTGTTCGTGACCGTTATCGTCGTCTTGTGCTAGTAAAGCACTTATCGAATGGTTCATCGCCTTGATGTAAATCAAGAACGGTTTACCCGATTTCGGTGCAACGAGAACAGGAGGATTCGTCAGATACGTTTTGATATCTTCGAATGCTTTTTGGCAGGCATCGTCCCAGATGAATGACACCCCTTTCTTGTTTAGCTTAGAAAATGGTTGGCACTTCCCAGAAAGGTTTGAGATGAACCGCCGGATGTAAGCTAGCCGCCCTTGCAATCCTCTGAGCTCTCTCAAATTTCTAGGAGGTTGCAGGTCGTGTATCGCCTTCACTTTGTCAGGATCGATATGTATACCTTTAGTGGTGATGACGAATCCAAGGAATTTTCCGCTAGACATTCCAAGGAAAGAAGTAGGGTTCATCTTCAATTGATGGCTTCGCATGAGATCGAACATCGTCTTCAAGTCCTTGATGTGATCTTCTTTGTTGCGGCTTTTTACAACCAAATCATCAACGTAGCACTCAACTGTTTTCCTGAGATGTTCTTGGAAAATCTTAGTCATTGCTCGTTGGTATGTGGCGCCTGCATTCTTTAGACCGAAAGGCATCACGGTGTAGCAAAAGACACCAAGGGGCGTTCTGAACGCTGTATGCTTCTCGTCATCGGGGTGCATCTTGATTTGGTTATATCCTGAAAACCCATCAATGAAAGACATTCTCTCAAATCCACATGTATTGTCGATAATGACATCTGTGATTGGGAGAGGAAAGTCATCTTTTGGACATGCTGTATTCAGGTCCCTAAAATCAATGCAAATCCTGATTTTACCGTTCTTCTTCATGACTGGAACGATATTGGCTAGCCAATCTGGATGTTGCTCCTCTCGGATAAATCCTGATTCGATCAATTTCTTAACCTCTGCCTCAATGGCTTCCATAATCTGCGGACGAAACCGTCTTTGCTGTTGCTTGACAGGTTTGGCATCCGGCTTGATATCAAGGCGATGCATTGCTACATTGGGGTCGAGCCCTGGCATGTCTTCATAATTCCATGCGAAGACGTCGATATATTCCCTGATGAGAGCAATCAATTCCTCCTTTTCATCTGGGGGAAGACTGTCGCTGATGAATATAGGCTTTGGATTAGCTTCATCACCCATGTTAATCTGGACTATTTTATCTTCAGTGGGTGGTTCTCTTTGCTCGAACCTATCGCCATATTGCATATTCAGATGGTGAACCCACGGGTCTTCCCATGTTGGCATTTGATCGTCGTCTTCCAGGGTGGATGGATCGGCTGTAGCCATATTTGTTGGCATTTGATCGTCGTCTTCCATGGTGGATGGATCGGCTGTAGCCATATTTGACATTAGGGTTTTGAAGACTTCTCCCAGACTTGTATCGGAGTCCCACTCTGAAGCATCGGGAGAGTATCCTTTCTTGGCTTTGTTAGCAATTTGATCGATGATTTGCCAACCACATTCGTCATCTGATGAAACATAACCTAAGCCTCGCCCATATTTATAATAATCCTCAGGTTTACCTTTTGGTACATATACTGCTTTGGCTGGATTACGAGGACCTCGATCGAAGTATAAACCTTCTCCGAGTGTGAAATCGTAGCCCTGCTTTTCCATGAGCTTGCGCGCTTCTGGACTATACTTGGATAGATGTCGACCAGGTTTGTCATCATCTTCGTCTTCACTTAGGAAATGATCTGGTAACGGAGAGCTTTTTCCTTTACCGTAAATCACTTCTTTAGCACCTCTTACTTTGTTCGGGATGACCATGGTTGTTCCGAAAGAATGCTGGAGGTGTTCCTTCGTTACATAGGATGATCGGATCGGCATATACAACTCAGGATTGTCGTACAGCTCTTTTATCACATCATCAAGAGACAAGGAGTACTCTAAATCATCTTTTATTGCAATATCGGCAAGTTGCCAGTTACAACCTCCATCTGACGATTGTTCATCGTCAAGATTGATTACAAAGGGTACAATGTCATTTAAAACAAAACCGCCATTGTAATCGAATCCGGCTTCAGAATCAGCTTCTTCTCCGCTGTCTGTGCCCTGGGCCGATGGTTCAGTATCGGATTCGTTACCATAAAGGAGAGAATCGGTGAAATAATTCTCATACCCCTTGAATGGTTGCTTATCCGCGACCACCGTCCTAACCTCATTGTCAGTGTCGACATACTTCAAACACTGATGGAGAGTAGATGGAATTATCACGTTACTATGGATCCAAGGCCGACCCAATAGTAAGTTGTACGAAGTCTCCGCATCGATCACATAACACGTGACTTCTGTCTTCAGATCTCCCATCTGGCACTTCACCCGGATCTTACCCAAGGGTCTTGACCCACTAGTGTTGAATCCATAAATAACAGTGCCTGTGGACGCCAACTTGCTTACTGGAATGCTGAGGAAATGCATCAATCGAAGCGGCATAATACTCACAGCAGAACCCGGATCCACTTGGATTCGGTTGACTTGGCTGGAGCCAATGTATCCGACGAAATATAACGGCCGATCGTGGTTCGAATTCTTCGTCTGCATATCTTCTTTGGTGAAAGTAATGCAGGGAAGGTTCTTAGTCGCTATGTTGCACTGTTGACTCAGCGGTTCTGGCTGTTCAGGCACCGGCTTGACTTAAGTCAGAAACACCTCTGAATTGGCCAATGCTTCTTGCAATGCCTCCCTGGTTTCCTTGGACAACCGTAGCAATTCATACAGCGTTAACCGTGCTGGGATGTTGGCTAGTTGAGCCATTATATCGAAGACTTGCGGAGTTTTTGAGCTTTCCGGTTTGTCTCTTCCAATCGAGCGACTGAAACGAGACTGCTTCGGATTCTGCACCTCCTGGGGATTCTTCTCCTTCGATTTATTCACCGGCTGTTGTCGAGCCTCTGCGCCCGGTGTAGGACTCGTAATCACCCCCATCTCCGTGAGAGTTTTGGCTGGTCCCCGTTTATTCACCCACTGCTCACTAGGTGGTGGATAATTGTAGTGATACTCATTTCTGCTTCTAGTGGCGAAGACTTGAGCGGGAAAGTGGGGATTCTTTCGTCATCTTCCCCTGGGATAGCAGAGACTCCATAACAAGACTTCCCTTTTCCTTTAGACTTCCTCCCGGATGACGAACCGGCCCATTGTTCATCTCCAATCAGATCTGGATGAACCCAAAGGATTTCGCCATTTGGGGTTGTGTGCGGCACAAGTCCCTTTTGGCGCTGTCCGTGCGGATCGTCATTCACCGTCTTCATCCCTACTTTGGTGACGCGTTTTGGCTCGAACCAAGTTGTAGGCACCGACCCAAAACTGATTGACACTGCGTTGGCCCCCACATTCTTGGCTGGTTTCAGGGTTATGACGCCTACATCAATTAGCGCCTGGATCTTGTCCTTGAGGTGGTAGCATGACTTCGTAGGATGATGGACCGCTCTGTGGTATGCACAATACCTCGGATCCGTCACTTTGCTAGCCCCTTCTTGATCCACAATCGCCGGCAGTTGAATTTTGTTGATCTCCAATAAGTATTTAAAGATGTCGGGAACTTCATCATCTTTGAAGGAGTACACCTTGGGAAACCTTGGCTCTGAAGACTTCTGCTTCTGAGGCCGTTGTTGCCATTGTGACTGCGATTGTTGTGGCGCTCGTTGCTGCTGCTGCTGTTGTTGTTGCTGAGGTTGCAATTGAAAGGTTTGGTTAGCATCAATTGCATTAGCATGTGCCTTACCTTT
The DNA here is from genome assembly GCF_001876935.1 of Asparagus officinalis. Classification (NCBI taxonomy): domain Eukaryota; kingdom Viridiplantae; phylum Streptophyta; class Magnoliopsida; order Asparagales; family Asparagaceae; genus Asparagus; species Asparagus officinalis. The sequence goes on from NC_033797.1 coordinate 76,260,330, forward strand.
CCCCCGTGGGACGAAATTCTGTTGCGGAGCATTATTCGCCTGTTGGCCTCTTTCCGTCCAACGCAAGGTTGTTGTGGCAAGTTTGGAGGATGAATTCCTCTGTGATCGGGTCCCGGCAATTCATCGCCTTGTTCCGGAACCTTTTGACGAAGGTGTCGACTAACTCCCTGTCCTTCTGCTTCTCATCGAGCAATGATCCGATAGATATCTCGGTGTCGTCGTCGAAGAAGTTGGCCAGGAACTTGGTCTCCATGTCATCCCAGCTGTTCACGCTGCCTGGCTTGAGGCGGCGATACCAATCGAAGGCGGCTCCGCGAAGAGTGCCAACGAATGACCGCACCATCAGAGGCTCATTACCAGAGATGACTCCCAAGTGCGATTTGAAGTAAATCAAATGCTGGGTGGGTGAACCCATCCCATTAAATGGCGTGAAGTTAATTAGATTGAACTTCGCCGGATATGGGATTGATTCCCACTCTCTTGGGTATGGACAAGGAATGCCCGTCTTTTTCATCTCTTGAGCGGAAATCAATGTATTGATTTTGCTCTCGAGATTTTTAATTTTCAAGTTTTCACCAGAGTCCGCGTTGACATTCTCGTTACCACCCCCTGCATTGACAGGAGGATTATTGACATTATGCGTCTCATTAGTGTCTTCGTCTTCCAGATTCACCGGGTTACGACGACTTGGCTCGCCTTGCTGGTTCGTCAATGCTTGGATTTGTTGGTCATGCATTTCTCTCATGTTTTGCATGGCCATCTGCATTTCGAACCTGAAGGTTTCCTGTTGCTTAGCTAAGGCGTCTTCAAGCATTTTGGCCACCTGCTCCGCACTTATCATAAACGCTTCGCGTGGTTGTCCCTCGCTGGATACTGTATTATCTGATGCAACCGCGGAGCCAGCATCAGATTCTTCATCCTCTGAAGGGAGTCTTGTCCGAACCCTATCGTAGGTTGTTCGCTTGATAGTTCCGGACTACAGACGGGTTCTAGGCCGGGATGCTTTCAGAATCGATTCGATATTGTCCCGCGCCGATGTCCCTCTGCTGGTCATGTTGGTGGTGACACTCGGAAATTCTCCATCTTCAACCACCGTTTTTCTTCGTCGGAAACGCCTAGGCCTTGTTTTTGGCGTTTCAGCACTGAGCCTCTCGAAAACCGAAACTCGTTCGGGGACCGCCTTGATGCAGCTGCATTCAGACAATACTGCTGAGCCTCTCGAAAACCGAAACTCGTTCGGGGACCGCCTTGATGCAGCTGCATTCAGACAATACTGCCCCAATGAGTTTGGAACAGGGGCACTGAGTTTCCTGTTCTTGGGGACTCCTTTTCCTGGTTTTATTCGTACCCCACTATCGTCATCAAGGCGGTACGACACTATCGTCATCAGACGATAATGTTTCCTTCTGAGGGGGAATTGCCTTCTTTGGGCTTTCGAAGGTCACTCGCCTTGAAACATGCCTTTTTGGGCACGAGTTCTCGGTGGGCTCCCGGACTTCAATGCGCAAGTTGGTGCGCGTAACTGCCCTGGTCTCTTTGTCATGTTGAGGGTAACGATGACCCCCAGCATGTTGCATCGTCCGGGGTTTCTTTATTGGGCCCAGACGCTCTTGAACAGGAGCTTTGCCTCTCTCGTCGGGAATCGGACCGAGGTGCTCCAAGACTGGCTTCTTCCTTCGGGATGATTCTGCATGATCTCCCGGAGAAGGTATTGGGATTACCGGCGACTTTGGTTGATTCACCGGAGGTTGAACTTTGGTTGGAGGCTGCTTCGGCCTCCACACTTGGCGGGTTGATGGCGGCTTCTTGGCCACTCTTCCTTTCTTCAATTCCTCGGCCTTCTGCACGAGGATTCTTGCTTGTGCAAGTAATGCGCGGCGTTTGTGAATCCGCTCTTCGAGTGTCGAACGGTTCCGTTTGACCCGGATCCATTCATTCGTCGGCGGCTTGGAGGAACCGCCATTCTTCAGATGTTGAGGCTGTTTGCCTCTCCTATTCTTCAGATCCACGTTGTAGCGGATCCCGTCAACTGACTCTATGGCCTTTGCGAATTGTTTCGCAAGGCGTTGACGTTGCCTTTGGCGGGCTCTCTTCGAGAGAGTCACCACGCCTTCCGCGGCAGAAAGGCTGGCCGGAGTAGATCCGCCTTGGTTGGGAATTGGAGGAACCTCACCCGATGCGACTGGCGTCAGCTGGGGTGAGAGGGTCGTTGGTATTCTGGACTTCTTCGAACCAACGAGCTTTTCTCCTGGAGGAGAACTTCTTGGGCTTGCGGGGGGAGGTAGATCCGGACGAGGATGAAAGGTACTCCTCGAACTTGGCCTGGTCGAATTCATACTCGACCTCCTCCTCGACCGGGATTGGGATCCGCGGCTACGACGTGACGATCTCGGCAGCGAGATCGGTGTCTCCCACTGTGGTCGCCAGATTGTTCGCGGTGAAAATTGTTGCTTTCTTCATTATTAATTCCATTGCAAGTTCTTGTAATAGTTTATCGATTACAAAGATCCGGTCTTTTTTAGATCCGGTTACAATGAAAATCAAATAAAAAAGATATAAAAATTACAACTTTCTCCTTGTTTGTCGAACGAATCGCAAGATCCTGTTTTGCGGTCTCTTGCTTGTGTGGGTTCTTTGCCGACGCCGGGGTTAATCCGTGGACCACCGCGCGATCTAGATCCGGTCGGATCTACACGATTTAACGGGTATTATTCCGCGAAGGGAATAATAGCCGGGAGGGATTAGTCCACCAAGGGAATAATCGCTCGGATCTCGCGATCTAAGACCAAGCTTAGATCTGGAGTGTGATCTCGTGTAGATCTCAGATCTGTTCTTCCCCTCTCTCGAACTCCTGCCTTTTGTGACGTGGATGCTCGCCGAG
>NC_033797.1:76263612-76380037 GCF_001876935.1 Asparagus officinalis
TGAGGGGGAGGGGTGGGGGGGGGGGGGAGTGTGGTTGGTTGGTGGGTGGCGTTGGGGGATTTGTGGTATCGTTGGCGCTGTTGTTATTGTTGTTGTGTTGTGTTGTGGTGTGATGTGTGGTGATGTGCTGTGCAATGTAGTGTGGTGTTGTGTTGTATTGTGTTGTGTTGCTGTGTTGTGGTGTTGTGTTGTAGTATATTTATATTTGAACTCTTATTAATGGTTACACACACTTGTTAACATTTGATTTATATTTACAGGCCGGGACTTCTTCACAAGATGCAGCCGGGGGTAGTCATAATGCGGCTGGTGTTGAGGATGAGGATGATCAGGAGGATTGATTGTTCTTAATAAACTTTGAAAATAATTTCTTGTGTTGTATAAACAATATTTAGTATGTACCTGTCGAGAAACTTTTATTTGCTTTTATTGAATTAAATGTGTGATATATGCGTGAGATGTGATATTTGCGTGAGATTGAGTATTATACTGCTGATTGAACATGTTTTTAAAAATTATTATCGATATTGTACAGGGTTTTTTCAATTTTCAAAATATTTTCCAAATTCCTTTTTTAAAATTTTTAGCGACGGAAATTCCGTAGCTAAATATACTTTTAGCTACGGAAATTCCGTCACTAAAGGAGATTATAGGTCGGCATACCCTTTCTTAGGATTCAGGATGAAATTCCCCATGCGTGTAAGGCCTGGATTTTGGTGTTATTAATAACAACCTGCCACAATGTTGAATATGTGGACGGGTGTTCTTTTTAGCGGTTAAGAACTAACCGGCAGCGCAGGTTATGCGCAGACTTATTCTTACTTAGGTTTCAGGATAGAATACCCTAGAATCGAACTCTGGTGTCTTTTTGTACAGAAAAAGACTAAACCGGCAGCGCGTGTTAGGCATAGACTTATCCCTGCTTAGGATTCGGGATAAACTTCCTAGGATGAATCCTAGATCGATAAATTTTGAAAAGATCAGTGCGGGAAAGAAAGAATTTTATATTCTATTTCCCGGTCTTCTTTTAGGGTGAAGGCGAACCCGGAAAACAAGGAAGGAAGAATTTTATATTCTATTCCCTGATTCTGGAAAGGAAGAATTTTATATTCTATTTCCAGGGAAAAAGAAACTAGAAGTGGGATCTCCACTCCGAGAATCTGGAAAATTTAGATAAACTTGCCTTTTATAGGATTGGTTACCTAAACTGGAAAAAAAAATTCTTCGTTTATCGAATTGAAGTTTCAACTTTGGCTATAACCGTGAGAAGATTTAACCAAAGAGAAGAGAAAGGAGTTCTTTCGTTTAAAATTTTTAGCGACGGAAATTCCGTAGCTAAATATACTTTTAGCTACGGAAATTCCGTCACTAAAGGAGATTATAGCGACGGAAAACGTACACGAAATCATAACTGACTAAGTTAAAAAATATTGGCGACGAAATTTTTGTCGCTAAAATATTATTAGCGACGGAATTTCCATCACTAAAACTTTTTTAGCGACGGAAATTCCGTCGCTAATATTTTTTGGTTTTTTATTATTTTTTTAATAGCGAGCAATTATCCGTCGCTAAAAACCGTCGCTGAAATTTAGCAACGGAAAAGTCGTCGCTAAAAGTGGTTTTAGGGACCCTTGAAATAGCGTCGAACTTTTAGCGACGGAATTTGATTTTTTCCATCGCTAAAAGTTTTAGCGACGGAATATCGACTTTTAGCGACGGAATTTTCAATCGCTAAAAGGTAAAAAACCAGCAGTGTTACCTTAGCGTAAATTCAAAACTTTCTTTATTACTACTTAGCATAATTCCAGAAAATTTCAATTGTCAAAGGTGTAGTGTTAACATGATGACATACAAAGCAGGCAAACTAAACATTTACTTCTGGAATAACTTTTTAATAAGCAACCCCCAGCCTGACTTGGCTGGAGATTGAGAGACAAGGGGTCTTCATTGCCTACAAAAGTATCTTTTAAGAAACTTTCTGTTGATTGGCATCATGAGCCTGCCTCCTTTTTTATCGATGAGGCGATAAGTTCCGTTCGAATAGACTGGTTCTATTACGAAGGGCCCTTTTCATTTGGGATTAAACTTCCCTTTGGTTTTGTGTGTCATTATCATGAGTCGTCTGACGGCTAGAACCAAATCGTCTTTCTTGAAAATCCGTTCTTTAACCTTTTTGTTGTAGGCTTTAGAAATCCAGAATTGATATAGCTCAATCTGGTGCTGAGCTTGGAGTCGTTTGTCGTCTAAGGCTTCAAGTTCCTGAAGGCACCGTTGATGTTTCTCTTCCTCTGTCATTCCGGTCGAGATAGCAACTCTCAGGGAAGGGATCTGAATTTCTAATAGTAGCACGGCTTTGCAGCCATAAACCAAAGAGAATGGTGTGGTTCTTGTAGGGGTCCTCACCGTTGTACGGTAGGCCCATAGATATTCACCAAGTCTTTCATCCTAATCGCGTCGGCTCTTGGAGACTAATTTTTTGAGAAGCTTGACAGTGGTCTTGTTAAAGACTTCTGTGAGGCTATTTGCCGGTGGATAATAAGCCATAGATGCAACACTTTGGATTCTAAATTTATCACAAAATCTCTAAAATCCGAAGCTGACAAATTGTGTCCCGTTGTCGTGAACTATTCGTCTCGGGACTCCAAAGCAGTAGATGACGTGATGTTTGATGAATTTAACCATATTCAAAGTTTTGACTTCTTTCAACGGGATTGCCTCTGCCCATTTGGAGAAGTAATCGGTCACGGCCAAAATAAATCGTTGTCTCTTGGAAGTCAGAGGGGAAATTGGTCCTACGACATCCATGCCCCACATCTCAAATGGCCAAGACACAGATGTGGAATGTAAGTTCCCTGGGGCTTGATGGATGAAGTCGCCATGAATTTGACACGCATGACAACGCTTAGCATAGACAACTGCGTCTAAAAACATCTTTGCTCAATAATAGCCAATTCGTCGAAGGCGATCTCCCAACTTGGTCCCGGGTTGATGAGCTCCGCACATTCTGTCGTGAGCTTCCTTGAGAGCCTCTTTTGCTTCCTTTTGAGAAAGGCATCGAAGCAAAACTCCATCGGGTGATTTACGATATAGTATTTGGGAAACCGTGTCGTAATAGAATCGGAGGTTCTTTCGTTTGATAGCGGCCGCTTCCTTAGAATTATCGGGCAAAATCCCGTACAAGACATAATCGATATACGGGAATCGCCAATCCCTGGGTTCAAATTCCATTGAGGTTGTCTAGACTTCTCCTGACATCGTTTTGTCTGAATGTTTTTCTAAAAGAAGTTTGGAACAATACAATTCGCGTCTAGTGACAGGGATCATTGTTTCAGCCCCTGGTGGCAATGCTAATAAGGTTGCCAACGAGGCTAAAGTATCTGCAAAAGCATTCTGAGCTCGTGGAATATATCCAATGATGAAACCTTCGACTTCTTAGCTTGCTTTAGCCCCGCGAAGTAGTACGGGATCAGATCCTCATTGCGCACTTCGTATTCTCCTCGGACTTGATTTACGATTAGCTGAGAGTCACCGTAAGCCTCGAGATGTCGAATGTTAAGCTCTTCTGCAAATTGCATTCCTAATAGCAGAGCATTATACTCAGCTACATTGTTGGTGCAGGGTTCGATCAGGAAAAATCCTCTCAGGATCACGTGATCATTCGGAGAGATGAATACGACTCCTATTCCCACGGTAATTGCTCCATGAGGATTTGCTCTGGATGCATCGTCAAAGAACAACTTCCATACCTGCGTAATTTCTTGAGTTACGCAAGCTTCGGCAACTTCGTCAGGCAATTCTTCATACAACTTTGACATCCCTGGCACCAGATGATCGGCTAGCAAATCCGCCAGAGCTTGACCTTTAATAGCCTTTTGGGGCATGAATTGCATGTCGTATTGTGATAGGAGGATTGTCCATTTCGCCAACCGCCCATTTAGAGACGATGGTTTCATCATCAGGACTCACAAAGGATTTACCTTAGAGATGACATGGATTGTTTGTCAAACTAGGTAGTGTTGTATCTTTTGGACCGCGAATACCAAAGCGAGACATTCTTTTTCGACTGGATTATACCGGTGTTCAGCTCCCATCATGGTCCTACTTAGGTAGTAGATTGCCTGCTCTTGCGCTTGGTCATTATTTTGGGCTAATAAAACTCCAAGAGAATGATACATAGCTCTCACATATAACAATAATGGTTTTTCTGATATCAGGGCCACAAGAATTGGCGATTGAGTGAGATATCTCTTAATTTCCTCAAATGCCTTCTGGCAGTCTCTATCCCATACGAAAGATGTTAGGTCTCATGTTATGAGCCTACATCTTCTAATCTTGTTTTGATGATTACAAACAATTCTTAATATTGTTTGTCTAGTGTTTATGTTTCTTATTAGGTATTCTAGACAAACAATGAGTTGGAGGATGGATGGATTAGAGCTTCAACGATGATATCCAATGGAGGTTGGCGGAATGTCGGTGAAGCTTATGCAATTCAAAGTTAAAGATCAAGTTCAAGCTTCATCCGCATGTGTACCAAGTTGAGCATATTGAAGATCTCATAGCTTGGTTAAATTAGTTTAGGGTTTATATAATATGTGTTAATTCTATAAGCTCAAATATACACACACATATATATTTGTGATTTTCGTAACTATAAGTGTTTTTATGCAAAATAAGTTTTGGACTGTATTTACATCATAAACAACTTTTATTATGTCCATATAAATATTCCATAAGTTTTCAAAACTTGTTTTGAGTCAAAAATAACAATCACATGTTTTTTTCATATATACGTCTTTTAGTGCTTTTGCAGAATACAGTGTTTTTCACAAATTATAAATGCAAATTGAAAAATTATTTTTCCAACATGTTTGTATGTATGATTATAAACTTTTCCCAAGATTTTACATTTTTTGAAAATTGTTTACTATTTTTAAAGAGCCTTCAAAAGTCAGATTTTGGACATGCACAGTGTCTGTGCATGTTCATAAGTCGACTTATCAGGTCTGATAAGTCGACTTATGAACTAGCTTAGAATATGCATTTTTCCTTTGTTAAGTCGACTTGTTCTTAAAAGTAAGTTGACTTGTACTAAGTCGATTATAAGTCGACTTATAAACTCTCTTTCTACATCTGATTTTCCTTCTGTCAAGTCGACTTGTGTAACCTGATAAGTCGACTTATATATAGCCGTTGGCACAGTAATGGCTAGTTTCCAGCTTTGTTTATTTTAATGTTTTTAATGGTTTTGGTTGGATTTTTGGGCTGGTTTTCTCAAGCCTATAAATACCCATGTGCATTAACTATTTCCTATTAACTAAGAGGTTTTTAACAAGAGTTTTCAAGTGTTTAAAAGTTTGCTTATTCTCAAGTTTGGGTTTGGTGTTTGTTTACAAAGGAGGAAGCTTACGTTGCCAATTGAGGGATTCACCCTCAATCTTCTTCATCCTCTCTTTGTGTTCATAGAGAAGTTTTCCTAACTCTATTCTCTAGAAAATTTGTTTTTGATTTTCATATCATCATTTATTGCTAGTTTGTTAATTGAGTTAGAAATTGTTTATACTCATATTATCACACACACCCTATTTGAGCTTGTAGAATTTCATACATCATATATTGGGTTGTGGGGTGTGATTTAGTGAGTGTGAACTTCATTGTGTTCTCACTTGTTATTTGAGAACAAATCATTGTATTTAACCTTTATTTATGAGAATCACTTGTAATACACTTGTACACCGAGAGAAGTGTGAGGCGAGAGACGGGGTCGAATCCAATAGGCGTCGATTGACGAACCTAGGGAGAGGTTGTAATCGAGCACTTGAGGAGGAGGACACGGGCTAGGTTCCTACACTTAGTGTGTAAAGTGTGTTTGTTGAGTGATTGTGTAGTGTGAGAGTTTTCGGTGAACTTGTAAACCGAGTGTGTAGAAGTTCCGGCTTCCAAACCGGATTGTGATAGTGGATATCTCCTCGAGGTGAGGAGCGGGGACGTAGGTCGTGGTGACCGAACCTCGTAAACATATCATGTGTTTGTGTTTTGCTTAGCGTATATTTTATTCATCATTTTTGTTCATATCCATATCATATTTCTTCTTGCAAGATCAAATTGATCAACATAATTTTAATTAGCTTTTAATTGGGATTAGATTAGCATAAGACCCTAATCACCCCCCCTCTAGGGTCTAACAATTGGTATCAGAGCTTGATGCTCTTTGATTTAAGGACTAACCGCCTTGAGTTAAATATCCAAGTTGGTGTATTTGTGCTAATCTAATTTTGATTACATTGTGCTTCTTGCATTTCATCTTTATGGATATGTATGATTCATCTTGCTTAGGATATGCTATCGATATTGCTCCTCGTTTGGATATTTTTCCCTATGCTCAATGACGTATTAGATTCAAACTTTTCGTTCAATCTAATCAATTTGATTTATGGGAAATTATTGAGGATGCCTATGTTGTTCCCATTTTGGAAAAATCCAAATGGTGTGAAAATGATAAAAGATTGTTTAACATGAATAAGCTTTTGTTAGAATATTTGATTAACGCTTTTCACTCATCGTTTTCTAACAAATTTGCTAATTTTGATAGTGCTCACGCTTTATGGAAACTTATTGAAGCACATGAAGGAAAATTGGAGGCTATTCAACAAGCGTTGGAAAATCCCGCTTTGAGCTCTAAGGAAGCCTCATCCCCATGTACAACACCACTAGGTAGTAACCCTAGTGAGGTATGCGATAACGATGATATTATTACTTTTGATGAACTTGCTCTTGAGTTTGAAAAATTACACAATTGCTATATTGATATAAAGAGTAAGTATGTTAATATAAAATCCACTCATGAAACACTAGCTACTAAGTTTAATTTTATTGCAAATGAAAATATAATTCTTAAAGAATGCAATAAAAATTTGAAAATTGAAAATGCTAGTTTGCTTCATGAAAAACGTGATGCTATGTTAGAAGTAGATAAATTGAAATCTATGATGAGTATTCTTGTTTATCCTACTTCTAGTAGTAATGCTTATATGCACAATGATGAGTTGAATCAAATGAGAAAACGAATATCTACCTTAGATTCAACACTAAACACTTGTATTGCTAATAATAAAAAGCTTATGGACTTATGTGCAAAGTTCAATGTTAATTCTTCTAAGAAACCTATTCACTATGCACACATGTATGATAAAATTCACAAATGTTCTATTTGCGGTCTTAAAGGCCATTTAGCTCAATTTTGTCATAATGCACCAAAAATTGATAAGCCTATTCATGATTGTGCATCCCATCAAGCTTCTTCATCACATACACATGTACACACACATAGTGTAAATCATAAACATGCTCATGTGTATAAATGTGATTATTGTGGTCGTTTTGGTCATTTGGCCATGTTTTGTTTCGATTTGAAAAGAAATTCTCGTTTGCAAAATAATTACAAAGAAAAATCTATTTTTGCAAATGAACCACGTGCATTCCATTTTGGTCAACGTAAACCATTCAAACCTCTACATTGCATAAATTGCAATCGTATGGGTCACGTTTACAATTTTTGCTTTGATCGTATCGGTGCACAAAATACGTCTAAACGGGTTCATAACCCTAGGGCCTTGGATTTAAATGATAGGGGTCATGTCCCAAGTTCTAGTGGTACCAAAATAATTTGGGTACCAAAATGATTTTTATATTATTTCTTTTGTTTTTGATGTTTTGTTTTGTTTTCATGTTTGTGTTTGAAAATGTTTTAAATTTTTGTGTATAAATGAAAATTTGTCAAATTTTTCTTTAAAATTTTATCATGCAGATAATTTATTATTAAAATATTTAATTCAAAGATTTTAATACAATAAAAATGAATATTACATTTTTTTTGTATTCAAAAATTAACTGTTTTAAACTTTCTGGAAAAATCTTTTAGTCATAAGTCGACTATAAGTCGACTTATAGTAAGTCGAATTGCAGTCAACTTACGGAATCTGTCTGGCTTTGGTTCGGTTCGGACCCATAGAAAAAACCCGACCCATCAGTAGATTTGATCTTGGCCGTCCATTAGTGAGTTGATCTAATCGCCACCCTTAGCCTTTCCTTTAGAGAGAACCGAAACACCATCTCCCAAATTTCTTCGTTCCTCTTCCTCCTTCGCCATGCCGTTCTCCCTTCCCTCTCATCCTCTGCTCCGTCCATTTGACTGCTCTCCTTCGCCATTTTGGGTCTCTATCTCGTGTCTAGGTATATCTCCTGCCCCTCAACCCTAATTTAGTTCAATTTTACCTATTACTTTATCTAGGGTTTGAGTTTTGGGTTTGTTCTTAGACCTGTGTTCTTAATTCAGTTCTGTTTTCATCCATTATGTCTAAAAACATCCACAAACGTTGTAGAAGTGGGAGGGATCAACCCTCATCATCACATGCTCCACAACCTCCCTCTTCTAACTTTGCATCCTATGAACATTATCTTAGAGATCATTCAGCCCTTACTAAATATCGTTCTATTTGTCAACTTAAGCCATTTCCCGGACGATATGTTAATTTTAAGGACTTTAATCATTTTAGGCTTCAAGATATTTTCGATCATGTTCATATGACTCAATTTCTTTCTAGTACCAATGACATCTCCTATTATCCTCATATGGTGCACCTCTTTTATGCGAACATGAGAATCAACAAATCCAACCCTCACAATCTCTTCATTTCCTCTATAGATAAGGATCGTCAAATCACTTTTTGTGCCGACGATCTTTCTATCATTCTTGGTCTTTCTCGTGGTGAAATCCTCTTAAAGGATGTTATTCACGATGATCCAGCTGTAGAAGCACTCTTGACCAAACCAGGCTTTCATCTACCCTTAGAATCTTCTAATGCCTCCTTCTTGGCCAAAATCATCGGTCGTATCGTTTGCTACAACATTTTCCCCAAAACTGGAACCTATAGTCACTACTCCCAAGAGCTTACTAGAGCTATCTATGCTATTGTAGGGAATGTAGATGTTAAATGGGGAAATGTTATTTTCGATGTCATGACCACTGAACCCAGCACATTCATTCCTTTCGGGGCTATACTCTCTCGTGTCTTCACCCACTTTGATATTGAGTTATCCAATGAAGTTAAGGTCAAAGTCCGTCCTCTATTCGACGTTTCTGCTCTTCATCGGATGAAAATTCCTACCACCCGTCATTCTTTAGAGGCCGAGCTTGCTCGCCTTCATGTGTCTTCCAATCTTGAGCCTATTGTTGATCCTGTCCATTCTGAGTCTGAAGATGATGATTTTCCCTCTACCCTACCTAGCTATATCTAGAACCTCTACACCTGTATTGCTTAGTATCATGATGCTGATCAGGGGAGATTACAGAGAATAGAAGACACTCAGGTGGATCTTAGGATGAGGTTTGAAGAGATTGAGCGCACTCAGGATGACATTAGGAGCTCTCGGGAGTCCATTAGGAGAGATCTCGGTGCGATTAGGACTCATCAGGAGACACATCTGACCCACATTGAGAAGAGACTTGACGACATTGTTAGGATGATGCAGCACCCATCACCTCCCCCGGGTCCAGGACCATCCGAGCCATGATCTTTATGTTCTATATTAGCTTTTTGTTAAAAACTTTGAACTTAGTTGTAATGAACTATCTCTCTTGTTGAATTATGTAGGTTTGGATGTTCTTTTTGTTTTGTGTTAAACGATATGAATTGTTGTAAACACTTATGTTTGTTTGGTCTTCTATCTACATGTGCTTTGATATATCATCTCTTTTTTTTTTTGGTGGCTAGAGTATGGTGTGTGCTTATCTTATGTTCATATTTCATGTGACACTCATACAGGGGGAGGCTTTCCAAATTTTTTTTATATACTTACCTATGCTTTATGATAGGGGGAGCTTTCGCTCTCTTATTCTTTTGTTTCCCCGTTTTTGATGTTGCCAAAGGGGGAGAAACAAGTGGTTTGTGAGTATCTTTTAAGAGTATTGTGCTTTATTGTATATCTTATATACTTTATATACTCTTTGTGTAGATTGTTTGTCATCATCAAAAAGGGGGAGATTGTTAGGTCTCATGTTATGAGCCTACATCTTCTAATCTTGTTTTGATGATTACAAACAATTCTTAATATTGTATGTCTAGTGTTTATGTTTCTTATTAGGTATTCTAGACAAACAATACAGTTGGAGGATGGATGGAATTGCGCATTCACGATGATATCCAATGGAGGTTGGCGGAGTAGTGGTTGAAGCCTTGCAATTCATGTTAAAGATCCAAGTCAAGCTTCATCCGCAAGTGTACTGAGTCAAAAATAACAATCACATGTTTTTTTCCATATATACGTCTTTTAGTGCTTTTGCAGAATACAGTGTTTTTCACAAATTATAAATGCAAATTGAAAAATTCTTTTTCCAACATGTTTGTATGTATGATTATAAACTTTTCCCAAGATTTTACATTTTTTGAAAATTGTTTACCATTTTTAAAGAGCCTTCAAAAGTCAGATTTTGGACATGCACAGTGTTTGTGCATGTTCATAAGTCGACTTATCAGGTCTGATAAGTTGACTTATGAACTAGCTTGGAATATGCATTTTTCCTCTGTTAAGTCGACTTGTTCTTAAAAGTAAGTCAACTTGTACTAAGTCGATTATAAGTCGACTTATAAACTCTCTTTCTGCATCTGATTTTCCTTCTGTCAAGTCGACTTGTGTAACCTGATAAGTCGACTTATATATAGCCGTTGGCACAGTAACGGCTAGTTTCCAGCTTTGTTTATTTTATTATTTTTAAGGGTTTTGGTTGGATTTTTGGGCTGGTTTCTTCAAGCCTATAAATACCCATGTGCATTAACTATTTCCTATTAACTAAGAGGTTTTTAACAAGAGTTTTCAAGTGTTTAAAAGTTTGCTTATTCTCAAGTTTGGGTTTGGTGTTTGTTTACAAAGGAGGAAGCTTACATTGCCAATTGAGGGATTCACCCTCAATCTTCTTCATCCTCTCTTTGTGTTCATAGAGAAGTTTTCCTAAGATTCACCCTCAATCTTCTTCATCCTCTCTTTGTGTTCATAGAGAAGTTTTCCTAACTCTATTCTCTAGTTAATTTGTTTTTGATTTTCATATCATCATTTATTGCTAGTTTGTTAATTGAGTTAGAAATTGTTTATACTCATATTATCACACACACCCTATTTGAGCTTGTAGCATTTCATACATCATATATTGGGTTGTGGTGTGTGATTTAGTGAGTGTGAGCTTCATATTGTATTTAACCTTTATTTGTGAGAATCACTTGTAATACACTTGTACACCGAGAGAAGTGTGAGGCGAGAGACGGGGTCGAATCCAATAGGAGTGGCGTCGATTGACGAACCTATTGAGAGGTTGTAATCGAGCACTTGAGGAGGAGGACACGGGCTAGGTTCCTACACTTAGTGTGTAAAGTGTGATTACATAGTGTTTGTGTAGTGTGAGAGTTTTCGGTGATCTTAGAAACCGAGTGTGTAGAAGTTCCGGCTTCCAAACAGGATTGTGATAGTGGATATCTCCTCGAGGTGAGGAGCGGGGACGTAGGTCGTGGTGACCGAACCTCGTAAACATATCGTGTGTTTGTGTTTTGCTTAGCGTACATTCTATTCATCATTATTGTTCATATCCATATCATATTTCTTCTTGCAAAAATAAATTGATCAACATAATTTTAATTAACTTTTAATTGGGATTAGATTAGCATAAGACCCTAATCACCCCCCCCCCCCCCCTCTAGGGTCTAACAAAAGATACTCCCTTCTTCATGAGCTTGGAAAAAGGTTAACATCGTCCCGAGAGATTAGATATGAATCTCCGGATGTAATCCAATCTTCCTTACAAACCTCTGAGTTCTTTGAGATTCTTTGGAGGTGACATATCTTGGATAGCATGAACTTTCTCTGGATCAAGAGAAATTCCCTTGGATGTAACTATAAATCCTAGGAATTTTCCGCTCGATACCCAATGAATGATTTTGTCGGGTTCATCTTCAGCTGATGTGCTCACATGATATCGAACATTATCTTCAGATCTGTAAGATGATCACCTTTATGTTGGCTTTTCACTGTTATGTCGTCAATGTAGCATTCAATCTTCTTACACAGATGTTCGTGAAAGATTGCGTTCATTTCTCGTTGATAAGTGGCACATGTATTTTTCAAGCCAAAGGGCATCAGTGTATAGCAATACACCCCCAATTGTGTTCTAAAAGTAGTATTCTTTTCATCTTCAGGATACATCTTGATTTGATTGTATCCGAAGAATCCGTCCATGAAAGACATCCTTTTATATCTGCAGGTATTATCAATCATGACATCAGTGATGGGAAGCAAAAACTCATCTTTTGGGCAATCTGCATTGAGGTCACGAAAGTCGATGCATATCCGGACCTTACCGTTCTTCTTAGGAACTAGAACAATGTTGGCTACCCAGTCCGGGTGTTGTTCCTCTCTGACAAAGCCCGAGTCTATAAGTTTTTTAACTTCTGACTCAATTGCTTCCATGATCTCTGGACGAAACCGATGTTGTTGTTGTTTGACGGATTTTGCATCCAGATCAATATTGAGACAATGCACGGCTACTTTTGGATCAAGACCATGCATGTCTTCGTAATTCCAAGCAAAGACATCTATATATTCTCGAACGAGAGATATAAGATCTTCTTTCTCAGAGGGTGATAAGATTTCACTTATGAAGATAGGTTTAGGGTCGGACTCATCTCCCATATTAACCTGGGTTACTTTATCTTTAGTAGGCAGCTCACGTTGTTCGAAACACATATCCCACAAGATGTTAAGGCGTTTGATCCAAGGGTCATTGGTCGATCCAATCAACTCTTCATCACCTCCTGCATCTTCATCTGGATGACTAGTTGAAACCATGTTCACAGTCAAACACTTAAAGAAAGGTCTGACGCTGATATTGGATTCCCATGATGATGATCCAGATGAATGATCCTGACACAGACAGTTACCGGTTTTATTTTCTAAAGGAGAAGGGGTCGTGACATAACCCACACCTCTTCTAATTTTCTAATAATCCAGAGGTTTTTCTTCATGAGTGAGGGACATTCGAATCGGCGTTCGCCTTCCTTTTCCGAAGTTAAACCTTGTTTTTCATTAAAATTATATCTCATTCGCTTCATCAGGTATATGGAATTGGGTTCGTGGTAATGGAATTGAGGGATTCCATTATCTTCTTCTAAACATCCTCGTTTGAATAGTTCAGATTTAACTTTACCAAAGTGGATCGGCTTCTGCCCTTTACTTTTGAATGGGACTTTGAAGAAAGCTTTCTGGGCATCTTCTACTTCTTCATCTGAAGTGAAGAATGACTTAATCGGCAATGTGAGTGATGCCTCTGTGCATAATGTGTGCCATGGGCTGGTATTTGCATTAGTATCATTCTGTATTTGTTCATTTTTAGATGACTCATCAGACAAATATGCCAAAATAAAGTCTTCATTAATGCACCACTCGCCCTCACTCGGTACATTATTATTGTTCTCGACCAGACCTATTACATTGAAGTTCAACTCCTATGGACAATCTTCTTTAGGATCTGGCACAACGTCAGCTTCGTTATCACTGTCAACATCTTATTTCTCCTGTGATTCCGAGTAGAAGATAGAATCTGTGTGAAAGTTTTCCACCCCTCTAAAAGAGTACTTTTCCACAATCAGGGTTCGGACTTCCCCCTCATCATTAGCATACTTCATAACCTGATATAGGGTAGATGGGACAATACGGTTTGCATGAATCTATGGTCTTCCCAACAATAAATAATAGGACGTGTCGGCATCTATAATTTAACAAGTCACCTCAGACTTGAGATCTCCGATTTGACACCTAAGCTTGATCTTCCCTAGGGGTCAAGTACTGTTGGTGTTGAAAGCGAAGATAGTGATGTGGGTGGTGTTCAACCGATGCATGGAAATCCCTAAGACCTGCATGACCCTGTAAGGAATGATGCCGAGTGCTGAGCCCGGGTCAACTTGAACACGGCTGATTTCTAAGGACCCAATGTATCCTGTGTAGTATAAAGGTTTGCCATGCTTGTGCTTGACTTGCATGTCGTCCTAAGTAAATGATATGCAGGGTAAACTTCTTGCTACTTGTAGACATTGTATACAAGACAAGCCTTCAGAAGCTTCAGGAATCGGAGTGACTTGTGTGATAAAGCTTTCTGTGTTTGTTAAAGTTTCAATCAGAGCTTCCTTGGTGGTTTTAGACAATCTCAGGAGTTCATACAGGGTAATCCTAGCTGGTATGTTGGCTAACTATGCCAGGACACTGAATTGGAAAGGAGTGCTTAATTCTCCGACTTCTTGAAGAAGGTTCTTATTGTACCGGGTTTCCTTCTGTTTCCCTTGCTGATTGTATTTTGAGGAACAGAACCCCCAGCATATTGGTGCTATTCTTCTGCTTCTTGAGTATTCTGATCATAGTCTTTCAGGTAAGCTTTTCCTGACCGGGTGCCAGGGTTACCTCCTGGGTATGCTGCAAGAACAATCCTCTCTTCTTCTGAGTCGGTGAGAGGTTTGAGATGATCATCATTCTCATTAAGGGAGGGCCTAATCATATTGGATGGTTTAGCCTTGCCTCTCTTCTTTTTGGACGAAGTTCTCGTTCATTGTTGGTCTTCAACTAGGTCAGGATGGACCCACATGATCTTTCCTTTTAGGGTAGTGAGGGGTACCAACCCCCTGTCCTTCTGACTGTGTAAGTCATTGTTTTTCATGTGCATTTCCCCTTTATGGACCGCTATCAAATTAGTGGATATGGTCTTCTGCTCGAGCTTCAGTGTGAGCACGTTAGCATTTACCAGATTTTGTAAAATGTCTTTGAAGACATAGCATTTTCTGGTGGGATGTCTCAAAAACTTATGATAACGACAGTAATTAGGGTCATCCACCTTCCCTGTTTCATCTGGTTTTCTGATCTCAGGGAGCTGCAGTTTGTTGGTCTTCCGAAGCAGTTGGAACAAAGTGTCCACGTGCTCCTCTTTGAACGAGTACTGCTTGGGCACTCTTGGTTGGTTTGGTGCTTTGCCTTGCTTAGGAGGTGGTGCACGCATGTTGGCGTCTGCAGCTAAAGTCTCCTTTCCCTTAGAGCGCGGGGCATTGTTCTGATTGCGTTGCTATTGTGTCTTGGGTTGAGTAGCTTCTTCAGCCTTGACCCGGGCAACGATTTCTTCGGCTTGTTCTCCTTGCGAAACTAATTATCTCCAGGAACGACATTCTGCTACCCCCATCTGTGTAAGGGGCAGGGTCTGCAAGTTTCAACCAAAATTGATTGGGTCATACCTGAGGGGCATCGCAATGTCATGCTGCGGAATCTTTCCACATAAGTCTTGATGGATTCTCCTTTCCTTTGCTTGGTGGCAAGAAGGGTTAGGACAGACACTTCTGTATCATCTTTGAAAAACCTGGCTAAGAAGAGCCTTTCTAGATCTATCCATTTTTTAATAGATCCAGCAAGCAGTTTCATAAACCACTCGAAAGCAACGCCTTTAAGAGTGTCGATGAACAAATGAGTCAAGATAGTATCATTTGCCACCACATCTCCAGTCTGCGACTTGAAGTAGTAGATGTGTTAGTTTGGCGATCCTGTACTGTCGAAAGGATGCAGAGTTGGGGCCTTAAATTTTGGTGGGTAGAGAGCTGTATCCCATTCAGTAGGATAAGACCGTACTACTTCTTCCTCATGAAGCTCGCTTCTGTTGGCGATTACGCTGAGGCGGGCTTCTAGCTCATCCAGTTTAGATGACTGAGGATGTAGCTCTCTTTTCATCTCCTTTTTGTTTTCAGAAGAAGATTCCAGGTTGTGAGTTTCATGATCTGAATTCTCGTACGCCTTCTGTTTTTCCTTTGGAATGGTCCTCCGGGAAGATTCAGGTTTTTTGCCTTTTTCTACAAGTAGCTGGGTTAACATATCCTTCATCGGAATAAGGGTCTCTTGTTGTGCTTGAAGCATGACCTGATGCTCATCGACTCTCTTTGCTAAGTCGTAGGGGCCTCCAGTCATGTAAGCGGGAGCTTCACATGCCACAACGGAGCTCGAGGATTAAGACTCGGGCGATTCCTGAATGCTCATCCTCTAAAGTGATCCCCTTGGTCAACTTTTGATAATTAACCAAGCAGATAGCTCCTGTCCGGGTTCAAGTGTAGCGATATATTCCTTCAAACTTGTCATAGATTTCCCAGACAGTCGGAGAGTGACTTCTTTCTAATTCGTCTGAACTGGGTGCTGAGGCCTTCCCTCTGCCGATCACGTTAATAGTGACTTCAGGATATTCGGCTTCGGAAATATTCTTCATGTGATGATGTTGTCGCTTGGTTGGGCAGGTGACATTTGTCAATCGGTCAAACACTGATTGTTGAGGCGCGGTCGCAGAACAATGACACTCCGAGAGGACTGCAGAAATAAGTCGCTCACATTGGCATGAATGAGTTGCTTGTTGTATTGGTCTCCCTCTTGATAGTAATTCACGCAAGTTAGAGACTTGGAAAGAATCTTTCTCTGAGCGTGAAGATGGAGATGGAACCCCCTACCCCTGAGTGGGTAAGATCGGCTCTTGACGAACGTGAATTATAAATCCATGTCAACCTTCTTGAACTCGACGGACCATGTTGCATTCTTGAGAAGAAACGCGATCACGTTTAGATTTATAAACACCAGGCCGAGGCCTGTGTTTACCTGATGAAACAGACCCTTGAGGGTCATATTTTGATTGAACGCACTTATGAAGTGTGCGTTTGGTTGGTGAAACAGACCCTTAAGGGTAATGTTTTGATTAAATGCACTCATGAAGTGTGTGTTTGGTTGGTGAAACAGACCCTTGAGGGTCATGTTTTGATTGAACACACTCATGAAGTGTGCGTTTGGTTGATGGAACGTACCTTTGGGAGTCACGTTTTGATTTTGAAACGCATCACTGAGGCGTGCGTTCACTTTTGAATACGCACTCCTGGGGTGTGCGTTTTTTTTTTATAACGCACTCATGAGAGTTGTGTTTTTCTTTGGAGACACACTCCTGAGGTGTGCGTCTGGATTGAACAACGCACCACTGGGGTTCGCGTTTAAGTTAGATTACACGAGGTTCGTAATCGGGCTTATTTCCACGAAGTGTGTGTTCTGGTGTAGAAACATAGTGTTCGGGCAAAGCCTTAGGAACACAATCTTCGCGTTGGGCAAGAGATCGACTATTTCGTAAGTGCGCTCGTCGTATGGATCTTCTCCTCCGACGAACAGCATTCTTCTTGGCTTGTTTCAAAGCCTTGGCAGCAACGTCATTGATATTTATAGAAGTTGCCTCTTTCATGGGCCTTTTGTGACCCGTAACACGTCGTGTTGATGCGGACATGGGATTTTTAACACGTCGAACGAGTTTGGCAGAGGCTAAGCCCGCTCCTTTAGAAGAGGGGTTGTTTGATGAATCTTGGCCAAAGGAGAGGGCTTTCTTTGGCATTTCAGCAGTAGTTATGATCTCTTTGGAGATCTTGCGGATGTTGCGCATAGCCTTAGGGTTAAGCGATCCAGAGGAGAGAGCTTCCTCATACTTGGCTTGATCAAACTCTACGATGAGAGTTTCCACGGTTGTTCCAGTAAGATGAACATCAGATTGCGCCACCACTTCTTCGTCAGAGAAGCTCGTTCTCAGCAGAGTCGCCATCTTTTGTTTGGAGAAAAATTGATTAGTAAATAAAATAAAAGAAATTTGATTTGTATTCTCTCGATCTTAATTACAATTTAAATTCCCGATTACAAAAGAGAGGAGAATTGATCTGAATTCTCCCATTTGTTTAATTCTGGGTTCTTTACAATAGTAATGGAGTGCTTCCTTCGAATGCTTGCATCAAATTTGCTCTCCATTGACAATCCGCACGTCTCAATTCGCTAGAACAACTAACTTTCGTGACAAGTTTAATTAAGAACTCTTAACCGAGTTTTATAACTCAAATCGAGTTAGAACTCTGCTAAACAGAGTTGTTGAAACCAAATAATCGGTTAATAAGCCAAGTAGATTTTCTGTTGCTGAAGAATCCTCCAAGATGTGATCTTCTCGCTGCCAATAACTCTCTCTAGCTGATCTTGTAGATGACTTGATCTTCAAAATCTAGCCAAAAACTCCAATCTTCAAGAGAATCCGCCCTTGATCTCTAAGAATCCACAGAAAATCCCCCCTCCTCCCCTTACTCGGTTGAGTAAGGCGATTATTTATAGAGGGGTAAAGGGTGTAACCAACCCCTAAATCCGCTCCTAAGTGGGCGAAAATCTCTCAAAACGTGGGGTAAACGGTTTTGAGGCTATTCAGCTTGTGTTTGAACAAGTTAAATGCCTAAATTAGCGTTACAAGCTTTAACTCTGCGTCTTAGACTTGAGGCGTAGAGTTTGGTGCTAGCTAAGAATTGAAAACGCAAGGGCCGCTTGTGTTTTGGGCCTTACCTCTGCGCCTTAGACTTGAGACGCAGACTTAGGTATCTACGGATGATTGAAACGCACAGGCCGCTTGCGTTCTGGGTCTTAACTCTGTGTCTTAGACTTGAGACGCAGAGTTGGGTATCTGCTGAAGATGGGAAACGCACGGGCCGGAAATGCATGGGCCGTTTTATATTTCGTTTGATTGAAGGTGGAAAACGCACGGGTTACCTGCGTTTCAAAAACTGACACGCATAGGTAAACTCTGCGTTTAGAAGGGCCTAGTGATCTGTAACCTCTTCTGTAAAATGTTGCAAAAGACCATTGTTCAGTGATCTTTGTCTTGGCTGTTTTGGGGTGTGAAAGCCGTTAGATTGTAACTCTCACAGTTGATTATAAAGACTATTGACTAGAGCTTTTATCAGTTATTGTGAAGGTCGTCAGATTGTAACCTTCATTGATCTACGTGAAAGTCTTCAAATTATAGTTTTCTAGAAACCGTCGAATTATAACTTCCATCATCAGTGTTTGATAGGGATTAGCTATCTGTTATGATTTTTAGATAACCTACAGTCGTCTGACGGCTAAGACCAAGTCACCTTTCTTAAAAATCCGTTCTTTGACTTTCTTGTTGTAGGCTTTAGCAATCCGAGCTTGATACAAATCAATCTGTTGCTGAGCTTGGAGTCGCTTGTCATCTAAGGCTTCAAGTTCTTGAAGGCATAATCGATGCTTTTCTTCTGCTGTCATTCCGATTGCGAGAGCAACTCTTAAGGATGAGATTTGGATTTCCAATCGCAATACAGTTTCATAGCTATATAACAAAAAAAATGGAGTGGCTTTTGTCGGGGTTCTCACTATTGTGTGATAGGCTCACAGACATTCGCCAAGTCTTTCGTCCCAACCGCTTCGGCTTTTGGAAATAAACCTTTTGAGAAGCTTTATAATGGTCTTATTGAAAGCTTCCGCGAGGCTATTGGCTGGCGGATAATACGCTGTAGAGGCAACACTCTGGATTCTAAACTTATCGCAGAATCTCTGAAATTTATGGCCGATGAATTGTGTTCCATTGTCGTAGATTATTCGTCTTGGTACCCCAAAACATAGATGACATGATGTTTGATAAACTTGATCATGTTTAAAGCCTTGACTTCTTTCAACGGAATTACCTCCGCCTACTTAGAAAAGTAATCACTCACTGCTAAATATTTTATTTATTTTATTTTTATTTTTTTAAAATAGTTATAATAAGAAATAGTTTTAAAGAATAATTTTGGAAAAAAAGAAAATTTATTACTTATGATAGTATAACTGATAGTCAAAGAGTACGACATTTCATGTGCAAAACGACATCGGTTTCCAATTTTTTTTACCGCATTATTATATTAGAGGATGCTTAATTATGAATAGCTTACATGAGAAGTTTGGACACCACAATAGTAAGATATTAATGAAGTCTATTTATGTGTATATTCATACTGTGGTAGGCTGTTCATGCATTCCATGTTTTGATGTAGTGATTATTCATGCTTTACAACTTGTTTAATCATGTTCGACATACCATGTTATTAATGCATAGAATTAGGGTTATTACTATTTCCTTGTTGTGATTGAGAACCTTAGTAGTTCATGACTTTGTGGCCTCGTGCGTCATGAACAGACCTAGTGACATGTAAAGGTGTGTCGACTGAGTTTAGGTGGTGAACCCAAGTTTCAATGAGGATTATGGTTGATTTAGAAAAGCCAGAAGAGTTGGGATGGGGAAGACATGGTTCATGTGATCGGATAAGACTGTTGATGTATCTTCCAGACTCGCACCAGTGAACCGTTTTGCACTGGGGTTAGTTTGTTGGGCCAAGTGAACTGTTTCGCACTTGGTTAGTAAAATCGTTTCGCCACCTGAGTTTTGTTTGAGTTCGAACCAGGCCAAAATCAGATCACATGTAGTCCTCTCACCGAACCGTTTTGCGGGTTTGGATGCACGTAGGGGATTTGTGAACAGTCAGTCATCCGATGATATGAGTGATGACTGTGTGAGATGTGGACTGGTAAGATTTTGGATGGTTAGTATTCGACCCGATTACTGTATGTATATGGCTGTATGTTATCAAGTTTAGTATAGGATTCCATCTTGATTTATTAGATTTCTAGTTGCATGTGTCATTGTCTTTCCATTGGTATTATTACTGTCATAGCATGGGTCATACGAACGTTTCATTTTCTATGAGAGATCTTGTCGTGTGCCATGTACGCTGACGTACACCTGTTTTTCCTAGTGTACGTCAGACTTAGGATATGAACAGGTCCAGTTTGAGGATGCAGCAGAGCCGGTGTATGCCCAGCCGGAGTATCCTTCTGATGGAGTGGAAGAACAAACTGAAGCCTAGATGTGTTTTTCTTTCTGTAGTAGCTGATGAACACTAGAACACTTTTACAATATTTCTCTTTAGTTTGATGACAGATTTAGTTATTTTGTTAGTATTTCCTTTAATTATGGACTATGTATTTCTTATTTCCTAGTTGAACTGTTGTTGTAGTAAGGGTATGTTGAACCCATATTTTATGTCTGGGATGATCTGTTAATGATATATTTATTTTTTATTCTGGGTTATCTTTATATTCTTACTATTATGATCGGAGACCTGTGACTGAGTTTTATATATTTGACGCTTAGCGTATTGGATTGAGAAGAAAAGAAAAAAATGATAGTGTATATTTCTTCTCAATTTAATACGTCACGGACTTGTTCACGTTCCGATTCCCCGGGTATTTTGGGAAATGGGACGTGACAGTTTGAGATGATCATCATCTTCATTAGTGGAGGGGCTAATCATATTGGTTGGCTTAGACTTGCCTCTTTTCTTTTTGGACGAGGTATTCGTCCACTGTTGGTCTTCAATCAAATCGGGATGGACTCACATAATTTCCCCTTTTGAGATAGTAAGGGATACTAACCTTTTATTTTTCTGACCATGTGGGTTAGTGTTCTTCATGTGCATTTCTCCTTTATGAACAGGGATAACTCCATCTGCAGCCGCTACAGGAGGAAAATCACCGAACTGGACCACTATCAAATTAGTGGATAAGGGCAACTCCATCTGCAGCCGCTACAGGAGGAAAATCACCGAACTGGACCACTATCAAATTAGTGGATACAGTCTTCTGTTCAGGCTTCAATGTAAGCATATTGGCATTTACCAGGTTTTGCAGAATATCCTAGAAGACATAGCATTTTCCGGTAGGATGTCCCAAAAACCTGTGATAATGACAGTAATTAGGGTTGTCCACTTTTCCTGCCTCATCCGGTTTCTTGATCTCGGGAAGTTTCAGCTTGTTATTTTTCCGAAGCAGCTGGAACAGAGTGTCCACATGATCCTCTTTAGATGAGTACTACTTGGGTGCTCTTTGCTAATTCAGTGCTTTGCCTTGTTTAGCGGGTGATGCTCGTGTGCTGGAATCGGCAGCCAAAGTCTCCTTTCCTTTGGATCTAGGAGCATTATTTTGGTTGCGTTGTTGCTGTGGCTTTGGTTGAGTAGTTTCTTCAGCCTTGACTCAAGCAACAATTTCTTCAGTTTGTTCTCTTTGAGAAACCAATTGTCTCCAGGAGCGACATTCCGCTACTTCCATTTAAGTAAGGAGCTGGGTCTACAAGTTATGCCTACAAGTTTCAATCAAAGTAGATTAGGTCATACCTGATGGACATCGTAATACCATACTGCGGAATCTTTCAACATAAGTTTTGATAGACTCTCCCTTCCTCTGCTTTGTGGCAAGAAGGGTTGGGACAGAAACTTTCATATCATCCTTGAAAAATCTGGCTAAGAAGCGCCTTTCTAGATCTACCCATTTTTTGAATGGACCCAACAGGCAGTTTTATAAACCACTCGAAAGCAACACCCTTAAGAGTGTCGATGAACAATCTAGTCAGGATAGTGTCATTTGCTACCACATCTCCGGTCTGTGACTTGAAGTAGTAGACGTGTTGATTTGGCGATCCTGAGCCGTCAAAAGGTTGTAAGGTTGGAGCTTTGAACTTTGACGGATAAGGAGTTCTTCGCGAAGCTCACTCCTGTTAGCAATTGCGTTAAGGCGATACTCTAATTCGACCATCTTAGATGATTGTGTATTTTTCTCCTTTTCACCTTCTTTCTCGTTTTCGGAGGAAGACTCTATGTTTTGAGTTTCACCATCCGAATTTTGTTTTCCCTTTGAATTTGTTCTCCGGGAAGATTCAGGCTTTTGACCTTTCTCCGCAAAGAGCTGAGCCAACATATCCTTTATTTTGGGAAAGGGTCTCTTGCTATGCCTGGATCATGACATGATGTTCGTCTACTCTCTTTGCTAAGTCGTCGGAGTTTCCAGTCATATAGGTGGGATCCTCGTGTGTTACGAAAGAGCTTGAGGATTGAGAATCCGCAATGGCTGAATGTTCTTCATCTGAACTGATCCCCTTGGCTAACCTTTGATAGTTAACCGAGCGTATAGCTCCTGTGCGAGTCTGAATGTACTGATATACTCCTTCGAATTCATCACAGATTTCCCGAACAGTCAGGGAATGACTTCTCTCCGAGTCATCAGAGAAACTGAGGTCTTCCCTCTACCGATCACATTGATAGTAACTTCAGGATATTCAATTTCAGAGATCTTCTTCTTGTGATGACGTTATTGCTTGGCAGGCCTGGCAACATTTGTCAATCGGTCAAATACCGATCGCCGAGGCGCGGATGCACAACAGTGGCATTTTGAAAGGACTACAGAAATAAGTCACTCACATTGACATGAGTGGGGTGCTTATTGCACTGGTCTTTCTCTCGACAAAAACCCCGCAAATCAGAGACTTAGGATAAATTTATGGATGAAGATGGAACCCCCTGCCCATTAGTGGAGGGATTGGTTTTTTGTGAACATGGATCCTCAATCCATGGTCCTCTTTTTTAATTCGACGGGCCACATCGCGTTCGCGAAGGTCGCGTTCTATTCGAATGACATCAGACTGAGGTCTGTATTTTGTTGGTAAGACACAGTTCTGAGACTTGTGTTTATGTTCTGGAACATGCTCCTGAGAGTCATGTTCTGCATTGGAAACACTTCCCTGAAGGTTGTGTTTGTAATTTGCAACGTGTCCACTAGGGTCGCGTTTAGATATTGAAACATGCCCCAGAAGGCTACATTTTGAACTTTGAGCGCCTTCTTGAGGGTTGCACTTAAGCTAAATTATACGAGGCTTGTATTTGGACCCATCAATTTGAAGCTTGCATCCTGTATTAGAGGGGCAGGGTTCTGGCTGAGGCTCGCAAATGCGGCTCTCACATTGATTGAGAGATTGGTTCTCTCGAAGATATGCACGTTGCAAGGATCTTCTCCTCCAACGAGCGACATTCTTCTTAGCCCATTTTAAGGCCTTCACAGCAAGGTCTTCCGGGTTAATGGAGTTTGTCTCTGCACCGGGCCTCTTATGTCCTGTTACACATCATGTTGACGCGGGTGTAGAACTTCCAACTCGTTGAGCAAGTTTGGCAGAGGCTTTGCCTATTCCCTCAGAGGAGGGGCTGTTCGAGTAATCTTGGTC
The DNA here is from genome assembly GCF_001876935.1 of Asparagus officinalis. Lineage (NCBI taxonomy): Eukaryota > Viridiplantae > Streptophyta > Magnoliopsida > Asparagales > Asparagaceae > Asparagus > Asparagus officinalis. The sequence continues at coordinate 76,287,611 of NC_033797.1, forward strand.
GAAGGAGAAGGATTTCTTCGGTACTGTAGCAACAGTTAGAGCTTTGGTCTCCTTAGAGACCTTGCGGATATTGCGCCTAGCCTTGGGGCTAAACGATCCAGAGGAAAAGACTTCTTCGTACTTGGCTTGATCGAACTCTACGACGAGAGTTTTGACCGTCATTCTAGTGAGATTAATGTCGGATTGCGCTACCATTTCTTTATCAGAGAAGTTCGTCCCCAGCAGAGTCGTCATCTTTTGTTTGGTGGAAAATTTGTAATAAGAAAATGAAAGAATTGAATTTGATTTTATTCCTTCTATCTGCTTAGAAAAAGAATGTTTACAACTCTATCAATCTCGATTAGAATTTGAATTACTGATTACAAAAGAGAAGAGAATTCATGTAAATTCTCCCCTTTGTTTAATTCTGGGTCCTTCATGCTAGCGATAGAATGCTTCCTTCGAATGCTCGTATCGAGTTTGCTTTCCGTTGACATTCCGTACGTCTTTCTTTACTGGAATGATTGAAGGAACTCTTAATGAGTTCTTGTTAGATATAGGTGCCCTGCAGGTAATTATTATATATTGTAACAGGACCTATATGTATATAACATCATTGTTCAAAATGATAGTATGCTATTTTGGTCAGATTTATCTGATGTTCTAAATATACAGATAATGTCCTTAGAATAAATACTAGACTATCAGACATTTCGGATAGTGATCGTAATGAAGAGATCTGATTAGTCGGTAACGTATATTCTAAAATGTTTCTAGTTGATGAAGTGTTGAGATAGGATATCATCACTTTGGTTAAGACTAGTGTATGCTCTATTTCTCCTTTTGAAGGAGATGATCAATCTCTTAGATCATTAATGTGAGACATCAAGATACAATATACAGGTGACTCATTAGTGAATGAGTTGACTGAACGACTCGCCGAGGACATCTAGTTGGTAATATACTATACAGGTGACTCATTAGTGAATGAGTTGACTGAACGACTCGCCGAGGACATCTAGTTGGTAATATACTTAACTGTCAAATAGAAGTTCTCAAGTGATATAGTACATAGTAGTCTCTTGACCTGAGGCATGAGTGCAATATCTTATATGTCAGTAAAGATGTATTTAGACTTTTACCTAACCACAGTTCTTATTGAATTGTGCATAACGGTTCTTGTTGGGTACATCCCGAGACATAAGTAGATATTGAGATGCCAAGAAGGGATTCGTCTCTCCCAGTATAGGGGTTGATGTCATAAGATTGTTTGATATAACTATAACCTGGAAATCCTTGGCCAAGGTGAATAAAGATAAACTGAGTGTCAGTTTGATCTTATTGGTTATGAGGGTTTGACAGTTTTCCATACCCTAGGCTTAATAGTTTGACATGGTTTGATGAAGAGACCGGACTGTACAGCATTATCACTAAGTAGTCCTGATAAAATTGTGTAAGCATCTTACAGACATTTATCACAACTTATACCCGGGAGTCTTTATGTGTAGCTAGCACCTCTGTTGTACTTATGGGTATGATCCACTGCCGAGTTCTTAAGTTGGACCCTAGAGTCACACCCAGCGCGTACTTGAATCCTATGAAACACAATTTATAGAGTGATGCGTATGATTGATACGCATATATGATTTTACCGGATACACATAAACGGTTATGTATATCGATAAAATTGGAATGCTATGTGCTTAGGAAATCAATTCTAGTATTTTTCCTATAAAGTTAACTTTTAGTCAACTAGTTGACTTTTTGGTCAACAGTTGACTTGTGGTCAACTCATTGACTTTTTGGTCATATGATGACTTATTAATCAATGATTGAAAAATTATAAAATATCATATTTATGAAATACAATATTGATTTGGTATTCTTATTTATGAAATACACATACCATGTATAATGAGTCATGAGATAAGTCATTTAGTGATATGGTTTGAGCACATGGTTTATTAGCACATGGTTTTGAGATGTAATGATTCATAAGATGATTCATTGCATGACTCACTAGATTAATCATTGATATTTGATGATTCATTGCATGACTCATAGGATGAGTCATTCATGTCATGAACACATTTCACTCTATAAATATGAGCTCTCTTTCTTATGGAAAGGTAAATGAAAAATTGGCTAAGTGGTTTTTCCATAAGAGAATAAAAGAGAGCTCTCCTCTTACTAATTTCTAGCAATCTTGAGTAAGAGAAAGTAGTAGGATTTTAAACTCCTATTTTATCAAGCCCACTTGAAGACTTGGAGATCCACTACGAGGAGATTTTCTACTACAAGGAGAAGGAGCTAGGGGTTATTTGATCTTCTATCAAATCACGCTTCGAAAGTATGACTTTCTAACTCTTGTATGCTCTCTTTAATATAGGAATTATGTTAGATTTAATTAGGATGGTCCTACTATGTATTTTATGCTCTCTACATGCATAGCATAATTATACATATAGTCTTCCGTTGCGTATTTTGCATGTATTTAGCATGAATTTCCTTCATGGTATCAGAGCCATGGTTCCATCTAATTAAATCTTAACATGCATATCTAACTCATCGAGGACTTTATTCTTGCTTCTAATTACTAGTTTAATTAAAAGATGTTTTAATAAAACTAGTTAATTTATTCAAGTTGTTTTGTAATTAATTATACTAGTTGTTGATTCAAAAATGTGATTTTTGGTTCATATGTTTTTAGGAGTAAAAACACTTGTATAAATTGCAAAACACTTATTTACAACTAGTGTAGTTGTATGTTAGAAGCATGATAGTCCTATTTGAGTTAGGATAATCCCTATGTTATCTAGTTTTCCAATTTGTTGCATAACTAGATAGATGCATATTTCTTAATGTTGATTAAGTTATATGTTTTATATCATCTTGTGTGGATGTTATGTTTATGGATGGTAGTGGACAACGATTCTCTTGCATTTATTGTATTGATGTAATATAGCTAAAAATGTAATTTTATTTTTGACCTCTTTCCTCCCCGAGCATGGGCTACGCCTATGGGTTTTGGCACTTGCTCACCGATCATGGGCTACGCCTACAGGTATAGGCCCTTGTTCGGGTGTGGGGGGTATGGTTATTTAGTTTAGTTATTTCATTTATGGCTTTTATTTTACATTCAATGCAATATTATTATCCATCCTACGAGATGGTTTTTTCATTATAAATGGGGCTTGCACGTCCTATGTGTCACGCCCCGCTTCCCAAAATACCCGGGAATCGGAACGTAAACAAGCCCGCGACGTATTAGATCAAGGAGAATAAATAAAATTAAATGCTTCTCCTCAACCTAATACGCTAAGCGTCTGGAAATAAGTACAATGCGAAGCCACAGGTCCCCGATCATAATAGCAAGAATATAATAGACAAACTCAGAATAAAAATAGACATATCATCAACAGTAAATCATCCCAGACATAAAATATGGGTCCAACATACCCTTATTACAAAACGGTCCAACTAAAAATATAAAAATACATAGTCCAACAAAATAAAGGGAAGTACTATAAAAAGAACTAAATCTCTCAAAATACTAAAAGAGAAATACTGCATAAATAATCTAATATCCCTCAACAACTACAGAAAAAATGTCTAAGCTCCCGCTTGCTCTTCTGCTCCATCTGGAATACACTCCGACTGCAAGGCATCTCCATACTGGACCTGTCCGTCATCTAAATCTGACGTACACCAGAGAAAACAGGTGTATGTCAGGTGTATGGCACACAGCAAGATCCCAAAAGGAAGAATAGAACGGTCGTGCGACCAATGCAATAATGGTAATAACAATAATAAAAGCATGGAACTGGAAACTAATAATCTAAAGAAATCATCCAAATATCAAAGTCATACAACTAGATGGAATTAATACTTAAAAATCTACAACTCGAGACGTAGTACGTCGAGCAAAATAATCCAAACAAGGAAACCCTCATGTATATACCATATACCTCAAATTGTAGATGATTAAATATTAATCCCGATCTAGGTATGGAAAGAAACTTAACTGGCCTATATCTCACAATGATCCAAACACATCCAAGTAACAATTCAAGTAACTAGCCATCCTATAACAGATCACTGGTCCAACCGTCTAACCCCAATGCGTATCGGTTCACTGGCCCAACAGACTAACCCAGTGCGTATCGGTTCACTGGCCTAACAAACTATCCAGTGCGTATCGGTTCACTGGCCTAACAAACTAATCCAGTGCGTATCGGTTCACTAGCCTAACAGACTATCCAGTGCGTATCGGTTCACTGGCCTAACAAACTAATCTAGTGCGTATCGGTTCTCTGGAGCGACCCTAGAGGATACATAAATAGTCACGTCTAATCACATGTACCAAGATTTCCCATCCCGGCTCTTCTTATTTTCTAAGCCAACAACACACAAGCCTCTAAATCTTATTCATGTCACACAGATCACTATAGTCATAAACTCCTAACGATTCTCAATTATAATAAAGAATGATAAATACAATAAATACTAATTAATAGTGTCGTGGATCATGAACAAGAATCGTGAACAACTACTAGTAACAGTACAAGATGAAACTACATCTATCAAATAAATATACATGAAATATCAAAATTTCCAATCATCATGCTCATAAATTTATTAATTCCAAAATAAATCCTTTTAATTTATTCCTCATAAATTATTCAAAAATAACCTTTTAAATATATTATTATTATATATTATTCCATATGAACAGTAACTGTTTTATTTTTTTGTTCTTTTTAATTATTCTAATTTTCTTTTTCAATAACAACTCTTAAAATTTATCTAGCTTTCAAAATGCAAGCTTGTCATTTTATATTCATCATTTCACAAGTAATCTACCACAATAATACTTAACAACATTCATCATCATCCCACGCATAATATCATAATCTAAACAACATATATAATAAATAACATATATAGAAATTGTAATGGTAATGAGGTGACGCGGGATCTTGCATATACTTAATTAACAGTATATCAAAAATAGTAAAGACAAGACAAAGGATGTGAGATCTTGAGAGAGGAGAGAGAGAGGGTATGGTCAGAGAGGGATGGAGAGGAGATTTGTACCTGATTTATTTATGGGAAGAGAGAGATGATGGGGGGAGATATTATGCGATTTGAAAGAGAAGGATTGGAGAGAGAGGAAATTTGATTACTGTAGATATATTTGGTATGATTTTGAACGTGATTGTTAGGGGATTGGATTTGGATTTGGAGGAGAGATTTGATTATGGGAAAAATATTTGAGAGAGATAATAAGATGATTGAACGTGATTTGGGATTGATTGGGGAGATTATGGATAGAAATCAAAAGATAATATTAAGGGGAGAGAATCAGGGAGGAAATTAGTGAGGGAAAAGATTATGGGAAATATTCTACATAATATTAAAAATAATCATAATATTAATAAATTATTAACAACCAGATATCTTTATATTTATATTTATATGATATTGTACTATGTTCAGTTTTATATCAATAATAACAAGGTCATTTATAATGTCAGTGACCAAATAATCATAAAAAATTCACTAAACTATAAATTAATATTTAGCAGAACTAATAAATAACGGACGATATATTTTATTTATTTATTTATTTTAAAAACTCATAAAATTCTAAAAATTGGGAAATATATTAATAAGATAAAATCTAACATTTTAAATACTGAAAAAAAATTATTTAAATACGTATCAAAAATTCATGGTCCTTACACTATGTATATGTGAATGTAATAATACATGATTTGCAAGGGAGCTAGCAATGTAAGAAGTTGCAAATTGCTTGCCAAAATGTAATTAGTGTAGTTGCATTTTATTCCCTTAGTTGTCCACTACCATTCCATATTGCTTTTACATATGTTGATATGTTGGTTGTGCTCCAATTGTAGATGTCAATATAATTGGGTGCTATATTCTACAAAGTTTATATCTCTATCTCATTAGAGAATAGTTTTTATTATAAAAAACTCATTTTTAAACTTTGTGAGACATGGCAATAAGAGTTTATTGACCATAGAGTGGTGAGACCGACATTAACATAGTGTTAGTGTGAAAGATAAATAAACCTAAAGCAGTTAAAAGAGATGTATTTAGAATGAGCTTTTAACTAGTGTCAAGGAAAGTAATTATGAGATATAGCTCATGGGGTGATGCCCAACTTAAGATTAGGGGTGATGCCCAATCTTTCGCGCTATAGTCTTAAAGAGAAGTGGTTACTTAATTAAGGTCCGATAAATATTCCCGGTGAATAGCTCGGAACCCTCCCACCAATCTTGCGCTTTCCTGGCTAGTTTAATTGTTGCAAGTATAAATATAGAGCATCTTTAAACTATATCAAGTTCGATTACGGTAAAAGATTTGAGAAATCGTCCGTAGCCCTCCATCATTTTAGTTAAATACTATTAAGCTTATAAATACTATGTTTGTTGGCATACGTCAAGGCATAACTATTCTATGGCTAAATAGTATTCATCTGTATATAAGATATAAGGATAGCTTAAGTTGGTTATGCAACTTTGTTGGCATACGTCAAGAGTTTGCATAAGTTAAATTTAAGCCAGTCAAGAAATGATGGGTACAAACTTGACTAGCATTTTATGATTTGTTGGCATACGTCAAGGTCATAAAAGACTAGGGGTAAAATCATATCAAGAATTACAAGAGTGTAAAAGACAAAAGTTGTCTACCAATTATTAAATGTGTCAATTTGTTGACATACGCCAAGGATGATGCATTCAAATGATAATTGGATCTTGATCCCACTTGAAAACAATGAGTTGTTTTTCGATCACCTCTTATAAGGTTTTGAGGGGCTCGAAAAATAGTGGGAGGCATAACTTAGATAAAAATAAACCAAATCTATTTTATGTATTGAACATCTGCTAAAATACCTTTTCTCTCTCTTTCAGGCCATTATGTCTGGTTTAAAACTCCTATTGGAACAGAACAAGTTAACCGGTCCTAATTACAAAGACTAGTTGAGGAATGTTAAAATTGCCCTAACTTATGACAAAGTAGCATATGTCCTCACTACGCCCGAACATGTTCTAGGCCTAGAACCCACTATAGCGGAAACTGAAATCCGCAATACATGGGATAAAGATTGTTCACTTGCTCAATGCCTCACCATTGCCTCTATGGATTTGGTCCATCAGAGGCAACATGAGAATATGGATATCAGATCCATATTTCGTAATACAGAAGAACTGTATAGCGAGCAACCGTGACAAATGAAGTACGCGGCGTCTAGGAATCTGTTCCAGACGAAAATGAATGTGGGATCTTCTGTTGGGGATCATGTCCTCAAAATGATCGCCTATGTTAATGAGTTTGAACTTTTGAACGTAGGCCTAGATGCAGATAGATATACAGATATCATTCTGCAGTCCTTGACACCAGCATACTCCCGATTCATATCACAGTTTTTGATGATGGATCTGGAGCCCACTCTTCCTTCCTTACTTAATTTGTTAAGACAGGTAGAAAGTTCTTTGAAAAAGGGACAAACACCAGCCTTGGCTATAGGGCAATCTTCTTCCTCTTCTGGGAAATTGGTTGCTAAGAAAAAAGGAATGAAGAAAACTACTAAACCAAGGAAAGGTGTTAAGAAGGCTGTTAAGAAGGATAAAGGAAAGGCAAAAATGATGACAGCAGAATGCTTCCATTGTCATAAGTCAGGACATTGAAGGAAAGGCAAAAATGATGACAGCAGAATGCTTCCATTGTCATAAGTCAGGACATTGGAAAAGGAACTACCCAGAATACCTAGCCTCACTCACCAAGAATAAAGCAAGTTGTTGCTTCATCTACAGGTGTGTTTGTTACTTAGAATTGTTTTTCTATAAATCATACATCCTGGGTATTAGATACCGAATCAGGATCTCACATCTGTAATTTGTTACAGGGACTTAAAAGTTATAGAAAACTTGGAGCTGGAGAGATGACCATGCAAGTTGGTAATGGTACAATAGTTGCAGCACTTGCAGTAGGGGATTTTCATCTAGCTTTACCAAATGGAAACGTTTTGATTTTAAATAGCTGCTATTTTGTACCAACTATGATGTGTAATATAATATCCATATCTTTATTAGATAAAGATGGATATGTATTTAAGCTGGAGAACAATGTTATGAATATCATATTTAATCAAAAGTTGATTGCTTATGGAACATTGTGCAATGGCATCTATATTCTTAATCAAAACACAATTCTGAACACTCATCACACTAATAAAAGAAAGCACTCAGTAATAAATGACGCTTTCTTATGGCATTGCAGACTTGATCACATTAATAAAGAAAGACTTGGCGAGCTTAATAAGCATGGATATTTAGATCTATTTGACTTTGAGTCTTATGAGACTTGCAAGTCTTGTCTTAAAGGTAAAATGACCAAGACTCCATTTACAGGAACTGGAGTAAGAGTTACAGAACTCTTAGGACTGATACATAGTGATGTATGTGGTCCTATGTCTACAATGGCCAGAGGTGGCTACTCCTACTTTATTACTTTTACTGATGATTTTTCAAGGTTTGGACATGTGTTTTTGATGAAACACAAATCTGAAGCACTTGAGAAATTTATCGAGTACAAAAATGAAGTAGATAACTAAACGAGCAAGAAAGTTAAAATTCTTCGATCGGATCTCGGAGGTGAATACTTGAGCTCGGAATTCTTAGGTATTTTAAAAGAGAATGAGATTCTCTCTCAGGTTACTCCACCCTTTACACCACAGCTTAACAGCGTGTCAGAAAGAAGGAATCGTACCCTATTAGATATGGTACGTTCCATGATGAGTAACACTGAGTTACTTTTTTTATTTTGGGGGTATGCATTAGAAACAGCAACACACTTACTGAATAGGGTTCCAACTAAAGCAGTGCCTAAACCTCATACTAAACCTCCATATGAGATATGGAGTGGGAAGAAACCACATCTTACTTATATTAATATTTGGGGATGTCATGCTTATGTAAAGAAGCAAGATCCCAAAAAGTTAGAGGCACGCTCAGTATTATGCAAATTTGTAGGATATCCAAGGAATTCCATTGGATATCAATTCTACCACATCGATGAACAAAAGATAATTGTTTCTCGGCATGCCACCTTCTTAGAGAAGGAATTTCTTGAAAAAGAAATTAGTGGGAGCATGGTAGAACTGGAAGAAATTTCAGAGATACAAAATATTACTGATAAATTAGTGGAACCAGCAAATTCAGTTATACCAGAAGAACCTCAACCACTCCACAGATATCCAAGGCGATCTCATGCACCAAAGAAACAATATAATTTTTCAGTTGAAGGTGGCATGTTAGATCGGGATGATGACGAACCTTTAAGTTATCAGCAAGCCTCTCAGAGTAGGGACTCTGTTGCTTGGCTTGATGCAATGAAATCTGAAATAGACTCTATGTACACCAACAAAGTATGGATATTAGACAATGCTCCTAAAGGGGTAATACCCATAGGTTGCAAATGGTTGTTTAAGAAAAAGTTGGGTGTAGATGGAAAAGTAGAGACTTTTAAAGCTAGACTGGTAGCTAAAGGTTTTCGTCAAAGACCTGGTTTGGACTACGATGAAACTTTTTCTCCAGTGGCTATGCTCAAGTCTATTCGGATCCTACTTGCTATAGCTGCTCACTATGACTATGAGATCTGGCAAATGGATGTCAAAACTGCATTTCTAAATGGTGATTTAGAAGAGTGCATATATATGACGCAACCAGAGGGTTTTGTAGTCAGTGGGAGCAATGGAAAAGCATGTAGATTACTTAAATCCATTTATGGACTGAAGCAAGCATCGCGGAGATGGAACATCTGTTTTGATGATGCTATCAAAGAGTTTGGTTTCATCAAAAATCCAAATGAACCATGTCTATATAAAAGGATAATTGGGAGTATTATATCGTTTCTTATTTTATATGTAGACAATATACTCTTAATCGGTAATGACATACCGTCATTACAAGCGGTTAAAATTTGGCTATCAAAAAGATTTTCCATGAAAGATTTAGGTGAAGCATCCTATGTACTGGGTATTCAGATCTATAGAGATAGATCTAAAAGGATGTTAGGATTATCGCAATCTAGATACATTGGCAAAGTGCTAAAACGGTTTAGCATGGAAAATTCCAAGAAAGGTTTTGTACCTGCATCTCCTGGAATATCCCTCTCTAAAAAGATGTCTCCCCAGACTGATGAAGAGAGGAAACGCATGAGTCTAATTCCTTATGCCTCGGCAGTAGGATCGATCATGTATGCCATGTTATGTACTAGACCAGATATCGCTTATTCACTCAGTTTGGTAAGTAGATACCAATCTGATCATGGAGGAGATCACTGGAAAGCGGTCAAGAATATACTTAAGTACCTTAAAAGGACTAAGGAGTTATTTTTGATATACGGTAAAAGTGACCTCCGAATGGAGGCTTTTTCCGACTCAAGCTTTCAGAGCGATATCGATGATAGTAAGTCTGTATAAGGATATATTTTCACCCTCAATAGAGGGGCTGTCAGCTAGAAAAGTTCCAAGCAGGATACAATAGCAGACTCGACTATGGAAGCTGAATACATTGCAGCCAATGATGCAGCTAAAGAAGCTATCTGGATGAGGAAGTTCCTTTTAGAGCTGGAAGTTGTTCCCACCATTAAAGATCTAGTACCTTTATACTGTGATAATAATGCTGCAATAGCTCTAACAAAGGAACCTCGCTCTCACCATAAGTCCAGACACATTCTGAGGAAGTATCACTTGATCAGGGAGATAGTTGATCGCCGGGAGATCAAGATTGAAAGAGTAGAGACAAAAGATAATATAGCAGATCCATTCACAAAGGCAATTGCTCGTTCACAATTTGAGAAACTTGTTGAGCTATTGGGTATTAGATACTATAATTGGCCTTAGTGCAAGTGGGAGTTTGTTAGATATAGGTGCCCTGCAGGCAATTATTGTATATTATAACAGGACCTATATGTATATAACATCCTTATTCAAAATGATAGTATGCTATTTTGGTCAGATTTATCTGATGTTCTAAATATACAGACAATACCCTTAGAATAAATACTAGACTATCAGACATTTCGGATAGTGATCGTAATGAAGAGATCTGATTAGTCGGTAACGTATATTCTAAACTGTTCCTAGTTGATGAAGTATTGAGATAGGATATCATCACTTTGGTTAAGACTAGTGTATGCTCTATTTCTCCTTTTGAAGGAGATGATCAATCTCTTAGATCATTGATGTGAGACATCAAGATACAATATACAGGTGACTCATTAGTGAATGAGTTGACTGAATGACTCGCCGAGAACATCTAGTTGGTAATATACTTAACTGTCAAATAGAAGTTCTCAAGTGATATAGTACATAGTAGTCTCTTGACCTGAGGCATGAGTGCAATATCTTATATGTCAGTAAAGATGTATTTAGACTTTTACCTAACCACAGTTCTTATTGAATTATGCATAACGGTTCTTGTTGGGTACATCCCGAGACATAAGTAGATATTGAGATGCCAAGAAGGGATTCGTCTCTCCCAGTATAGGGGTTGATGTCATAAGATTGTTTGATATAACTATAGCCTGGAAATCCTTGGCCGAGGTAAATAAGATAAACTGAGTGTCAGTTTGATCTTATAGGTTATGAGTTTAATATCTACAAACACTAATTGAGCAAATAGGGTTTGACAGTTTTTCATACCCTAGGCTTAATAGTTTGACATGGTTTGACGCAGAGACCGGACTGTACAGCATTATCACTGAGTGGTCCTGATAAAATTGTGTAAGCATCTTACAGACATTTATCACAACTTATACCCGAGTAGTCTTCATGTGTAGCTAGCACCTCTGTTGTACTTGTGGATATGATCCACTGCCGAGTTCTTAAGTTGGGCCCTAGAGTCACACCAAGCACGTACTTGAATCCTATGAAACACAATTTATAGAGTGATGCGTATGATTGATACGCATATATGATTTTACCGGATACACATAAACGGTTATGTATATCGATAAAATCGGAATGCTATGTGCTTAGAAAATGAATTCAAGTATTTTTCCTATAAAGTTAACTTTTAGTCAACTAGTTGACTTTTTGGTCAACAGTTGACTTGTGGTCAACTCATTGACTTTTTGGTCATATGATGACTTATTAATCAATGATAGGAAAATTATAAAATATCGTATTTATGAAATACAATATTGATTTGGTATTCTCATTTATGAAATACACATACCATGTATAATGAGTCATGAGATGAGTCATTTAGTGGTATGGTTTGAGCACATGGTTTATTAGCACATGGTTTTGAAATGTAACGATTCATAAGATGATTCATTGCATGACTCACTAGATTAATCATTGATATTTGATGATTCATTGCATGACTCATAGGATGAGTCATTCATGTCATGAACACATTCCACTCTATAAATATGAGCTCTCTTTCTTATGGAAAGAATAATAAAAAATTGGCTAAGTGGTTTTTCCATAAGAGAATAAAAGAGAGCTCTCCTCTTACTAAACTTTAGCAATCTTTGAGCAAGAGTAAGTAGTAGGATTTTAAAAACCCGGGGGTGGATATCTTGCCTTGTGTCTCAAGAAGACTCCCATTTTATCAAGCCCACTTGAAGACTTGGAGATCCACTACGAGGAGATTTTCTACTACAAGGAGCAAGAGCTAGGGGTTATTTGATCTTCCATCAAATCACGCTTCGAAAGTATGACTTTCTAACTCTTGTATGCTCTCTTTAATATAGGGATTATGTTATATTTAATTAGGATGGTCCTACTATGTATTTCATGCTCTCTACATGCATAGCATAATTATACATATAGTCTTCCGTTGCGTATTTTGCATGTATTTAGCATGAATTTCCTTCAGTTCTAAGAACTCAGAATGAGTTCAAACTCTATGCCAAGAGTTGTTTGAACCGTAAATTGGTTAATAGCCAAGTATCCCCACTTTCTGTTGCTGAAGAATGCCTTAAGGAATTCGATTCAAAAAGCTCAATCTCTCTGATCTAATCTCCCCAGAATTGATCCCCAACTCAGTTGAGTTTGTTGATATTTATATAGGGATTGAGGGGTGTAACTGGCCCTTTAATACGCTCCTTAATAAGGTTTAGTTTCCCTATTAATCGGGTGTAACAACCCACTTAAACCGCTCCCCAGATCGTGGGTGAAAAATAGTTTTTGGAATTGTTTAGATCACATTTGAATAGGTCAAACGTAAGTTCTGCATTACTGGGCATGAACCTTGCGTTTGAACGCAGCATTGGGAAGCTGCATTAGCAGCTGAATTAAGCAGCGTTGGCAGTGGTTAGAAGATGTGTTAGCAACATTTAAAAGCTGCGTTTGGCAGTGTATGGAAGCTACGTTGGCAGATTTCGGAGGCTGTGTTTGCGGCCGAACATGAGCTGCATTGGCAGTTGAGTTGAAGCTACGTTTGCAGCATTTGGAGCTGCGTTTGTAGCTGAATTAGAGCTGCGTTGCTTTGGCTTTGGAACGCGGCTATTTGTGTTTCATTGCAGAGATGAGTTCTGTGCCTTGGAATGAAGAGATTGTTGACTTGTAATCTCTTCTGGAATAGCGTCACAAAGAACATTGTTCTGTAATACTTGCTTTAGCCTTTTTTTTAAATATGAGAGCTATCAGATTGCAACTCTTGCTGTTGATTGTAAAGTCTATTGAATCACAGCTTTTCATCGATTATCGCGAAGGTCATTGCATTGCAACCTTTCTCGATCTACGTGAGAATACTCCAATTGTAGCCTTCTTTTATTAACGTGAAAGTCATTTGTTTGTAACTTTCTTTATCGGATTACTGATGTGGAAATCGTCAGGTTGTAACTTCTATTATTTGTATTTGATGGGTATTAGCTATCTTGGTATGATTTTTAAACAGCCTATATTTTTAACAGAAGTTTGTTGCGATTTGAGAAACTTTATGGATTTATCATCCTATTGAAGAGGATTGATAAATTGATTGTGTTAGAGGTATAGTGTTAACTTGATAGGATTGTGTTGCGATTTGAGCAACTTTGTGGACTTATTATCCTATTGAAGAGAATTGATAAGTTGATTGTGTCAGAGGTATAGTGTTAACTTGACAGAAATTTATTACGATTTAAGCAACTTTGTGAACTTATCATCCTATTAAAGATGATTGATAAGTTGATTTTATCAGAGGTATAGTGTTAACTTGATAGGATTATGTTACGATTTAGGAAACTTTGTGTACTTATCATCCTATTGAAGAAGATTGATAAGTTGATTTTATCAGAGGTATAGTGTTAACTTGACAGTATTATGTTACGATTTGGGAAACTTTGTGGACTTATCATCCTATTGAAGAAGATTGATAAGTTGATTTTGTCAAAGGTATAGTGTTAACTTGATAGTTTTGAGAATTCATTGTTCATTTGAGAAATAACAAATAATCAACCCCTAATCTTGAGTAAGACTAAGCTGGGGAATAAGGAAGCTTCATAATTTACATGGGTAATATTTCTTGAGAAATTTCCCGTTAATTGACATCATGAGCCTATCACCTTTTTGATTAATGAAACAACAAGCTCCACTCGAGTAGACTGACTCTACTACGAATGGTCCTTCCCATTTGAGATTAACTCCGTTGGGGATTATTTTTACAGTTGACAGAGGTGTTTTGTTGAACATGCCAACTTAGAAGATTCAACCCCCACTCCATCTTAGGAGAATCCGATGCTGAATGGTCAGCTAAGAAATATACCAAGACTTGTTCTTTAACAACCTTTTGAGGCATGAATCGCATCTTGTGTTGCGATAACGATATAGCCCCTTTTGTGACATGGCGGTTCAATGAAGACAGTCTTGTCATGAGCATCCAAGCGAATATCAAGGCTAGGCATTCTTTCTCCTGACCTTTTTAGACACACTTGTCCACTGCTGGTTGTCAAGTAGATCGGGATGGACCCATATTATCTCTCCTTTCGGAGTAGCAATGGTTACAACCCTTTATCTCTCTGAGCATGTATGTCAGTGTTTATCAAGTGTAGCTCCCTTTTAGGGATCGGGATCACACCGATTAGAGCTTGAACTGGTGAAAAACTCTCGAGTTGGACTGACACCATGTTGGTGGTCATTATTTTCTGCCTTAGTTTTAGCTTCGAGCCTGGCAATAATTTATTCAAACTTTTCACCTTAGGAGACAAGTTGTTTCCAAGAACGGCATTCCGCAACCCCCATTTGGCCTAGGAGGTTGGTCTGTAAATTGTGTCGACAGGTTTTCACCAGTGCAAACTGTGTCATACCTGTTGGACATCGAAGAGCCACGCTTTGGAACCTTTCAATGAAAGCTTTGATGGGCTCTCCCTCCTTCTGCTTAGTGACAAGAAGGGTAGTGACTTCTATGTCGTCTTTAAGAATCTTGACAAAAAGAGTCTCTCTAGATCCGCCCACTTCTGGATACATCCGGCAGACAATTTTATAAACTATTCAAAGGCAACCCCCTTGAGGGTGACGATGAACAACTAAGTCAGCATGGCATCATTTGCTACTACATTCTCAGTCTGTGACTTGAAATAGTAGATGTGTCGATTCGGTGATACCATGCCGTCAAAAGCTTGCAAAGTTGGGACTTTGAACTTTGGAGGATAATGGGTTATATTCCATTCGGCAGGATAAGGCCTGACAACTCCCTCATCTTGGAGCTCGTGTCTATTAGCAATAGCATTGAGACGGGCTTCTAGTTCTTGCATTTTAGCTGACTGAGAATTCTGCTCATTCTCGACATCTCTTCCTTCTTCAGAGGAAGATTCTATGTTGTGAGCTTCCTGATTAGAAGTTTCACTCCCATTAACCTTTTCCTTTCCCTTTGAATTAACAAGTCAGGATGAAGATGACCCTCCTCTTCGGGAAGATTTGCGCTTGGGCGGTGAATTTGTTTTTGGGGACTTGGCCCTGTCTGCGATAATCTGAGCCATCAAGACCTGGAGTTCATCGATGGCCTCCTACTGTGCTTTGAGCATGGCTTGTTGCTCATCAATTCTCTTTATAAGATCATCAGGATATCCTGCCATATAAGCGGAGCTCTCATGTTCTATAAAAGAGCTAGAGGATTAGGACTCTATGATGGTTGAGTGTTCATCATCAAACTCAATTCCTTTAGCCAACTTCTGGTAGTTGACAGGAGGTATAACTCCCTTTCGAGTCCGACTGTGTTGATAGATTCCATCAGACTCAATCGGGATCTCTTTCAATCCAGGAGCCCTTCAAATCTAGAGATTGATAACCTCCCTCTACCGATCATATTGGAAGGAACTCCAAGGTATTCATCCTCCAAAGTTTTCCTCCTATGATAACGTCATCGTTTGTTGGGCAAAGCAATGTTTGTTAATCGATCGAACACTGATGGTTTGGCCGAATGTGAACAGTATTAACATCCCAAGAGGACCGTAAAAATCAGTTCTTCACATTGACATGAATGAGTGACTTGTCGCACCGGTCTTTCTCTCGATAAAAACTTTCTCAAACCCACTGCAGGGACTCGAGGAGAGTTACTCACTAAATGTGAGTTTTGAACTGGAACCCCCAGTCTATGATTGGACGGGACTGGCTTTTGATGAACATGGATCTTGTTGAGATGACTAGAATCCGTTGACTTCTTATGTCCACCCTTCAGTTTAGTCACACTATGAATAACCCAGTACGGGGGTCTCGCTACGAATAACTTCAGGTCCTGTATTGGGTTTGGCACTTGGAAAGTGAGATTCGCATTTAAGTTTGGCAACACGAGGGTCGCATTCTTCAGTGATGATGCGGGGGTCGTGTTTTGATTGGGAAACGTGAAGCTGAAGTTTGCTTTCAACACGGACTTGAGGTCCGCGTTTTGGCTGTGAAACACGCCATTGAGGGTTGTGTTTAGTCTGGTTCCCGCGAAGCTCATGTTTGGGTTCATAAGAGCGAGTCTCACATTCTAAAGTCGAAACGCGAAGCTCAGGGTCGCGTTTAGGCTCAAAAACACAAATCTCGCATTGGTTGGAGGATCGGCTTTCTCGGAGTTGTGCGCGTCACTGGGACCTTCTCTTTCGTTGAGTAGTGTTTTTCTTGGCTTGTTTTAAGGCTTTTCTAGCAACATCATCATCCGTACTAATCAGGTTTGTTGTGACAATAGGCCTCTTATGACCCGATACCATTTGTTTAGGCACGGGTGAATGGCCTCTAAATCGATTGACGAGTTTAGTTGGAGCTAAGTCCTCCTCTTCTGCAGAAGGACTGTATGAACCGCCTGATCCATAGGAAAGGCACTTCTTTGGCAAATCAATGATAGGAGCAATCCTTGTCTCTTTGGAGACTTTGCGAATCTTGCGCATAGCCTTGGGGCTAAGGGATCCGGAGGAGAAAAACTCCTCGTACTTGGCTTGATCGAACTCCACAGAAAGAGTTTAAACGGTAGTTCCAGCGAGTTTGACATCAAATTGTGCCACCACCTCTTCATCGGTAAAGAAGCTAGTCTCCAACGGAGTCGTCATTTTTTGTTTGTGGGAAAACTTGTGAGAAAAATAAGAATAAAATTTGTATTAATCTCCCTAACTGACTTAGGAAAAGAATGAATACAGTCTCTCACAGTAATCTCTCTCTAACTAACTTAGAAAAAAAATTATAATTTCTCTAATTGGTTTTCCGATTTATAAAAGAAGGAAGGAATCGACAGAGATCCTTCCTTTTGTTTAAAGCTGGGTTCTTCTTGGTGTTGATGGGAGCTTGATTCTTGTATCTCGTTGACGATTCGAACGCTTCGCTTCGTGGAACTTGGTTGATTCCTCTTGATTTGACATTAAGGAAAACTTGCAAGGTAAGTTTGGAACTCCTAACAAGTTAAAGAACTCTTAACGAGTTTAAAACTCTATGAAAGAATTGACTTGATCTAACTAAAATCGGTTTACGGTCAAGGAGAAGAAATCCCCACGAACAGCTTCTAAGGATGCTCAAAACTCTCTAAGATCCGATCCTCCCAAAAATGATATGCTAGAAGATCTGATTTAAGCTGATTTTAAGCTATTTATAGGGTATTAAGGGGTGTAACTAACCCCTGAAATTGCTCCTAAGTGGGGTGTAATCCCCCTCAAATTGTGGGAAATGGTTTTAGAACCGTTTAGCTCGTGTTTGAATGATTCAATCGTGAAATTCGCGTTCTAGGCATGAACTCTATGTCTTGAACTTGGAACGTGGCATTGAGCTCTGCGTGTTGAGCTGAGAACGTGGTAGTGAACCCTGTGTTCTGTTCTTAGAACGTAGAGGTGAGCTTTGTGTTTTGTTCTTTGGACACAGAGGTGAGCTCTGCGTATTGAATCTGGAACGCAACGATGAGCTCTACATTTTGAGCTTGGCGTGTAGCAACGAGCTCCCCATCTTGATCTTGGAACGCGACGATGACCTCCGCGTCTTGATCTTAGAATGCGGTGATGACCTCCACGTTTTGATCTTAGAACGCGGCGATGACCTCCGTGTCTTGATCTTAAAACGCGGTGATGACCTCCGTGTTTTGATCTTAGAAAGCGGCGATGACCTCCACGTCTTGATCTTGGGACGCGACGATGACCTATGCATCTTAATCTTGGAACACGGCGATGACCTCCGCGTCTTGTTATTGAAACACGAGAATGACCTCCACGTGTGGGCTTGAAGAGATCGTCAATTGTAATCTCTTTTACAAAGATCATCGTTTTGTAATCCTTACATTTGGCTCTTTGAAATGTGAGAGTTGTTAATTTGTAACTCTCGTATATTACGAAAGTTATCAAATTGTAACTTTCATCTATCATTGTGAAGGTTATCAGATTATAACCTCCATCGATTGACGTGAAAGTCTCATAATTGTAACCTTCTAAAAGTTATCAAATTATAACTTTCATCATTGGTGTTTGACGGGGATCAGCTATCCTCAGTAATTTTTAGACAACCTACAACCAGCAATGATCCCAGCTTAGCTGACTCCCTGAGTCGACATCATCTTATGTCGACTTGAAGGGGGGGTACTTGTCAGTCCTTTTGTCAAAGACAACTCGCAACGAGCCCACTCGACCAATTATTCAACGCCTCGCGAGATCGACTCGAAAGTTGTTACTTCTTGGCCAAGCTAAAGGACTTCGACCTCGAGCTTCCCCCACTGACAATGTCAATGTCGCATTTAATGCTTGGCAGGTACCATCATGCCTCTAGCCCTGATAGTCTTCATGACTCACCGAACCACATCAAGCTTTGGAAGGTTCTAATCGATGGAGGAGTACTGGGAGATATGACAGTTATCGAGGAAGGTCAAAATCCTGGGCCCGAGACGACAGCGAAAAGGAGTGCTATTATTAGGGAGAGAATGATCACATTCAGTTCAAATGTTCCCAGATACGTGATGATTTGAAGAGTATTAGATAGATGAAGCTTCAAGAAAATGGGAAGAATGCGGACTCTTCGGTGGTTGTGTGTGATGAAGATGTGGTTTTATTAATGCAGAGTACATGTATTGATGCGAGTAACACTTGGGTGTTAGATTCTGCAGCCTCTATGAACGTTTGTAATAACAAAAACTATTTTAACACATTGAAAACAGATGAAGAATTTGACGATGTGATTGTTGGAAACAACGAGAAGATAAAGGTTGAAGGTGTTGGAAATGTTCGCCTCAAGCTTCACACTGGGAAGGTCAGAATTCTTCATCATGTGAGATATGTACCGTCATGTGGTGCTAATTTAATTTCGTTGGTGAGATGGCATCACGTGGGTACAAGCATGTGGGTGAAGGAGAATGGTGCAAAGTGTATAGAGATGGTGATTTGATTTTGCGAGGGAGGAAGAATAGGGGTGAAGGAGAATGGTGCAAAGTGTATAGAGATGGTGATTTGATTTTGCGAGGGAGGAAGAATAGCAACCATATTTGCTATTTAAGAGATGGTGATTTGATTTTGCGAGGGAGGAAGAATAGCAACCATATTTGCTATTTAGATGGGCGATCCATTAATAGTGTAAATTACTCTTCTCAGACTCTTGTCCATAAGGAAGAGGTGAAGAACAAGAAGAAGAGAGTGAGTTTTTCTGAAGCCGTTGAGACACTTGGAGATTTTTCGTCGAGGGAGGATATGTTGGGTATCAACTCAAACTCCAAGTTAGTATAGTGCTTTTAATTCTTTATAGAACTTCATGAGAATTAGATAGGGTTAGAGATCTATCATGATTAGGAGTTTGGGTTTCAACATGATTAGAAGTTTGAATCTTATTCTAATTAGGAAGTTAGGCTAAAGATAGGGTTTTGGTTTCCCTATATATGTCCTTCTATTGTTAGAGGAAAAACTAAGAAGAAGAAAAAGTGTAGAGAAAAAGATAGAGAGAGGGTTTGGCAGTTTTTGTCCTTGTAAAAGATTATAATTTGGAGGTAATAGTAGATTGATTTTAGTCTCGTGGTTTTTTCCTGTTGAGGGTTTTCCACGTTAAATCTTGTGTGATTTTATTTGCTGCGTTTGTACGGTTTTAGGGTTTTTGTGAGATCTAAAAATCCCTACAAGAAGCACTTGCACTTTAAAGTTGCATAAGATAATACGGTGTTTATATCAAGTATTTAGAATGGGATCATCACAAATTTATTACGGGGTTTGCTTGTCCAGCTACATATTAAAACACAAATGAAATTTATTACAGGGTCATAAACTTTTAACACCTGGTGCTAATTATTAAAAATATTATAGTTAAAATTTAAATTTTAAAAAGAAGTATTGTATGTTTTCCCAAATTTTATTTTTTTTAAAATTATTTTTAGAGTATGTATTTTTATTTTGGCTTTGCATTGAAATTATACGTCATCTCTACATCTATCACCACAGAATATGTTAGGCAATCCTATAACCACGCCACGGATGCTGACAGCGGCCTACCGAAACACAATGCATCCGTTGCAACCCCTGCTATTCACAATTGTCCCCGGTCTTCAATTTAGTATCATGTTTATAATTTAGTATTCCATTTGTATTGGTTTTTCAACATTTGTTTTTTCTAATTTACTATTCTGTTTGTAATTTAGCTCTTTAGCATTTTTTTTTTCTCTATCCTAGTATTCCATTTGCAATTTAATTTTTAATCTAGTCTTCCATATTTTTTATAATTTGGTATTTTGTTTCTAATTCAATTCAACATTTTTTTCCCCTATCCCTACTCATCCCTAGACTAGTTTACTGACTAAAAAAAAGCGATGAGGCCATCGTTTCCATACACGCAGCAGAACTATTGCTTCGATCTCTTGCTCTTCTCAGCCATTCTCACCCCCGCAAACTTAAAAGCATTCATTAATAACACTTGTTATAGACAGTCAGCCTAACGTATCAACCGCACATTTTTTTCTACGGCCCAGCTGTTGCCTCTTCTCAGCTATTATCACTATCGCCGCGCTCCCTGTGGCTGCAATCTCCACTAGAAATGGCGTCCCTCTCACCTTAACAACCGCTCATCGTTGGTCTCCCTCTTTTATTAGTCTTATTACCACAAGTAAAAAATGAGACATCCTATACGAAAAATTCCGTCTAGAAAAATTAAATTATGGATGATGACGTTTAATATATGGATGATGATGCTGTCATATTCTATTGGCAATGATGAAACCACAATCGTATCTCCTTTTCTGCGTGTCTATCATTTATTGTTACCACTGTAGGAGTTTAATTTCGACGCTAACAATGAAGCTAATTTAGTTTTTAATCTTCAAGATGAACAATAAAATTTGTTATTATGATCAGCTACACTTCCATGTTATCTGTAATTTGATGTTGATTGGTTGGTCTCATCTGCAGCTGGGTTTTACGAATACAAAAGAAAGCGATGAGGTTACCCTTTCCGTGCGCGCAACCGAATTTGTGGCCTTGGACGATCTCCGGGGTAATTGGGGAAAATTGGAATAGAAAAAAAAAATGTTGAAAAACTAAGTTAGAAATAGAATGTTAAATTAGAAAAAAAATTTGGAAATACTAAATTACAAATGGAACGTTAGGATAAAAAAATGTTGGAAAAGCTAAATTACAAACAGAATGCTATACTAGAAAAAATTGTTAAAAAACCAATACAAATAGAATACTAAATTAAAAATAGAATACTAAATTAAAAATAGAATACAACATTAATAGATGGTGGATTCTCTCAATGAATGGAACCAAAGGAAATACAATCAAAATATCCGCCAATGCGTGAATATGAGCAATCTTTGTTGCCCCCACAATTATAGACCAACAAATAACCACTACAACGAAAGTGAAAGATAAAACCCATGTAGAAAAATCTCAGAAAATCTATTTTCATGATTAATAAGTTATTAGTGGAAAGGCGGCATGACCAAGTACATGTTTTGGTTTTTTGCCTCTGTGAAGTGTATCACATGTCCCTGTAAAAACTGTATTTCAACGGAAAGAATCAAGTCAGTCCTCAATGTAATGTCAAAATAATCCATGACTTCATGTTTTTTGCTCTTTCAATCACGAAAACAAAAACCAAGCTCAAACACCCCACCCAAAAAATGGTGGCTCCTTCTATCCTCAAATTCTATTATGAACCGGTGTCCATCTCCTCACTGGATTTCTTGTACTCTGGCTTAAGCTCATGGGTACCTTGATTGGGTCCCCTCTTGTTGTAAACACACAAATCGTTTAATATCTCCTTTACAAATTGCTGCATAGAATAAAAAAGAAACACAGTCAGCGGAATAAGGCAGCATTCACCTAAATAAAGAACTTGAGACGTCAATATAAAAAGAAAACCTATACCGAAGCTTGCAACAAGATTATTGGTCAATACACATTGATATTACTTTACTTCCTTGCAGTGGTTTGACTAGCATGCAAAGAATTCTACTGCGCAGGTTCAGAAACACAGAAAAACTACATGTCGTTGTCAATGGGATTGATGGTTACAAGCTGAAAAAAGAGATTTTACAAGATTAAAGTAAATGCGAAGTGGGGGTTTGCTTTGGCCGGCCACCAAATTATCAAGCCATTTTGTGAAAATTTGTTTAGAAAACTAAACTGGTAGATTTAGAAGAAGAATGCTATAAAACTTTCAAGTAGCGGCGGAAGAACTGCTTGAAAGGTGATCAAGATTCAAGATCAATAGTTATATTGAATATAATAGGATTAAAAAATTGTAGGATGCATAAAGGGCAATACTATTCTCAATATGACCATAATTATTTCATTTAAAAATTTATCATTCATTACTAGCATTATTGCACGTGCAAATGCACAAGCCATCGATATTAAATTTATTTATTCTAAATTATATTTAAAAAGAGCTAATTGTATTTTAATATCTTAAAATTACATCAATTTCTCAACTTTTATATCATGGAGCTTAATTGCTCAAACATACTAAAAAAGGTGATATTGTAATCTTAGTCGAGCATGAGAATGTAGCTTTCCATTTACTGAATATCAATTAAATCAGAAAATATTTTTTTCTCAATAATATAAAAGATTATAAGGAGTTGTTTAAAAAATTCTACTATTTAAATAAAAAGTATTATTTAAAGTGATCATGGTCATTTTTCAATTGTATATTTTGCATTGAGATGTATTTAATAATCATCTCGGAAACGAAACTTACCATTTTATACTTATATCTTATTATCATTTTATATTTTAATCTCTTACAACGTATAATTGATGAATATTTAATTATGTTAGTTCAAATCCTATTCTCATTCATGATTTAAAATGCTCTACCAATAAGGAAAAGATGAGCATTTAATTATTGTGAATGAAATTCAATTCTCAGTCATAATTTAGAATCTTCTTGAAATAAGAGAAGAAACGAA
Organism: Asparagus officinalis; assembly: GCF_001876935.1. Taxonomy (NCBI): domain Eukaryota; kingdom Viridiplantae; phylum Streptophyta; class Magnoliopsida; order Asparagales; family Asparagaceae; genus Asparagus; species Asparagus officinalis. The sequence goes on from NC_033797.1 coordinate 76,311,448, forward strand.
AGAAAGGGGAAAATATTTCATGTGAAAAATTACAAATATGCCCCTCACACTTCTACTATGATGAGAAATGCCCTTCAATCTTTTTGGTACACTCACTATGATTTTAATATAATAGCGTAGTATAGATAGATACTTATGTTATTCACACATGATTTTAGCTTTTTTAAGGAGAATGAAGTGCATTCTAAGGCCTTGTTTTGGCAAACTGCTAAAACTGGCCAGGTTCAAACATCGTTCCAATTTTAGTATCTTTTGTGATTGGGAAAAATTGGGTTAAAGATGGCTCAATTGTTTAGTCTGTTTTTAGTTCATTTTAGAGGCTTTTAACCAGACTAGAATTGAACCAGCCCCTACTTAGTTCAATTCTAGGCTGGTTAAAAAATAAAATTAAGCTGATCCCAGTTTGAAGAGATTTGTTGAACAAGCACTAAGATGTGGAAAGGCATTGTAGGAAAAGGGTCCAAAACAGAAAAGGATACTATTAGTAATTAATATCGCAATATTGTTTCTTCCATTAACGTAGATCAAATAACCAAAGGAAAAGATGATAGATGAACTTATATCAAATCAGATTAAGCAAAGTGCTGGGTCGAAAGTGCTTGTGTTGTGTTTCTTAAAGACTGCAGGAACAAAAAATGAAGATCGATGCAGCCAACCCCAAAGTACTTTACGCTTTTTCCCTAAAATTGTTGATTAAACACAAATGTAAGAGCAATGGAATAAATATTCAACAGAAATAATTCAAGTTCTTATCACAGACAGTCGAACTTCTCAAGTTTAAACTTCAAACAAATAGCATACCTCAGGCTGATCTGTTTCTACTACCAGTTGCTTCAAAGCCCAATTTGGTTGCCTTTCAAAAAGTTTAAACATAATATTTTCAAGTTCTCGGCGATCTCTTCGTGTGCGTTTTGTATCAGATGGCTTTGTCGGTAGTGCTTTCTTCTTGTCCTGGTACAGTAAGATAAAATTTCTTATAAAAAATGCAATGGCTATTAGAAAGTGAAAAAATAAGAATATTTTTGCTTCTAATCTAGCCAAAAGTTTTTCTGCCAGTTCATTTGTGTAACCCAACTTTGCCCCCAAATTTACAAGATAAAATCGAATGAAAAGGATTGATACTCTCATTAACCAGAAAATAAAAAAACCTTAACATAAAATACAATAACACAGAGTAGCCCAGTGTCAGCCATTTATGTAAAATAATAACAAAAATTAATACATCTAAGGAACTTACCTTTCCACCAGTCAGATTGACACTAACCATACCAGGCAACGGCGTCATATGCATACCATTGACATTGCCAGTTAATACCTGAAAAGACATGTTGTAGACAAAAGAAAATACTTACTAAACCATAATCTTCAGAAAGAGAATATATCGGCTCAGATAAGTGCATGCCTGAGTTTGCCTGGTCTTAAGCATAGCTTTGTTTGTTCTTTCACGGCATAACTTGCCATACTGCATGAAGTTTTCACTATGAGGCTCCATGTCAAATTTATGTTCCATCTTTCCTTCCAATGAGAACCTTCCTGCAGTTTTTTTAAAGAAAAAAAAAATCATTTTTTACAATTTTATAATAAACTAATAAAAGCATTCTGGCAGGAGGAACACAAAAGGTAAATACAAATGCAGTAAATACAAATGCAGAGATTTCTGCATTTGTATATATACAATATTCTAAATATCAATTCATTTGTCAAAAAAAAAAATATTGGCAAGTGACAAGTGTAAGTTAATATAGCACAATGAAGACTAATTTTCAAATCCCTAAGATAATTCCAGAATCGGGCATTATGAATTTATTTGAGAAAGTAACCGTCAATCAATAAAAAGTCATGACCAAATTTATATGGCCTTTGATGTATTGTTTTAGCATAAATTGAAGATAACCCCTCCAATTTTCAAAATGTTACATTAGCTACCACCAAACAATTTACTATCAGTAACCACACAACTCTTCATGTTGCAAGCGGTCCAAGAAAACTATACATATGCCTTTTATGAAACTAACTGAGAAGCGGAGATGATTTTATCACCAACACTTTTTAACTTTCAATGCCCATTTTCAGCTCCACCAACAACCTAAGGGGATTTTCAATTTCATTGTCCAACTATGCTTTAGTATCATCTCGGGGGATTTTTAAATTCTATCTTCTAGCTCTTCTCCAATATCATATTAAGGAACTTTCATTCGCATTTTCCAATTTTTCAATTTCTCTACGGACAGATGTAGGTTTTCCTCAAAGATTGCTTTTGTTTCCTAGACCTTGAGATTGGAATCTGAAAACTTCTAGGATCAGCTTTTAAGGGTACTGGATATGCTGTTTGAATTTCAGGTTTCTAAACATGTTGGCATGGTAAAGAAGAACATTTTATCTTCTGATGCCTTTTTTATGTCTTCTTGTTTTAATCAGAAGCACTGATTAGGAAACCAGACCAACTTCAGAATTTCACTAGTACTCAAAATCTTCTCTCCCTATCTTCCTGATAATTCATCCTCGCTTTCTATTTTCTATTCTTTGATTTCCTTCCTCTTTTTCTTGATCTGGCTACAAAAAGACAAGTAGAAAGTGGGAAAGCTAATTCTCTTCTCCCGAAAGCCAGAACGAAAGTAAATTTAATGCTAAAAAACAATAGGAGAGGGGAGTAATAAGTCAGTTGATATTTTGGACTAGTTTATGGAATACAGACAGGGTAATGTTTTGAACATAAATTGATTATTTGTACTTACTTTTCTTAGTTATCTTGAAACATGAAAATTTAAACATTTTTAATCCTTCAGTCGAGCATGAGGGCGCTTAAAGACTTCGACGTGAGATAACACTCTTGGATCTCCCACGATGCCTCGGTCATACAACTGTAATGCATGTCATCATCCTTTTGTAACATACATCTTTTACAAGCAAGATGCAAGTTTTTGATTTGCATCAAGTATACTCCAGTTTTATTTGACTGATTTGGTTGGTGGACAACTTGTTACCTACATAAACATGTACATATTTGTGTCTAAATCTATAAAACATAGATACCCAAGATATAGGGGTTTTGAAAGGTGAAGACAAACTAGTTAGCAATGAGAAGATGCAAACGCATATCTGTCCCTGCTAAAGAGTAAAGGTAAAAATAGGAGCTAAGTGATAAAAAAGATAATGTCAGAATTGGCCTTGCTGCTTGGATTTGCAGTTCGGCTGTTGAATATTGGTTTAGATATTAAAAAAACTTGCAATTAGTTCCATGCAAAATACCAAGCCATGAATTTGCTAAGTTAAACTCTTTTAGGGTTTGGTGAGCACAGCTAATTCATAAAGAATAAACCACACAGCTTAGAAGAAGAACAAATATGAATGCCAAACACATGCTAGAGTAAGTATGATCAGAGTATTGAATTACCTTATTACATAAAAAAAAATTAGGCGCTAGTTACTAATAGAAACCCCCCCCCACCCTAATGTATTGCCCAGATGTGGATAGAGCCCTTCATGTGTTCCATTGGTGCGGATAGACTGCTGTACTATTTGCACAAGTGCGGATAGACACCCTCGGTGAACTTTTTAACCCTTAAGATTAAAAAAAATTTAGCAATTGGATATCCGCACCAATAACACTACAGGGCGTCTATCCGCCTCAGTAAAACTTCTCTTAATCTTTTAGGGGTAAAAAAAAAGTTTACTCAGATGGTCTATCAGCACAATTAGAACTATAGGGATCTATCCACAATTACATGATACTACTACATGGGTTCCATCAGCAATTAACCCACAAAAAAATTATGGTAGGTTTAATTGCAGTGATACTCGTTCTCATGCCACATTAGGCTGTGTCGTACTATAGCATTGCATTGCTTATTGACATACGATACATATTCATTAATAGGAGAAAATGTAAATGACAGGTCAATCAGTTAGTGTCTTAGTGATGATCCAAAAGAAACAAACATGTGAAGATAATATAGATTATACTCAAATTTGTAGCCCACTAATTCTTACCTTGGTTTGATTCAGAAAAAACACACATGGGAACAAAGTCCTTGAACATATTCAAAGAGTAGCTCTTTGGGGTATTCGCAATCTCATTTTGAACTAACTCCATCTTGAACTGTCAATCCCAAACATGCAAGCAAGATTAAGAAAATAGTTTTAGGGAAAGGATGAATTCATAACGTGGCTTGTTAATAGGCATCAATAACTGAAATTTCATATGACATGGTGGGCGCCAGACAAAAGTATAAGCAGAATTACTATACAGTATACACTTGACATAGCTTATATCAAATAGACAAAGAAGTATATCTCAAGGTTTACATTAAACATGTGATGTTAAAATCAAAATGAGAAGATGAACACAGTTTTAAAAGAACTAGCTCATATGATATATATGCATAATTGTTGCACGATCTCAATTTCTAGATAGATCAACAAAAATGTTGAAAGTCAAAGAACAGTAAATACTAATCCAAGCAGAATATATGGTAGCATCTAGTCGAGTATATTTGATGAACAGCAAGACCTATGTAATAAGAGTTTCCAGATATTTATTTATTTATCACTGCAAGACATCCAGCCAGCAGGATTAGTTAGATCAGATATTAGATTTTCCCTGGTTAGAGTGGTAAACATTATTCATCAAATCAGGCTGCTATGCGTAACAGAGTTATCCAATAGGACACTAACCAACTTGAACATTATATGAAGAGATCCAGGACGAATGAATGAGTTTGCTTACTTGTGTACTGTATGGAGACTCAGGTTAAGTTAAGCCAGTGAATTCATATGTCAGCATCCCCATAGCAGATTCATCACATGCTAAATTATTATAAAGATAACCATGACATTTAGGTTTAGGTTTATGGAATTGAATTTCACATAGGTATGAATGTATGTATGCACGTATTGTGTGTGTCTGCGTAAACAAACATTTTTAAACAACAAATCTGTGATACCTGCTGTGCATGCATGGACTTGTACCTAAGACCATTACCATAATTAATCTTGATGAAATTCCTTAATTTTACTGAAGCTTCATTACTAGAGAGCTCAAGTTTGCCAGAAAATTGCCCAACTTCAGAAAACTTTTCATAGATACACTACACAAATAAGCTTTTTTAAATAAATGCTAAACTCCAGATGCTTGTGAGTGCATTACTCTATTTGACATTGCTTTAGTTTCATAAAAGCTGCGTTCAAATACTCTTATGCTTGAAAAAATAAATTGAGACCAAACTTTAACAAAATAAAGAAGAAAACCAGTTGCACATATAACATAATGTACAAAGTGGCATGTCTACCTAGCAAGAGACCAGGATGACATGATATCTAGTTCATAGCCAAAACTGAATAGTTTTCTTCTCTCGACAACGTTTGATTTTGACAACTTTGATGCTTAGCTATAAATTGAAGCTTCCCCTCTTGCTTACATCAAAATGAGCCACTTATGGAAGTGACTCAATGTCAAGAAAGCTCAACAAAAGGAATTTACCATGTTTTTCTTTATAGCTCCATCTGACTTCAGCCATCCATGAATTGATGGCTATCTTCCAAGCCAAGAAAAGTATGAGCAAGAAGAGGTCTAGCAACATTAATGGACAGCAGTTCTACCCCTTTTCTTGGGGTGTGATCTATGTTCATAACATATTTGCCACTACACTTCTTTCTTAACCTTTTCCAATTACCATAACAATGTTGCCTGGGTTCCCAGATGTTTTTTGAAATGTGATAATGTTGCCAGGACTTTTAACGGTTTAACCTGGGCAGAATAAATGTCAATACTGCTGAGCTGCAAACTAGATTAAAGCACTATTCTTAATGCCTATGGAAAATAAGACCTTCCATGTGTTAGTGGAGTATGGCTTATCTTGTCTGTAAACAATAACTAAGAGCTTCTTTAATTCTCCGCTATCAAAGCATGTTAGATGGCTGATAAAACAAGCTATGAATTTGCAGAAATGAACTGCACAGAAGACCCTATCAGCTCCACCTGAAGAAAGAATTGATCCGCTAAAATCAGTGCGAACCTCATTTGCAAAGACACGGGTTATAAGCCCCCGACAGAATATCAAAACGGACATCCAAAGGAGATCCTTCAAGAGAGAGAGTGGCAAGTATCTCTATCCAGACTGAACATGTCTTTTATGACATCCTTATAAGTTGATCTAATGAACTGCATAAATTGGTGAAGATTTGAAGGAGTAGCAGGGACCCCTGAGATTGAAATCGGAACCTGAAAACTAAATTTTAATTATGAAGAAATTTTCACTGTAGACTCAATCCCATATTTAATCCCTAAAACCAACCCACTTTAAATTTATTTATGAGAATCGACCCACTTTGAGTTAATTACGGTACTAATTAGTCGGGGTTGCCAACTCCGACTAATTAGTAACCTAATTATAAGCGGGGTCAGGGAGCAGGGAAGGTCTGCGGTTGCTAATTAAGCTACTAATATTAGAACCGCAATTAACTTAAAGTGGGTCGGTTCTCATAAATAACTTTAAAGTGGGTCGGTTTTAGGGATTAAATATCGGAATGAGTGTACAGTGAAAATTTCTTCTTTTAATTATTTTCATAATGTCTTGATCCTTTTTAAGGTCACCATTTCTAAAACATACGGCGGGGAAAAGAAACCCATACATTTTGAGCATGATATAAGAATCGCAATTAATGTTTAAATATTTTTCCATGTTATTTCACCTAACCACTAATAAGTCAAAAAAAAAACTGCATCGCTGCATCCCCTCTCTCTCATTCAGCTGATCCACCTTCCTCTCGATCTTCCCCTCAAATTTCTCGGAAAAAAAAGAAATGAAAAAAATCGCATCGAAGGACGAGAGATAGGGACCTGGGGAGAGGTGGACTCGTCGTTGCTGAGAGGGTCGAGGGAGAGCACGACCTTGGCGACGACGGGATGGGCGGTGGAGGAGGAGGCGGAGGCGGTGGAGTCAGCCGCCGCCGCCGCCGCAGCCCTAGTGGCCGCAGATTGCCAGGATCTGGAGACGACCGGGGGCATTTCATCAGCCAGACCGAGCGATCGGCCTTTCCTGTCTCAACGACGTGCCTTCCGTCTTCGCGTCAGCGACATCGCGGACGGGTTTCTCGTGTTTCCGTTTTCGTTGTTGCTGCCAGCAGCGGAAGAGGGAACCGCGAGAAAGTTTATGATATCGACAGACAGAGGGCTCGTACAGAGATATATATAGAAGGGGGTTGGGGTGGGGGTGGGTGGGATGGGGGTGGGGGGGGGTGTGGGTGGGATGGGGTGAGATAATGACTGGGGTTCTAAATCTCGTCGCGGCCTCATCATAACCCGTTACTCGAATCCATTGTTAATTTTTGGGGGTAATCTCACAGGCAACCTGCGTTTGATGGGTTTTCAGAAAACCTCCCTCAACTTTAGGATATCTCACATAACACCCTCTAAAAATAAAAATAAAAATAAAAACTTTTTTTTGAGAGGAAAAATCCATATTTTGTGGAAATCACAAAATTCAGAATTTTTCTCTCCAGACAATTTTAGTTATTTATAAACTATTGATATAGAGGGAATCCGCTGAGAAAAAGTTAAAGAGTATTTCGTGCGGTGACAAAACAAAAAAGTTAAAGAGTGTTTCGTGCAGTGACAAAACAACATAGTGTCTAGTGGTGTCACATGAAACCACCGGATTGCATACTTCAAAAATATTTTTATTTACTTTCATTTGTATTTACCACTTAGAACAAAATTCTGGATCCACCAGTGATTGTGTGACACCCAAAGTGTAGGTAGGTCATGTGAAATAAGCAAACTTCGGAGATGTTATATGAAACTTACCCTAAAATTATTAAAAAAAATATCTCAATATAAAAAATGCCCTACCCCCCCCCTCCAAAAAAAATATTTTGGAAAATTGAGGGAATGGTATTTTTTTAATAATTTGGAGTTCTTTAAAATAATAATCAAACTAGCTTAACATGTTATGTTTATACAGAAACTTAAAACTCATCTTATTTACAAGTCGATGATTCAACGACTAGTGATCAGAAAATTCTAAACTACACAAAATTTTACATAAGGAAACAGGTATCAATAATCAAAAAAAGGGGGTTTTGCTTATAAACCCAAAGTTTTACTTCCAAAAAATAACCACTTTGTTCTATATGCTCCAATAAACCCAAATTTCAAACTTTGTTTACCTTTAGACCCAAAATATAGAACACAGAGTGTATAGCTATATACACTACGATATGCAGCTATACATCCTAGTGTATGTAGCTATACATCCAAAGTGCGTAGGTGTACGCCCTAGAGTATGTAGCTGTACATCTTATAAAATGTAGCGGTACATCCTATTGTAAGGGGCTAAATACTATGTTGTATATTTTGGGGCTGTTTGGTTCGTTGTTTTAGGCCAAAGAGATACAATTACCCCTCTGACAACCCCCTCCACATGGGCTAAATGAGTTTTTGCATTTCTTTTCTCAGCTTTGGCTCGCAAGGAAATGGGCTGGGTTACTCCCTCACATCTCAGCCAAATTTTCGTCAACCATTTCCGCTCAAAATCCACGAAAATCGTTGGAAACCCTAGTTGCCTCTAACAATATCGATCTTGTTTCTTATCGTTGCTTTTTTTGGCGAAGAAAGAGAAGGCTAGGGTTACCTCCCTCCATTCTCTCCCCGCCAGAAATTTCACACGAGCTTTTTTCGTCGACTTTTTCATCTACTAGGGTTTTTCGTCATCTTTGTCTTTTGCCTTCATTGTTGGCTTCTTTGTCGTTGTTAATTGCTCAGTGAGTTCCTAAACTCTACACATTTTCTTTAAAATTATGATTTTGTGGTTAGAGTGATGATGAATTGTGTAGTATTAGAGGAGGAAGAATGGGTTATTGTGATCATTTGTGGTTAGGTTGATGATGAACCGAATTGGCTTGACTGAGGAGATCTGAAATCCTATTGTTTGTGATCATTTTCGTTTTGCCTGAAAGTTGAGATCTGAAATCCTATTGTTGCCTGAAATTATTTATGAAATTCCTGTCATTTTAATGTTCAGATCTGAAATTATATTGTTGGCTGGAATTTTTCATGAAATGTTAGTTAATAATTTGTAATTTGTTCACACATCACATGAATGTTCACACATCTTTAATATGCAATTTGTTCGATTTTTGAGTTACGTAAAAATTGCCACAATACACATAAACAAACACAATTGCTACTTAAACAAGGTTACATGTCATATCTTTGAAAATATATTAGTTTGTAATTTTTGAAAATATATCAGTTTGTAATCTTGTTGGTTTGTCATTAATTTTTGTAAATTGCAATTCATTCAGGTTTTGTTAGAATTCTACTTAGTTTCTAACTGGATAATGATTTTTGCATCGTTGATGGATGGTGATGGGGATTGTACCGATGAACAAAGTATTGTTAATATGGTTCAATGTGTTGCACTATCCGTTTTTATTATAATAATTACAGTCATAAGGAGAATACAAGCTAGACGTAAAATCAATTCGCAGTGGTCCAAGTGAGGAGAAAAAAAAGACAAGAGAGGGCTAGAATTGAACACATAGAGTGTATTTATAATAGTTTTAGTGATAGTTGTGTAAATTATATTAGAATGTGGAGTGGTGCTTTTGTTAAATTAGTGAGTATAATGAACTAGCGAGTATAATGAGAAACAATAGACTGCTAAAAGACTCAAGGAATGTAACAGTAGAAGAACAATTTATCATGACACTGAACATTTTGGGTCATAAATCTAAAAATCGCATTGTCAGATCTCATTTTATAAGATCAGGGGAGACAGTCAGTAGATATTTCAGCCAAGGTATTACAAGTAATTATTTGCCAACGTGGACACTACCTGAAACAAGCTCCTAATGACATTCCCCAATAGATCGTTAACAACCTGCTATACTACCCTTATTTCAAGGTATATCTGCACTTTAAGCACATTTACATGTATAATAAAGGAAAGTAAATTTTAATTTAGGTGTGTGATGCATGTATTATAGGATTGCATTGATATGATAGATGTGACTCATGTTGATGCAATGCTTTCGATTAATCTTGTTACACGCTTTCCAGTCCGCAAAGGTGTTACACAGAATGTGCTTCTGGTTAATCTTGTTGTACGCTTTAGGGACTCATTTTCTTATTTTCATTGAATTAATTAAACTATACTTTTTAGGACAAGAGCTTTAAGAATGCTAAGCTTAGACAATACGTCAATAAACCCTTGAGGTATTATGATGATCTCGCCCTCATCATCAGGGATGATCAAGCTACAGGACAAGTTGCTAGTTGTAGGGTCAAAAAATTTGAAGTTGGATTGATTCTCTTGTTTTAAGAAAACTGGGTTCGATCACTTGGTATGAAACCCTTACAATCACTCATACTCTCTCTCGATTACAGATGAAGAGAAGATTAATTCAGCTCCTTCTTATTTAACGTGGGTTCTTAGTGGAGAAAGGATGCCTCCCCCAATACTTGAGTCGATATTGCCTCTCGTTGACGATCAGAACAAGATTACTAAAGCTTCTGATGTTCGTTTGACTGCTAGAACCGAGGTTTGAATTACAGATCTATACGCAGGAGTTCTGATCTCTGATCATAGCCAAAAGTCTAAAAGTCCGAACCCTTTCCTCTGTAGCCATCCATGACTATTTATAGGGTTTAAGCAAGTAACCGACGTGCTATAATCACGGGTAAAGGGGCGTAACTGTCTCCTCCAAATCAGCGTGCGCCGTAACGTGCTCCTAAAGATTAGCCCACGTGGCTGACTAAGTCTTCAAAGTCGTTACAGTTGGATCTCCCACGGACGATGAGCCTTACTGCATGGTGAGGTTCGTCAGATTGGACGAGCCTCAATATACATCGAGGTTCATCTTATGAGGCAAGTCTGACGAGCTTTGTCTTCACTGATGAGCTCTGTCTTCATTGACGTGCTTCAAATCTCGTTTCCAACGACAAGCTTTGTTATTTGAGATGAGGTCTGTCATTGTAATGACCCTCGTCATGCTCGTTATGAGATTCAACGCTTCAATGCCAAATGATTAGCCGATGATCTATGAAGATCCATGAGAGTGGAGGAGAGATAGGCTTTTTGACTAGCCTCTCAATCTCCTCTCCTCCTTTCATGTTGATCATGCCTATTTATAGGCTTAGGACCATTATGGAGTGAGTTAATGAGCTTTAACTCCCCTTATAATGAGTGAGTTAGTGGTTATTAACTCTCCTTAAATGGATGAGTTAGTGGTCATTAACTCTTCTTAAATGGGTGAGTTATTGGTCATTATCCTCCTTAAATGTAGCCTCTAAAAATAGTGACAAACGAGATTCATTAATAATGGTTATGCACGAGGTTCATCAATAATGGCCATGACGAACTTTATCTTTAATGACGAATTTTGTTTGTAGACGAACTTCATCTTCAATGACGAACTTCGTTTCTAGACGAACTTCTTCTCAAATAACCAAGTTTGTCTTTTGAGAGGTGAGGTGTCATTCGACGAGGTTCATCTATGGATGGACTTCGTCTTCAATGATGTTCATCATCATGATGGGCTTTGTTGGATGAGATGAGGTTCATTATGATGACGAGCCTCGTCATGCTTGTAGCGAGGTTTAACATTGCTTTATTCCTTAGCATTTTTTAGTGTCTACAAGACCCCCTTCAAAGTTTTCAGACCTAAATTGGGTTGCATGGGTCTGGAATACTTTAAACTCTCTTGGTTGTGGTGAGCTTAGTTTGCACAACGAGCTTGGCCTCTTGGCTTGCTCAGACTCTTGGCGAGCTTTGATGCTTCGGGATGAACCTCGTGGTTCCAGACGAAGTTTGTCATTTCTGGGCGAACCTCAATACTTCAAGATGAAGTCCGGCTATTCATTGAATCTCATCATTCTGTGTGGGCTTCGTCAGACCCATGTGTGATTGACAACCAAGACTTAGGATTTTTAGCAAACACTCAGCTATCAACGGACTTGATGTATCTTTACCAACTACCGTTTGAGTTAGACTATCCATGCATTTTACCCTTAGCATGATAAGTTGGCGATGAATTTCTCTTAGGTTTAATGCTAAGATTTATTCTCTATCTTTAGCCGTTCAAGGCATTGGATTAAGTGTTAGAGTTTGGTTGTGTCGTTCAGTATAACAACTCAACCTGGTATTTTGAAATCGAGGCTCATCGCATGGTAGGTCTGCTGGGATGATATGGTATCATTAATGAATAGTGACTTATTGCATGGTAGATTACTATTTAGAAACAAGGGGGAAGATAGAGGCTCATCGCTTGGTTGGCCACTATCAACGAACAACGTCATGATGTTTTGGAGGTAATCAAGTCATTCAGTGACATGAACGTATAACGATTGTGATTAAAATAGCGGTACATCACATGGTAGGCTACTGTTTGCGATCATTCTAAGGAGATAGAACATTCGGAAAAGACCAGATAGTGAATTATCGCATGGTAGATTACTATCTTGATCGAGAGACAAGTAGGGGCTTATTGCATGATAGAACACTACTTGGCGAGGGGGATCAAGCCGTTGAATGACATGGGAGTATAACGACTGTGATTAGAATAGTAAAACATCACATGGTAGGTCCTATTTTCGATCATTCTAAGGAGATAGAACGTTTAGAAAAGACCAGATAGTGAATCATCGCATGGTAGATCATCGATAAATAAGTAGGTGCTCATTGTATGGTAGAACACTACTTGTTGAGGAAAATCAAGTCGTTCAGTGACATGGGAGTATAACGACTATGATTGGAATAGTGACACATCGTGTGGTAGGTCACTATTTTTAATCATTCTAAGGAGATAGAACGTTCGAAAAAGACCACATAGTAAATCATCGCATGGTAGATCACTATCTTAATCGAGAGACAAGTAGGTGTTCATCGCATGGTATAACACTACTTGATGAAGTATTTTCAATGGGGTGTTGGCCTTCTTGTTTTGATGATGTTTAATAAACAATTTACTTCTAATGTTGTTTGTCTAGTGTTTGTATTTTCGTATTTATTATAGGAAAACAACAAGTTGGAGGATGGATGGAATTACGCATTCACGATCATATCCAATGGAGGTTGGCGGAATTGTGGAGTGAAGCCTTGCATTTCAAGTTGAAGATCCAAGTTCAAGCTTCATCCGCAAGATTACCAAGAAGAACTTATTGAAGATCAAGATCATAGCTTGGGTAATTTAGTTTAGGAGTTTATATTATGTGTGTTAGTACCTTAAGCTCAATATAATACACACACACATTTATTGGTTTCCATGTATATATGATGCGGCATAAACATGTACCAAAAAGGTTGCAAGTACACAACCGTGTCAAGTTATAGTATTTATAAACCCAAGAGGGTTCTAGCCTCAAGGTGAATAGTATAAAAAATTAAAATCTAACTACAAAATAAATTACAAAATCTAAACTACAAAATAAAATTGCAAGAATTAAATGCAAGAAAATAAATCTATTCTATAAGCATAAAATAAATCTAAGGCAAAAGGGTTCTAGCCTCTTGGCTATTTAACAAGAAAATAAAATCTAAATTACAAGCATAGAAATAAATCTATACTAATAAGCAATAAAAGAGAAAAAGAAAAGAAATGCAAACCTTCAAATAATTCTCCATCTTCATCTTCATCTTCATCATCCAACTAAGAGAAGAAGAGAAAAATTTAAAGTGGTGAAAAAATTATTATTATTAATTGCAACAAAAGTTACAATTTTGGAAGGCCTTCTCAATTAAGAGTAGCCCTCCTCTCCAAAAGGAGTTACAAAAATTTTCACACCTCTAACCCCTCACTCTCTACCCCTATTTATAGTAAGGATCAAACTTGAGCCCCAAGACAAGCACAATCAGCCATTGACGCGCGCTACAGTAATCTGGCATCGATGCAGGCATCGATGCAGGTATCGTTGCAGGCATCGATGCAGGCATCAATGCCCACATCGATGCCGACATCGATACTCATTATTTCCAAATTCTGATTTCACGGATAGCTTCGTCTCATAATCGATGGGTTTTTGTTGAGAGATGAGAGTTTGAGATTTATTCTTCATTAACCTGCAATTAAAAGATAAAAACAATTATTAGTGATATATTTATTCATATAAAATAGATAATGAGGGTATAAAATTGTAATAAAAATATGATTATCAATATATATAGTAATATATATACATATATGTTTTGGTTTGATAGTTTTCAAGTTTTACTATGAAACAATTAAATATAATTAGAAAACATATTTTTGTTTTATACTTACATGCATATATATGATTTCATCAATATCAATTTTATTCAGTTCAATGAAATCATGTTTTAGTGCATTATATGTGTATTTTGATAAAATACTATATTCATTGTTTATAGACTTCATAACAATAGTTTACATCTTTTTTCAAGTCTATAAAATCATTTTGTATTGTTTTAAAACATGGTTAAGCTAAAATGTCAAAACTCATATGTTCACATTTTCATGTTTTGGACTATTTTGTAAAATAACAATATTTTTTATTTGGGAGGTCCTTTTTGAAAATCAGTCTTTGTAGCATGTTTATTATCATGTCTATAATCATTCTCCAAAGTTTTATATTTTTTGGAATTTATTTGATATTTTTAAACAGGGTTTTAAAATCAGAAAATCAACTTTCAAACATGTTTTCTCATATGTCAGTTTATGGTCGACCACCACGGTCGACTGCGCCTTTGTTTTTAACCTGCGGAGCTAACAGCAACTTTCTCGGTAGACTACTACGGTCGATCGTCAGCTCGAAAATTCCCGCGGTCGACCGCCACGGTCGACCGTCAAAGTTTCTGGAATTTTCTGATCCTCGAAAGTGGCTCGCGGTCGACCGCGAGATTTTTACGGTCGATCGCCGTTCACTCCAACGGTCATTTTGTAAAGAATCTGATTTTCAATTCTGTTGGTTTTTTGGTCATTTCTGTTGGGTTTTTGGAGGCTATAAATACCCATTGATCTCAGTTCTCAAAAAAAAAAACAATAAGAGAGTGTTTTTAAAACAAGTTTAAAGAGTTTTAAACAAGGGTTTAAGTTTGGTTTAAGTTTGGTTTAAGTTTGTTTAAGAAGCTTTTAAGCATTTGAAAGTTTGAGTTTGTGAAATCAATTTCACAAGAGCTTGAGGAGATCATCTATTGGTGTTTGAGCATCCAACTCTTCTCTTTCCACTCTTGATCTATTGAGAAGTTTTCTAAACTCAATCTAGCTTTATATTTTATATTGTTTGATTATCATTTTATTAAGCTAGTGTTCATATTGAGTTTAGTTGATTTTATTTTCTCTTTGTTTACATATACACAACCATTGAGCTTATTGTATTTACATTTATAGTATAATTGGGTTGTGGGATTGTGTAACTTAGAGAGTGAGCTTATAATTCATTCTCATCCATTGTAGAGAACAAACACTTTGTATTGTGCTTATTGTGAGATTTACTTTGTAATACACTTGTACACCGAGAGAAGTGTGTGGCGAGAGTCGGGGATCGTCCCAAGAGAAGTGGCGTCGGTTGATGAACCTAAGGAGAGGTTGTATCCGAGCACTTGAGGGAGACACGTCTAGTTCAACACTTGAGAGGGTGTAGAGTGGGATTGCAAGAGTGTGTTAGTTATAGAGTTTTCGGTAAACTAGAAAACCGTATTGTATGGTGTAAACGTTATTCGGGTAAACGTAGAAAACCCGGTTGTGATAGTGGATATCTCCTCGAGGTGAGGAGCGGAGACGTAGGTCAAGTGGTTAGACCGAACTCCGTGATCATATCGTTTTGTTTGTGATTGCATTGGCGTTCTTATTCTTGATTCATATCTTATATCGCCTTTGTGTATTGCTCTTTATATTGCCCTATCTCTTTTGTAGATTGTTTATTTACCCTTGTGTTAGTTTATATATCCTTGCTCATATATTTGTAATATCTCATTGCTAGGATATATTCATATATATTTGTAATATCTCATTGCTAGGATATATTCATTTGTTCATATTGCTTATTCTTGCTTGTAACATATTGTATATCTATCTTGCAAGAATAATTTATTAATTAGTTTTAATTAGTATAAAATCGGATTAGATTAGCATAAGATCCTAATCACCCCTCCTCTAGGGTCCAACACAGGGGTTAAGAAATTGACTATCAGAGGTAATCATTAACGTGATAATTTTATGGACCCTCCATCCTATTAGAGAGGATTGATGGGGGAATTTGGAGGAAGTGATTATCAGAGATAATCATTAACATGATAGTTTTGTGATCCCGCCATCCTATTAAAGATGATTGGCGAGGAAATTTGAAGGAAGTGACTATCAGAGATAATTATTAACATGATAGTTTTATGGTCCCACCATCCTATTGAAGAGGATTGGCGAGGAAATTTGGAGGAAGTGACTATCAGAGGTAATCATTAACATGATAGTTTTGTGGTCCCGACATCCTATTGAAGAGGATTGGCGAGGGAATTTAGAGGAAGTGACTATCAGAGGTAATCATTAACATGATAGTATTTTGGTAAGGGGCCAGATGCTCATGTCTGACTTCGGCTCATCTTGGAGTTGATTTATGATGAGCTTCGGGTCGTCATGGCTTCATCAGAGAGAAAGCTTAAGGTAGTACATGGTTTTGCAGAGAAACCACGACTACCCCCACTCCAGCGACAGCTATAAATTAGGATTGAAGGGTAAAGACTCCTGCATCTAATAAGGCTTGGATCTTATTCTTCAGAGTGTAGCATTTAGAGGTGAGATGATGAACCATCCTATGGTATGTACAATAGTTGGGTTCATCCGTTCTCGACATCTCCTCAGGTCACATCGATTCTAGGAGCTTGATCTTTTTCGTCTTGATCAAGGATTTGAGTATCGGGACGATTTGCTCATCTTAGAAGTCGTACTTCTGCTGAAAGTGACTATCTGAAGATTTTCCTTTCTGCTTCACCGAAGATTTAGGGAAAATATAGTTTTCACCGCCAAAACATCTTTCCCTTTTACATAAGTCAGAGGGGTGAGGTTGTCTTGGTCATCACCCCCTTGAAAATCACATGGCTCTTCAGTATCTAGCCTTTTTTTGAGCATGCTTTCAACCTGTTCTCCTTGGCGAACAAGCTCTTTCCAAGTTCGGGTCTTCACCGCTCCAATCTTAGATAAAATATAGATCGAGAGATTATTGCGACACATCTTGATCAACGTACTTTCAGAGACTTGATCACAGCAATACAGCGACCGATTTCTAAATCTCCTGACAAAGTTGCTGACGGACTCTGTCTTTTTCTGCTTTTCAACTAGTAGGATGGCCATAGATACTTTTGTATCATCGTTAAAGAATCTACCCAGAAATAGCCTTTCCATGTCCTTCGAGCAAGTGATCGATTCAGGCTCCAGTCTACGAAACCATTCAAAAACGACCCCCTTGAGAGTACTAATGATAAGTCGAGTCATAATGGGATCATTCCCTACTATGTGTCCAGTTTGCACCTGGAAATAGTAGATGTGTTGGGTCGGAGAACCCTTCCCATCGAACTGCAAGAGGCTGAGTTGCTTAAACTTTGGAGGATAGGGAATAGCGTCCCATTCGGCAGGGTATGGCCTGACGACCCCCAGTTCTCTGAAGTTTCTCTGAAGCTTCAAAGCCTTAAGCTATTTCTGGAAATCGTCCAACTTATGATCTCGGTCATTCTTACGCGGGTTGGGACCAGCTTTGGATGATTCAGAGTGACTATTAAAATTCTTTTCCTCCTCATCTTCTTCACTATCGCCATCTTGATTTTGACGGTTAGATTCCCGAGTACTGGGTGAAGGTTGTCGGTGCCTTGATCCTAAGAATTCGGCGGTAGCTTTCTTCTTCTTCTTCTCCTTGAGGAGTTTGTCCACCATATCCTCCAAGCGTCTGATGGTTTCTTGCTGTTGAAGGAGAGCAGCTTGTTATTCTTCCAACCTTCTTACCATTTCTTCTTCATTCCCGGCCATGTGAGCGCTCACTTGCTCACTTTGATCGGTGCTGGAAGGTTGAGATGTTGCAATGACAGAGTTTTCAGGCTCTTCATCGACATCATAGGATATACCCGCTAATTTTCGATAATCCAACGGGATACTTGCTCCAGTACGGGTACGGGTGTGTTGGTAAACACCCTGGCTTTCAAGATCGGATGACTCAAAAGAATCGACTTGGGTTTTACCCTTGCCTTTACTGACTATATTAATCGTCACTTCGACGTGGTGATTCTTGGGTGATTGTTTCTTAGGACGAAAACACCTTCTTCTTGATGACGTGGTGATTCTTGGGTGATTGTTACTTAGGACCGAAGATTTATGTGTTGATTCCCCACATGAGCATTAGGAAAGTACTGTAGAAATAAGCTTCTCATAGCAATAATGAGATTGCATCTGACTCATGATGCACTTGCGCGTGAGATAATCCCGAAGGTTATCAACAGGACAACCCCCAGTTGACTCTTTCATCTTGGCTTTACCCGAGTGAGGCCCTCTGAATGATAGAGATTGATGACCTTGAGTAGCTTGACAAACTCCGCCATTCATGTGATGAGGTTCGTTGATAGGACGAGTTTGGCGAGTTTGTCTTCTCGATCGGTTCTTAATTTGAGGTTCGTTTTCTTGACGAACCTTGGTATGAATTGCTTATTGAGCTTGCTGAACCTCGTTTTGAGGATGAGGTACGCGACTGAGTCTACTCGGGTACGAGGATGAGGTTCGTCATTTTGACGTTCCTCAGTCACTTGACCCCCGTCAGACTTGTTGACCTTGAGCTGGTCAGCTCTTGGTCGATAGTGAAAATCATCTAGCGAGATCAAAGCTCGAGCCCTACGACGAGCTTGGTTCTGGTGCTAACGTTATCGACCGCGTCTCGACAGTGGACCAACTGGCACTTTTGCTTCAGTCGAAACTGGGAAGGTTCGTCTGCGGATGGACTTCGTCTTCAATGATGTTTATCATCATGATGGGCTTCGTTGGCTGAGATGAGGTTCATTATGATGATGAGCCTCGTCATGCTTATAGCGAGGTTCAACCTTGCTTTATACCTTGGCATTTTTAGTGTCTACACTAGTGAAGCTAGAAAAAAGTTCAGCCGTAGTGAGTCCATAAATCTTGAAGATGATGCTGACTCACCTTTGCATACCCCCCAATCCCTTCAAGTACATGTTTAGATGACGAGGACACTCCTCCATCTAAGGAAGCACCCAACACATCAAGTTCTAAGGTAAAGTAATCCTCCGCCAAGGTAAAAGCTCGTAAGACCAACCTAGATAGTGAGATCATGCTAAAAATGATGGATAAGATAGATGTATTTAGCGCAAACATGCAGTGTATAAATATGCATTAGACCGAGAAGTTATCCACGGTCCTATATGCTCATTTATAAGACTTTAGTATTGCCAAATTAGATACATACTACCGTCACCTCTTTTTGAATGAGCATGAATCAAGACTATTTATGGGCATATTTTAGGTTGGTCAGAAGTGTTAGACCCTAATTCCATTAGGAAAGAACCCTAGAGGGGGGTGAATAGGGTTTATGCTAATCTAATCCGATTTAATATCAATTAGAACTAAGTAATAAATATCCTAGCAAATTAGATATGCAACAAGATATAGATGCAAGGATATATAATATAAATAAGGGTAAAATAAACAAACTACAAATATGATAGGGCAATATACACAAAGAGTAATAGACAATGTCCATATAAGATAAACACAAAAGTAAATATGCCAATGACAAACTCAAACACAATCAAATAATCATGGAGTTCGGACATTCCGTCCTACGTCTCCGTCCCCACTCCTGGGGAGAAATCCACTATCACACCGGATTTTCAACGCTCACCCGAAAACGTTTACACCACACAATATCGGTTTTCAATGCTCACCGATCAACATTCACAATCACTCACAATGTAACTACATAACTACCACCTTAATTGTTGGCCTCTCACGTATCTCCCTCAAGTGTTCGGAATTACTACCTCTTATTAGGCTTTACTACCGACGCCACTCTTCTTGGGACCGACCACGTCTCTCACCTCTATACTCTTCTTAGTGTACTTGTGCAATACAATGTGACCTCACAAATTAGCTCAACAACGAATGAATGTTCTCTATACAAGGTGAGAACTCAATTAAGCCCAACTCTATGTTACAATCTCACAACCCCAAATATACTATGTATGAAAATACTAAAAGCTCAATGTGGATGTGTGTAACAAAGAGATACAACATATATAAACTCAATTAAAATCTAGCTTATGAAAATTAAGATCAAACATATAAATTGTTAGAATTGAGTTTAAGAAAAACTTCTCTATATAACAAGAGTTGGAGAGATGAAGTTGAAGCCCAAACAAAGAATGAATGATCTCTTCTTGCTCTGGTGAAACTTTCTTCACAAAACCGAAACTTGAAATAAAACTAAAAAAACTTAAATACTCTTTAAACTTGCTTAAAAACTCTCTTGGTGGTTCAAAATAGTTATGACAATGGGGTATATATAGGGTAGAAGAAACCAGCCCAAGAAAACCCAAAAAACCCATAAAAATCATTAAAATACACAAAATCTGGAAATAGCCGTTACTGTGCAATGGTCAGATTTATAAGTAGATTTATAAGTCGACTTGGTGTAAGCTGACTTGACAATTCACACGAGTCGACTTGCAGAAGAAAACAACAAGCTGAAAAACAGGCCATAAGTCGACTTGCGAAATGACATAAGTTGACTTGCTATAAGTTGACTTGCTATGATATGTAAGTCAACTTGTTAGAGGCTAAATACACTTTCTAGAGTAGTTCATAAGTCGACTTATTAAACCTAATCAGTCGACTTATGAACATGTATAGAGATTGTGCATGTCCAAAAATTAACTTTTAAAGTGCATTTAAAATAGCAAATAAATTCTAAAAAATGTAAAACTTTGAAAAATATTTATAAACATGATAATAAACATGTTACAAAAAGAATTTTTAGAATTACACTTCCCAATTGTAAAATCTTATCATTCTGCAAATATATCCAAAAACATGAAAATACAAAACACTTGTTTTTGTCATTTTGGCTTAAACAAAATTTTGAAACTTTATAAAATAATTTTATAGACTTGATAAAATATATAAACTATCACTGTTAAGTCTATAAACCAAAAACTCAATATTATGCAAAAATTCAAACAACAAATATGATTTCATTAAATTTAAACTTGTTAAAGTGAAGTATCTACACACAAGTATAAACCTAAACTAAATTACCCAAGCTTGAAGGTCTTCAATATAGCTTGTCTTGGGTGCGGATGAAGCTTGATCTTGTATTTGACTTTGAATTGCATTGGCTTCATACCGATATTCCTTCCATCCTCCAATAGATATGATCGTGAAAGATTGATTCTATCCATCCTTCGACCGATTGTTTGTCTAGAATAAATACAAAAACACAAATACTAGACAAACCATATTAGTTATAAATTATTTGTTAAAACATCATTAAAACAAAAAGGCTAACAATCTCCCCCTTTTTGATGATGACAAACAATTTACTTAAAGAGTATATATAAAATAAACAATAAAATATAATACTAAAAAAAATATAAATATACTCACATATTTCTCCCCCTTTGGTAACATCAAAAATGGGGATACAAAAGAAATAGGAAAGCGAAAGCTCCCCCTACCTATAAGCATGGTGAGTATAGAAACAAATAATAGGGAATAGCTCCCCCTATCAAAAGGCCTTAATGAATATATACAATAAGGACCAAGGTAAACATATGTGAGCAAGCATAGATATAGAAAACATGCTAAGTATCACTCACATCCAATAAGATAATGAGAAAGAGTGTGTCTCAAATCAAAAACATAAAAAACCATATGAAAATAGATTTATGAAAACAAATGAATAGGGAACATGAAAATCATGAAAAATAGTTTTCAAATGAAAACAAATCACTCAAATGAAATCATAAATCAAAATTTAAGTCATAAAAGCAAATTTTCAAAACCAAGAAATGAAAAACAAAAACATCAAAAATCTTGGTTTTAAAAATCAAAATGGTTTTGGCACCCAAACACTTATGGTGCCCAAAGATTTAGAAACATGACCCCTATTATTTAAGCTCAACGTCCTAGGGTTATGATCCTATTTGGGCGCATTTTATGCACTAATCTGGTCATAACAAAAATTATATAAATGACCCTTCCGGTTGTAGTAAGTACAATGAAAGGGTTGGAATGATTTGTGTTGACCAAACAGTTGTGCACGTGACTCATTTGCAAAAATAAGCTTTAAATTTATTTTATAAACGAGAAACTTCATAAAACAAAGGTGGTCATTTTGGAACATTTTGCAAAATAGGAGCTTTTGCACATCAAAATAAAATTTAGCAAGATGTCCAAACATACCACAAACATCACATTTAAAAACATGTGGTCTACTAAAAATATTTGGCAAACTAGAATTCTTTTTTAAATCAAAGCAAAACTTTGCCAAATGGTCAAACCGACCACATAGATCACATTTATACACATGGGCATGCTTATGATGAACTTTATGAGTGTGTGCATGTATATGTATGTGTGATGATGAAGCTTGATGAGATGCACAAGAAGAATTAATATGAGCCTTAGTGGGTTTATGCACATCATAACAAAATCTAGCAAGATGGCCTTTACGACCGTAATTTGTGCATTTGTAGACTTTGCTATACATGTGTGCATGATGTATAGGATGTTTAGATGTTTTAGAATAAGACTTAGCACACATATCCATAAGTTTTTTGTTATTAACAATACATGTTTTAAGGGTTTAATCTAAAGATGATATGTGATCCTTAACATGATTTAACTTATTATTATGCATACAAGTATTGTTATTAGAAGTAGAAGAAACAAAATCATTTATAAGAATATCCAATTGTTTTCTACTAGCTTCTACTTCTAAAATGGCATTGTTATTTTTGTAGTAGGTTTCCATGCCACGAGTTTACATTGGTGATTTTTTTTCTTTTAGGCTATGACGATTGTTAAAATTTTTGAGATTAGCAACTTGCAATATCTTTTGAAATTATACTGAATGGCTAACAATGATGATATTGACCAAGTTCTAAGCCCTAAGCCGTAATTTGCATTTACTCGCGCTTGAATTATACATTTACTTTATACATTTACCTGAACACAAATATTTCTTGGTGAGATTGTTTATGGAAACTCATGTTATACACCTGAACACAAACATTTCCTTGGTGAGACTGTTTATGCAAACTAAACATGTGCATATATGCTCACATTTGTGAGACAGTTTTGTGTTCAGGCAGTGAGTGGTATCCTGGTTGTGTTCAGGAACTTGATCAATTACTATGTGGATGATGTTTTGTTTTCAGGTTCAGATATTGATGGTGAGGTTTTGTTCTGTTCAATCTTATTGGTTGAATGTTTTGTTATCAGTTTTGTGTTCAGGTGCACTTTTGTTTTCACGATCAGAGGTGTTGCTTATGGGTTCTTGGTGCTCCTGAATGTTGGTATTTTCTTTGTGTCCAGGCAGTTTTGTGTTCAGGCATTGATTTTGTGCATTAATTGTGTTCAGACACTTGGAATACATTTTGTGTTCAGGTTTGTGTACTGTCTTGTGTTCAGGTTTTGTGCACTGTCTTGTGTTCAGGTTTGTGCACTGTCTTGTGGTCAAGGGTTTTGTGCACTGTTTGTGCTCAGGTTCGTGTTCAGGCAGTTTTGTGTTTAGGCACTGTTTTTGTATGATGTTTGTGTTTAGGCACTTGGTATATCATTTGTGTTCAGGTTTGTTTAGTTTTGTGCTCAATTTTTGTGCACTGTCTTGTATTCAAGCACTGTTTTTGTGCACTGTTTGTGTTCAGGTTTGTATTTAGGCAGATTTGTGTACATATTTTTAGTTTTTGTGCACTGTTTGTATTCAGCCCCTTGGTATTTTCTTTGTGTTCAGGTTTGTGAGAAGTTTTGTGCTCAGAATTTGCGAGACTGTCTTGTGTTCAGGCAGTTTTTTACTCGGTTTTGTGAGACTATCTCGTATTCAGTGGGTGTTTGTGAGACTGTTTTGTGTTCAGGTTTGTGTTTAGGTAAAGTTTTATGTTTAGTTTTGTTATCGTTCAGTGTTTGTGAAGTTTTGTGTTTAGTTTTGTTGTCTGCTAGTTTTTTGTTTAGGCTATGATGATTGTTTGGAAAACTCAAAACTTGTGTTTTTTACATGGAATTACATTTCCCTATATATAGGAAATGAACCAAACAACCCCTTTAGGTTTAAAGATAAATAAACTTTGTTGACACCGTTCTTTAAAGAGATGGAAGCGAAAAGGAGATTGGGTAGGCAAAAAGGTGATAGCAGTGAACAGATGGCGGCTCGAGTTCCAAAGCGGCGTTTAGTCTCCATCGGTAATGGTAAGATCAAAATAACCCCTTTGTCCCATGTCCATCCGCCTACAGTGCCACCCAATCTAGCTTCTCCGCCCTCAGTCCCGCCCACTTCGGCATCCCCCCCCTCTCCCCTCTTCCTCTAGAAAAACCTTCTCTATAACCCAACCTCTGCCACACCAACCATCCCTCTTCTCCTCTTTCGCAAATTTCTTCAAGGACATACAACCTACCACTACCCAACCCCCCATCCCTTCCTCTCAGAAGGGGATTCTCCCTCTGTCTAAAGTGGGTTAGACTAAAGTGTCCTATAGAAGACAACCCAAGAATCCAAGACCTCCTTCAATCCTATTACCCCCCCCAAGCCTCCCATGTGTTTTCTTTGTGGAGATAGAGCCCACATAGCAAAAAACTATTCATTAGGTGATTTTAAGTGTTTCTCCTGCAACAAGGTCGACGACACGTCAGTTAGTTGTCCTAACAAAAGAAGCCCTCATCTGTTTAACAAATAATCTAGAAGAGTGCTCGCTCACCTCCCCCTCAGGAAGCATCTTGCTATTATGAAGAGGAGCTTCCCCCCGGGTGGCGCAAAGGATAAATCCTCCTCTTCCTCTTCTACGCAGCCCATTAATTCTCTTAATTTACAGAACCTATGTGAAATACCTATCAATTGTGGCATCAAAGAACCGGTTGACCCCTTAGATTTGGTAGATATTCTAGCTATGGAGAAAGTGGGGGATAAGCCTACCTAAAAGTCCTTCTTCTCTAAGTTTCTCTAAGTTGGTTCCACCCCTTCCCTAATGAGGATTGGAACATGGAATGTGAGAGGGCTGAATAACCCTACTAAACGTAGGCTTATGAAAGATTGTATTCATCTTGCCAAAGTTGATCTAGTGGGTCTCCAAGACCAAGCTTAATTCCAGCAAATCAAATACCCTTAAAAGTTTGGAGAGTAGTAGTATAATTTCCTAGATTTTCTTAGAATCTTCAGAAACTTTGGGGGGTATCCTGTTAGGTTGGAATGAGTCTATCCTCTCTTGCTCCTCCTCCTTTATTGGTATTTTTGTAGTGTTGGCCACCTTCACCCATAGACATTCTAACTGGCAATTTGTAGCCACTTCAATCTATGCCCCTCATGATAAAGATGATTGAGAAGTCTGCTGGTGGGAACTATCTAGGATTAGGTTTCCTCATTCTCTATCTTGGGTGGTCTTTAGGGACTTCAACATGACCCTTAGTCTTGTAGAGAGTCTTATAGAGAGAAGTGGCAGATCTGGCTCCATTAGAGATATTACCACCTTTAAAAACCTAATCGATTCCATCCACCTTATCGCCCCCCCTCTTAGTGGCAGAAAATTCAGGTGGTCGAATCAGAGAGCCAACCTTGTTTTAGCTAGGCTCGACAAGTTCTTCATCTCTTTAGACTTTGAATCTCACTTCCCGCATCTTATTCAACTTGCTTTCCCAGCATCATGCTTTGACCACTGCCCCATCATCTTAGACTCAAGAGGTCCTTTGCATTCCTCAGTGTTCAGATTTGAAAAATCCTAGCTCATCTTTCCAACATTCATTCCATTTATTCAATCATGCTGGAACTCTTTCTCTCTTCATGGAGATCAATCTGCCTCTCTTCCCTTTAATCTTAAACTAATTCGTAGGAGAATTAAATGGTGGAAGAAAAATATCGTTGGTTCTACCAACCAGCTAAAGCTCAAAGCAATGGCTAACATTGATTCCCTCAATCTCTTAGAGGAAAATAGAGCATTATCTGATTCAAAATCTCATCTTAGATTAAACCTCAAAGAGCAGCTTTTCTTATTAACTAGGGCTGAAGAAATCCAATGGAAACGGAGTAATGGCTCAAAGAGGGTGATAACAATACTGTTTTCTTTCATAAATCAGCCTCCTACCATAGAAGAAAAAATTTCATCCCTCACCTCCTCATCAACAACACCTTACTCTCATCTGACTCAGATATCAAATAGGCTTTCTATGACTTCTTCTCCAATCTCTTTCGAGCTCAAGGATAATCTAGACTTGAGGTCAACTGGAGGCTTCTTTATCCTTCTTCCTCTATTGACCTATCCCCGCTTGACTCCCCATTCACTCCTGATGAGATCAAGAAAGCCGTTTTCGATCTCCATCCAAACAAATCTCAGGGCCTGATGGCATGCCTATCCTTTTTTCTAAAACTTTTGGTCTACCATTCACTAGGACATCATATCTTTCATTCAATCTCTTCACTCTTATGCCTATCTTCTCTACAACATCAATTACTCATTCATATGCCTCTTACCAAAGAAGGACGGTGCGGACAATCCTAAGGACTTCAGAACCATTAGCCTGATCAATAGTGTAGGCTGTCTAAAAATCACAACGGATAGCTAATTCTCCATCGAACACTGATGATGGAAGTTACAATCTGACGACTTCCAGAAGGCTACAATTCGAAGATTTTTACATGTCAAAGAGTTAAAGCAAAGATTACAAAACGACAGTCTTTAGCAATACTCTGACAGAAAGGATTACAAATCGATGATCTCTTCAAACCAAGACGTGGAAGTCCTCCCCGCGTACTATCATCAAGACACTACACCAATTTGATCACCTACGCCGCTTCAACAGTTATAAACACGAATGCAGCTTCTTATGTGAGATGATTGATCTTGATGGCTGCGACAACAACATGACTAATATTATATTAGCAACCATTAGAGGTACTGATGAGCAGTGTAATGATATTCGACACACTCAGTGGAGATCATGACCTGCAGTTGATAGAGCGTTATTGAGATGCCTCAATTGTCACAAATGGCCTGAATAAGACCTTCTTTACTGGTCTTTGGTGTCATCCATATATAAAGACAGAGAAATCTAAATACTACAACAATCAACAGCTAGAACGCAGCTCCAATCGCTGCCAAGCACAGCTCGAACGCAGCTCCAATCGCTGCCAAGCACAGCTCGAACGCAGCTCCAATCGCTGCCAAGCACAGCTCGAACGCAGCTCCATCGCTGCCCAACGCAGCTCCAATCGCTGCCAAGCACAGCTCGAACGCAGCTCCATCGCTGCCCAACGCAGCTCCAATCGCTGCCAAGCACAGCTCGAACGCAACTCCAATCGCTGCTAAGCACAGCTCGGACGCAGCTCCAATCGCTGCCAAGCACAGCTCGAACGCAACTCCAATCGCTGCTAAGCACAGCTCGAACGCAGCTCCAATCGCTGCCAAGCACAGCTCGAACGCAGCTCCAACCGACGTCGAACGCAACTCCAACTGACGTCGAACGCAGCTCAATATAGCTGCAGAACGCACCTCCAGATGCTGCGTTCAAACACAGAATTTAGGCCAGAACGCATGTCAAAGCTCTGACCTGTTCAAACACGATCCAGGCGGTTTCGAAGACCGCTCTTCACCCACGATTTGAGGAAGGTTAGAAGCCTTAGAAGTTAAGGAACGAGCTCCGGCTCAAATCAATCATATTTCTGCCCCGGGATGTCATAACTGTCAGTCTCCTACCCACGTTTCAGAGGAATGTCCTCTTCTAGGAAACAACCATGCTTTAGAACAGATGAACGCTGCATTCCAGCGCCCTAGAAATGATCCATTTTCTCCAACCTACAATCCAGGTTGGAGAAATCATCCCAATTTTGCTTGGAACCAAGGAAATTCTCATGGAAACCAAAACTTTATTCCCGCGTCAAACCAACAATTCCCTAGGGGAAACACTGTCCCATTCAACGCACCGAACAATTTTTCTAACCCACCTTTTCCAAACCAACATCCTCATCCTCACCAGCCTACAAATCCTTCAAATTCTGATCATGACAAACGTTTGAGTGTCTTAGAAAAGGGTTTAGAAGCTATGATCAAAGCTTCTACACAAACTACCAACATGTTGACCCAATCATCCACCACTCTAAATTCATTCATGCAAACCACCGGCCAAGTGCTCAACTCGAACACACAAGCCATAGCCCGGTTAGAAACCCAACTTGGGCAACTAGCCGCTGCCGTGAGTGAGAGAGAAAAAGGAAAATTTCCAAGTCAACCTGTTGCAAACCCTAAAGACACTGGATCCAGTTCCAACAACCCAGCTCAACTGAATGCAATTCACACTCTGAGATCAGGAAAACAAATAGACAATCAGGTTAGAATGCCACCGGATCAAACCCCTTCTCCCATTCAAAACACTCCTTCCGATGACCAAAATGCTGAACTTGAGATTGAGCCTGATCTAGATAGGTATAGGCCCGTTGCCCCCTTTCCAGATAGACTCAAACCTAGGAAAAACTCCCCGCAGGTTGAGAAAATCCTAGAAACGTTTAAACATGTCAAGATCAACATTCCTCTCCTAGATGCAATCGAACAAATCCCTTCTTATGCAAAGTTCTTGAAGGACTTATGCACTAAGAAAAGAACCACCAATGTCCCCAAGAAAGTCTTCTTAGCTGCCAACCTCAGTGAAATCTTTTCGAAACCCATGCCGTTGAAATACAAGGACCCTGGTTGTCCCACAATTCCATGCGTCATAGGTAACACTCACATTGATAAGGCACTTCTAGACTTGGGAGCCAGCGTCAACCTCCTTCCGTATTCGGTCTATCAACAGCTAGGTGTAGGAGAACTTAAACCGACAAGATGCACTCTACAGTTAGCTGATAGATCTGTAAAAATTCCCAAAGGAGAGGTAGAGGATGTTCTGATCAAAGTTGGAGAGTTCATTTTCCCTGTTGATTTTATTGTCTTGGAAACGCAGCCCGTTTCCAATCTCAAAAGTCAAATCCCCGTCATTCTAGGAAGACCGTTCTTAGCCACCTCAAATGCTTTGATAAACTGTAGAACCGGTCAGATGAAACTATCTTTTGGGAATATGACTGTTGACCTCAATATCTTCAACTTAGGGAGACAGCCTAGTGATCCATCTGATGAACCCATGGAAGTGAATTTCATTCAAGGAATATCCAGTGAACAACAAGAGGGAGAGTGTGAGTCTGATTCAAATGCATCTGATTTAATGATTGAGGAGCTTTCTGATGACGAACTTGAGATAGAACCGCTGGTCAATCATGTTTTTGCTGTTGGCTGGCAACGAGAACCTTTAGAGATAGAACCCCGAGTCCAGCTTCGCCCATCTGTGGAGGAACCCCCTAAGTTAGAGCTCAAACCTCTACCCGAAAATCTAGAGTATGCCTACTTAGGGGAGAACGAGTCTTTACCAGTTATCATTTCTTCTGAGTTGACTACCGGTCAAAAGGAAGCTCTCTTAGCTGTTTTAAGAGAGAATAGGGAAGCCATTGGATGGACCATGGCTGATATCAAAGGGATTAGTCCAACCATTGTTCAACACCGAATCCATTTGATAGATGATGCCAAACCTACTAGAGATGCTCAACGTAGGTTAAACCCAGTGATGAAAGAAGCCGTTAGGAAAGACATTCTGAAATGTCTCGATCATGGGATCATTTATCCCATTTCTGATAGTTCATGGGTGAGTCCAGTCCAAGTTGTTCCAAAGAAATCTGGGATCACCGTGATCCAAAATGAGGCTAATGAGCTGATTCCCACTCGAATCCAAACCGGATGGCGAGTTTGCATTGACTACCGAAAGCTCAACTTAGCCACTCGGAAAGATCACTTCCCTCTTCCTTTCATTGACCAAATGTTAGAGCGTTTAGCAGGACACGAGTTCTACTGTTTCCTGGATGGATATTCAGGTTACAATCAAATCCCTATCGCTCCAGAAGATCAGGAGAAAACCACCTTCACTTGCCCGTATGGAACATTCGCATACCGACGCATGCCTTTTGGCCTGTGCAATGCACCGGCCACATTCCAACGTTGCATGATCAGTATTTTTTCCGACATGGTAGAGCGATTTCTCGAAATTTTCATGGATGACTTTTCCATTTTTGGTGACACATTTTCCCAATGTTTGCATCATCTTAAACTGGTCCTAGAACGGTGTAGGGAGAAAAATCTGACTCTCAATTGGGAGAAATGTCATTTCATGGTCAAACAAGGCATTGTCTTAGGACATGTAGTTTCCAATAGGGGAATCGAAGTGGACAAAGCTAAGGTAGATCTCATTTCCAATCTCCCTCCTCCCAAAATAGTCAAAGATGTCAGATCATTTCTTGGTCATGCTGGTTTTTACCGACGTTTCATCAAGGATTTCAGTAAAATTGCTAGACCCTTGACCAATCTCTTAGCCAATGATACATCATTTGTCTTCTCTCCCGACTGCCTCAAAGCTTTTGAATATCTGAAAAAGGAGCTAACCACAGCTCCTATCATTCATGCACCGGACTGGACCTTACCCTTCGAACTGATGTGTGATGCATCTGATTCTGCGATTGGTGCTGTTTTAGGACAACGGTTTGATGGAAAACCGCATGTGATCTACTACGCCAGTAGGACTCTGAATGATGCCCAGCAAAACTACTCTGTCACAGAGAAAGAGTTTTTAGCTGTAGTCTTTGCCTTAGAAAAATTCAGGTCCTACCTCATCGGTTCCTTAACCAAAGTTTTCACTGATCATGCCGCACTAAAGTATCTTTTGACCAAAAAAGATGCTAAAGCACGGCTCATTAGATGGATTCTCCTTCTTCAAGAGTTTGACATCCAAATTCTTGACAGAAGGGGAACAGAGAACCCCGTAGCAGATCACCTCTCTCGACTCCCAAATGCACCAACATCAACCGTTCCTATCAATGAACATTTTCCAGATGAACAACTCCTAGAAATCCAATCTGTTCCCTGGTTCGCCGACATTGTGAACTACATAGTCATGAACCAGATCCCTTCTCATTGGTCCAAACAGGATAGATCCTGTTTTCTCTCCCAAGAAAAATACTTTTACTGGGATGATCCATATCTGTTCAAATACTGTCCTGACCAGATCTTTAGGAGGTGTGTTCCCACTGAAGAAACTAGGAGTGTTCTATCCTTCTGTCACGAGCAAGCCTGTGGGGGTCACTTTGGCCCGAGAAAAACAGCTGAAAAAGTTCTCCAATCTGGGCTGTATTGGCCCACTCTCTTCAAGGATTCATTCGAGTTTTGCAAAACCTGTAACCGCTGTCAGCTTTTAGGGAAGGTCACTAGAAGAAATATGATGCCCCTACAACCCATCTTATCCGTTGAACTTTTTGATCTGTGGGGTATCGATTTCATGGGACCATTTCCAAATTCCTTTAGAAATGTTTACATTCTAGTAGCCGTTGAATACATGTCAAAATTAGTTGAGGCGGTAGCTTGCAAAACTAATGACAATAAGGTCGTTGTCAAGTTTTTAAAAGAGAACATTTTTGCCCGGTTTGGAGTACCTCGAGCGATCATCAGTGATAACGCTACACATTTCTGTAACCGTTCCTTCGAGGCTTTGATGAGGAAATATTCAATCACACACAAATTGTCAACTCCCTATCACCCCCAAACCAGTGGACAAGTAGAGGTCACAAACAGGCAGATCAAACAAATCTTAGAAAAAACAGTTAATCATAACAGAAAAGATTGGTCTGTAAAATTGTGTGATGCTCTGTGGGCATATAGAACAGCTTTCAAGGCCAATTTGGGGATGTCACCATACAGACTAATATTCGGGAAAGCCTGTCACCTACCAGTGGAGTTGGAACATCGAGCAATGTGGGCAATAAAACAGCTGAATTTTGACTCAGACTCGGCAGGTAAAAACAGATTGCTCCAAATAAATGAGTTGGAAGAAATTCGGAATGATGCATACATAAACTCAAAAATTTACAAAGAGAAAACAAAAATTTTTCATGACAAATCAATTTTGCAAAAAAATTTCTCTCTAGGACAGAAAGTTTTATTGTACAATTCAAAATTGTATCTTTTTCTGGGAAAATTAAGATCAAGATGGACTGATCCATTTTTTGTTAAACAAGTTTTTCCATATGGAGCTGTCAAGATAGAAAATCCTAAAAATGGTAATATTTTTAAAATAAATGGTCAACGTCTGAAACCATTTTTAGAATTTTCTATGCTCGGAGAGGAAGAGGTGTTGGTTCTTCATGAACCTCATTATCTATAAAAAAAACTAAATTTTTCTTTTGTTTCTTAAAAAAAAAAGAGTTCTTTTGTTTCTTATAAAAAAATAAAATAAAAATAATTACTTATATTTTTTCTCTTATTTGATTTCTTCATCCTCATACTAACAGTAATTGCAGATCCTTATCATCATTGTCAACCGAACAACTGTAAGTTCTCCAATTTTATCTGCTTTACTTTGTGCTTCAGCGAATTTGCATTGAGGACAATGCAAAATTTAGGTGTGGGGGTGAGAAATACATATTTTCCTCTTTATTTTACCTTTTTAGTTGCATTTTTTCTTTCTTTTTGTTAAAAAAAAATTTATAAAAATATTGTCACTTGCCAAATTAATAGAGTTAAGTAATAATTGATCAAATTGATAGATTTTAAATTTTCTAATTCTTAGTTAGTGACATATTCAAGTTCACCTTTTATGATAACTCCAAATAAAATTATTAAGAAATGATTTTTCAACTAGTATACTTTACTTAAGTCTTACCTTAGATTTTTAATTAAAAATAATGAAATTTTTGCATGCTTAACTTAGAGTTGAAAATATTTTTTCAAGTTATCTTGATTTACACAAGTTGACTGAGCAATTAAGCCCAAGGAGTATCTCTATACTTAATGACCTAAGCCCAATTGGGTTGGGATTCATTGGCCCAAAACTCGTTAAATGGTCACTTAGAAAGCCCGTTAAAATAGAAAACAATCACCAAGAATTAGAGAGTGAAAAAAATATACATATATATAACACTAACAATTGTTTTTATATATTGTTGTTTTGTATATATGGTCTTGAAAAACAATTTTTGATCAAGAGACTTGAAAGTTATTTAAAACAAAGAGTTGGCATGTTCTTTTCAAAACTTTTTAATTAAATTTCTAAGATTTGACTTGGTTTTGTATTGCTATAATGAAAAAGATTTTCTAGGGGATTTACATTGGAGTTATATATAAAAACGTTTTCTTGATTATTAACTAGCTTCAATTAGAATGTCTAAATATATCAAAAAAAATTAATTATTTACTGACTTATTTAACTTGGCAAGTTGACCGAATTTTGTGGGTATATTCACTGCAAACCCTCACGAGACTACAACTCGTCCACTAGGGTAACCTAGGGGTTTAAAGGCTTGTTGTATGCGCTAAATACAACCGTGATTCCTACGAAAGTGAGTTAGGATTTTCTTTTTCTTCCTTTGCTAGAGGACTAGCAAGAGTTTAGGTATGGGGGTATTTGATAATCACATTTTATTACATTTTTATACCCTCATTATCTATTTTATATGAATAAATATACTACTAATAATTGTTTTTATCCTTAATTGTAGGTTAATGAAGAATAAATCTCAAAACCCTCATCTCTCAACAAAAATCCCATAATTTTATGAAGAAATGATTCAAGAAGCCTAAGTGCAATTTTTGACTTTTTGAAGGCTCAAAAGCAAATGAAAACCGGATTTTCACATCAAATAAGCTCTCATGGACTTGGATGCATGGGCCGGACTTGTTATTTTTTTTCATTGTGGAAAATCATCAAGGGAAGCTTTGATTGGGCCGAATTGGAATGAATGCTGCAGACATGGAATTAATGCAAAAGTAAGGACCGGACTTGAATTGCTTGTGGACTTTGCTCTTCAAAATTGATTTTCAAAAATGAATCAAAAGGCCGGATCTGTTGCAGATTGAAAATCAAATGGGAAGCTACAATTGGGCCGGATTTTCACAAGAAAATGTGATTGAAAGTGGGCCGGTTTGAAGCTACAATTGGGCCGGATTTTCACAAGAAAATGTGATTGAAAGTGGGCCGGTTTGTGAAGTGTGTTGAACTTGGACTTTCACAAGTAAATGTGCTCAAATAATCAAATGGATGTGGACCTTGTTAAAGCTTTCTTTTGAAAATCAATGACCGGATCCACTTGTGATTTTTTTGGACCTGGGCTGCTGATTTTCTTGTGTAAATCAAATAAATCATGTATATTGAGCTAGAGAAGAATTCAAAGGTGGAGATTGTTGCTTGGGGCTCAAGACAAATCCAATGGCTCATATTCATTGAAGATTACTATAAATAGGAGTAGAGAGTGAGGGGTTAGAGGTGTGAAAATTTTGTAAACTCCTTTTGGAGAGGAGGGCTACTCTTAATTGAGAAGGCCTTCCAAAAATTATAACTTTAATTGCAATTAATAAAAATAATTTTTTCCTCTTTAAATTTGTTCTTTCTCCTCTTGTTGAATGATGAGGATGGAGATGAAGAGCAATTTGAAGGTTTGCATTTCTTTTCTCTTTTATTTCTTTTTAGTAATTTCTTTATTATTGCTTATTAGTTAGATTTAAATTCATGCTTGTAGTATAGATTTACTTTCTTGTCTTTTTTATTTTCTTTTTGCACTTTAATTTGTAGAGTAGATTTATTTTTCTTGCATTTAATTTCTGCAATTTATTTTGTAGTTTAGATTTTTATTTTCTTTGTAGTTAGATTTATTTCTTGTTCATAGTTTAGATTTTTCTTTTCTTTTTATTTTTTTAATTAGTTCTTTTTCTTGTTTTTATTTCTTAAAGATGTGAATTTAATTCTTGTAGGAAGTTTAGAATTATACGAAACTAGTCTAATTTCCTTTATATTGTATGAATTATTCTCTTGCACTTAAAATGTTCATGTTTAGGATAATCAACTAGAGAACTAATCGGTAGAAGAAGAATTTGATAATCTATACTTATCTTAAATGGTTTGATAGGTTATGCTTATGAATTCTAGGATTATTATCATGTTGTTGTTCTTATCATGAATAGTAATTTTGACTTAGATGATAATTTGATAGGTTACACTTTCCTTAAATGGTTTGATAATCTATGCTTAATAAATCTAAGTTGAAATATGATAAAAAGAGAATAGTTTATATTTTGTAATTGAAATTGGTTAGTGGATTATATTCTAGATTTCTTACCTCTTTTGAATCCTTCATCTTAACTTTCTTAAATTTTCTTTTTATTTTTGGTTTTATTTCTTGATTTTATTAATTCATATTTCTTGCCTTGTGATTTCATTTATTCTTTAATTCTTCCTTCTCTCCTCTAAAATTCAATTTATTATCTTTTGCATATATTCATAACAATCACTCAACAAAATCACACTTATTCTTTATTCCTAATTGTCATGCACAAAACATAAGAACCATTTCTAATAATCTCTTAAAACCACCTTCCTCGTGGGATTGATATTTTTATACTATAACTTGATAAATTGTGCACTTGTAATTTTGGTATATAATTATGCCGCATCAACTTAGTGGGTAGTGTTTCATGAGTGGATTTCATATTAACATACTTACTATTTACATCAATATAGCAATTGTGTAACTTTTCAAACTCAAGAGCAAGTTCATCTAAAGTAATAATATCATCGTTATATGTTGACCTTATAGTTTTGATGATGATTTGTCAAACAATTTATCGCTAATATATTCTCTAGTTTTGTGTTTATATTTCTCTTTACAGGTATTTCAACACACAACAATCAAGCGTTAAAGATTCAAGTTCTTATGTGTGGAGTTACCTAGGTATAAGAGTAGTTTTCCTACATATATTGTATGTTTATATGTAAGCTCAATATATGTACACTTAACACGATTTTTGACGTTTTCTATCACATAAATGATTTTTCATCAAACGTCGTTACAATATCTTTTATCTCATGTTTACAGCTCATTCATACTTTATTATATACACATAATATATGCATGAGATATATTTACATGTTTATGAGCCATATCAAAATTTTCATATTCGTAAAATACAGGTTTTACGAACACTTTTCAAAAACAGTGTGTTTTTGCAAATGAAAATTATTTTTCCAAAAATTCCTTTTCTAACATGTTTATTTTATCATTTAGAAACTTTCCCCAAAGTTTTATTATTTTTAGAATTGATTTGCTATTTTTAAAGTATTTTTAAAACTGGCCAAAAACAGGTTTTTCAGACTGTGTCAGTTTGCGGTCGACCGCCACGGTCGACCGCCATGTTCAATTTTCTTAGCATGGACTTTATATACCCGCGGTCAACCGTGATGATCGACCGTGATCCAACTAGAGAGTTTCGCGGCCGACCGCCGCGGTCGACCGCCAGCCTTAAAACCCTATACTCAGGATTTTTGTCCGATTTAATCATTGGTTTTTAACGGCTATTTTCATAACGGCTCTCTGGGGGCTTTTTAGTCTTTTCAAGTTGGTTTTTGGATGATATTTGAGAGGGTATAAATACCCCATTGCTGCTCTCTTTTACGAATTGAAGTTTTGTGTTTAACAAAATATTAAGAGTGTTTAAAAGAGATGTTTAAGCTGATTTCATCAGTCTGTTTCAAAAGAAATTTTCCTACAATATAAGAAGTGGCTTTTAAATCATATTAGGATCATCATCTACTGTTCTTCTTGTTTGAGAAGTTTTCTAAACTCTTATATAGCTTACTATTCCATTTCATTAGCTATATTTATTGAGTTGTATTATTTTCATTCATTGTTATCACACGCACATATTGAGCCTAATATTTTCATACTATATAGTGTGGGTTATGGGGTGTGATTTAGTGAGTGTGAGCTTCATTGTGTTCTCATTTGTTATTAAGAACAAATCATTGTATTTATCTTTTATTGTGAGTATCACTTGTAATACACTTGTACACTGAGAGAAGTGTGAGGCGAGAGACGGGATCGAATCCAATAGGAGTAGCGTCGGTTGGCGAACCTAGGGAGAGGTTGCATCCGAGCACTTGAGGAGGAGGACACGGGCTAGGTTCCTACACTTAGTGTATAAAGTATGATTGCATAGTGTTTGGTGTGTGAGAGTTTTCGGTAAACTTGTAAACCGAGTATGTAGAAGTTCCGGCTTCCAAACCGGATTGTGATAGTGGATATCTCCTCGAGGTGAGGAGCGGGGACGTAGGTCGTGGTGACCGAACCTCGTAAACATATCGTGTGTTTGTGTTTTGCTTGGCTTATATATTATTTGTGTATTTTCTTATTGTTCTTATTCATATCTATCTCATATCATTCTTGCAAGAACAAATTAATCAATATTATTTTAATTAGCTTTTAATCGGGATTAGATTAGCATAAGACCCTAATCACACCCCCTCTAGGGTCTAACACTTTCCTAGTGGCATTAGGGTCTAACAATTGGTATCAGAGCTTGGTGTTCTTTGATTTAAGGACTAATCGCAATACACCTTATTTAGGTTGCTATTAATGTTGCTCCCCGTTTAGATAATTTTTCCTATGCCCAATGGTATGTTAGATTTAAACTCTTTGTTCGATCTAGACACTTCGATTTATGGGAAATTATTTCATGCATATAACATATTGCATAAAGATTTTATTGATTTACAAAGCAAGCTTGAAGGTTTAAAATCCGATCTTGAGAAGTTAGCTTCCAAATTTGATATCATTTCTCAAGAGAATGATGTTCTTAAAGAAAACAATGATATGTGAGAAGTTAGCTTCCAAATTTGATATCATTTCTCAAGAGAATGATGTTCTTAAAGAAAACAATGATATGCTAAATTTGGAAAATAATAATTTGTATCATTTCTCAAGAGAATGATGTTCTTAAAGAAAACAATGATATGCTAAATTTGGAAAATAATAATTTGAAATTGGATATTACTAACTTGACTCATGATAAAAATAATGCTATGTTAGAAGTAGAGAATATAAAAAATGACATTGTTTCTTTTATAAATGACTATTTATGCTCTACTTCTAATATTAATGCATATGTGCCAAATGATGAGTTGAATATTATTAAAAACCACATTTCATCTTTTGACTCAACTCTTAATACATGCATTAATAATCATAAGAAGCTTATGAATATGTGTTCCAAGACTAAGTCAAAATCATCCACTCATTATGCACACATATATAGCAAAACTTATAAGTATTCTATTTGCGGCTGTCAAGGTCATTTAGCTAAGTTTTGCTATGATGCACACAAACACAAGAATTCTAATTCTCCTTGTGCATCTCATGTAGCTTCTTCATCTTGTACACTTACACATTCACTTGCTTATTCTCACAAAATTCATCATAAGCATGCTAGTGTGTTCAAATGTGATCATTATGGCCGTTTTGGTCATTTGTCTGAATATTGTTTTGATTTGAAAAGAAAATCATGTTTGCCAAATGTTTCTAGTAGACCATATGTTTTTAAATGTGATGTTTGTCATAGGCTTGGACATCTTGCAAAATTTTGTTATGATATACAAAAATCTTCTAAGTTATAATATGTTCCAAATAGGCCATTGTTTAAGAATGCTTCTCATTTACAAAATGAATTTAAAAGATAATCTTTATTTGCAAATGATTCTCGTGCACGAGCTAATGGTCCACAAAAACAAATGAATCTCTTTTATTGCATAAATTACAATCGAAAGGGTCATTTGAGCGAATATTGTTATGACTGTGTTAGTACACCACATGTTCCCAAGAGAGTTCATAACCCTAGGGTTTTGAGCTTTATTGATAGGGGTTATGTCCCTAAACAATCCGGCACCAAGAATGTTTGGGTACCAAAATGATTTTTTAACCAAGAACTTAGTGTTTTTTTTCTTTTTCTTGGTTTTTAAAATATGCTTTGAAAAATTTAAATATGAAAATAATTTTTCTTTGATCAAAAGCTTTTGTTTTCATGACTATGAGTTTCAATTTTCATAAGAGCTTTATATTTATTTAACCCGCCGGGTTTATTGGGTGTTTATTCCCAAATCATGTTTACCGAATGCTAGAATGATTATATGGGTTGGAACAAGCTTAAGAGCTTGATATATTATTGCCTCTCTTGAAATTCTTTTGTCAAAGATTTTGTTTTGATTTGTTGCTTTGAATTCATTATATTTCACTTATATGATGATAGTTATATGTTTGTTTTGTTTTGATTTGTTGCTTTGAATTCATTATATTTCACTTATATGATGATAGTTATATGTTTGTGCTCATGGATTATCTATTCGTGCCTTATAATGTATTCTATGAGTAGTTTGATCAAGTTATACAAAGAAAATTTTCTTTTTTGATCAAATATTATTTTTGGACTCAAAACTTGATTTATTATTTCATTTGAGTGATTTGTTTTTATTTGAAAACTTTTTTTTCATGGTTCTCATGTTTTTCCTCATTCCTTTGTTTCATAAATTTATTCATACATGGTTTTTATTTTTGAGTAATGAGACATTATTTCATAATGACATATCAATATGTGTTCTCATTGTCTTGTTTGTATGTGAGATAATGACATATCAATATGTGTTCTCATTGTCTTGTTTGTATGTGAGTTATGTTTAGCATATCCTTCATTTATGCTTACTCACATGTTTTTGCCTCATTGTCTTGTTTGTATGTGAGTTATGTTTAGCATATCCTTCATTTATGCTTACTCACATGTTTTTGCAGCATTCATTTCATATATCCATTAAAACATTTCGATAGGAGGAGAATTCTCTATACTTGTTTTATACTCACACATGCTCATATGTAGGGGGCTTTCGTTCTCGTCATTCTTGGTGTTTTCCCCTTTTTTGATGTTGTCAAAGGGGGAGAAATATATGAGTATAGCCTTTCTTGTTTATATGCATGATAATTCTAATTTACATATTAATTTCCTTTCAAGCATATATCTTTTTTTATAAATTGTTTGTTATCATCAAAAAGGGGGAGATTGTTGGCCTTCTTCTTTTGATGATGATTTACAAACAATTTACTTCTAATGTTATTTGTCTAGTGTTTGTATTTTTGTATCAATTATAGACAAACAACATGTTAGAGGATGGATGGATTGCGCCATAACGATCATATAAAATAGAGGTTGGCGGAATAGTGGAGTGAAGCAATGCAATTCAAGTTAAATATTCAAGTTCAAGCTTCAGCGGCATGTTTACCAAGTCAAGCTATATTGAAGATCAAGATTGCTTGGATAAATAGTTTAGGTTTTATATTATGTGTGTTAGATACTTTAAGCTCAATCACATACACACACATACAAGTTTTGGTTTATATATATATATATATATATATATATAAATATAAAACAAATGAATATAATTGGAAAATACTTATTGTTTCATGTTTATATATGCTTGTTATGATTTCATGAATATCAAGTTTTGAAATCATGTTTATGGTTTTGGATATATTGCAAAACATGTGTATCTTCGTCAAAATATTATATTCTTGTTTATGGACTTAACAATCACGATATACATCTTTTATTAAGTCTATAAGAACGTTTGAAAATGTTTCAAAGTTGTGTTTATGTCAAAACATCAAATTTTATATATAAAAACATTTACCCAAGTTTTACTAATTTTGGAGTTGTTTTGTTACTTTCAATTGAATTTACAAAAATGAGTTTTTTAGTAGTTTTTCAGAAACTGTTTTTCTGTGTTCAAACATTTATCTCTCAACGGGGAAGTGATTTTTTAGAAAGTATTTCTCTAACATATTCACCTACATGTCTAAAACCTTCCCTAAAAGTTTTATGATTTTTGGACTTACTTTGCTATTTTTAATTTATTTTATAAAACCAGATACACAAAATTCCAGAACTGTCAAAATCTGGAAACTTCTTGTGCATGTTTGCTACAGTGCCGGTCGACCGCGGTGAACAGTGCAGTCGACCGCCAAATTTCCAAAAACTCTTTTTTGTTGCTGTGAACAGTGCGGTCGACTGGGGTGGGCCCGGTGGTCGACCGCTGCAGTACCGTTGCACAGTAATGGTTAGTTTTCCAGATTGTACTGTTTTTGGGTTTTTGGTCTTTTTCTTTGGGTTTTCTTGGTTTTTGGGCTTTGTTTCTTCATCCTATATAAACCACATACCATTTCACTTATGAATCAACTAAAAAAATATTTTAAACAAGTTTAAAGAGTTTTAAACAAGGGTTTAAGATTTGTTTAAGTGTTTTTAAAATGCTTTTAAGCATTTGTGTGTTTGAGTTTGTGAAATCAATTCCACAAGAGTTTGAGGAGATCATCTATTGGAGTTTGAGCAGTCAACTATTCTTTCTCTATCTCTTGATCCATTGAGAAGTTTTCTAAACTCTATTTCTAGCTCTTTTATATATTTGATTATCATTGTTATTAAGCTAGAATTATATTGAGTTAAGTTTTGATTTATTTTATCACTTTGTACAGACATAACTATTGAGCTTATTGTATTTGCATACATTGTGTAATTGGGTTGTGGGATTGTGTGACTTAGAAAGTGAGCTTACAATTCATTCTCATCCATTGTAGAGGACAAACACTTTGTATTTGTGCTTAATTTGTGAGGTTCACTTTGTAATACACTAGTACACCAAGAGGAGTGTGTGGTGGGAGACGGGGTCGGTCCAAGAGGAGTGGGGTAGGTAGTAATGCCTAGAAAGAGGTTATAATTCCTAACACTTGAGGGAGATACGGGCTAGAGACCAACACTTGAGGTTGTAATTAGTGTTGTTACATTGTGAGTGTGGATTGTAAAGTTTTCGGTTAACTAGAAAATCGTATTGTGAGGTGTAAACGTTTTTCAGGTAAGCGTAAAAAACCCTGTGTGATAGTGGAGATCTCCTCCAGGTGAGGAGCGGGGACGTAGGTCGTGGGGACCGAACCTCGTGAACATATTGTTTGTTTGTGCATTGGCGCACTTATTTTTATGTTTATCATTATATCGCCTTTGTCAATTGCTTATTGTTTATATTGCCCATTATCTTGTTTATGATTATTTCACCATTGTGTTAGTTTATATATCCTTGCATATATTTTACCATATACCTCTTTGCT
This sequence comes from Asparagus officinalis, assembly GCF_001876935.1. Lineage (NCBI taxonomy): Eukaryota > Viridiplantae > Streptophyta > Magnoliopsida > Asparagales > Asparagaceae > Asparagus > Asparagus officinalis. The sequence continues at coordinate 76,353,686 of NC_033797.1, forward strand.
AGGATACATATCTCTTTGTTCATATCACTTATCCTTGCATATATCTTGTTATATATCATACTTGCTAGGATAATTTGTTAATAAGTTTTAATTGGTATTTAAATCGGATTAGATTAGCATGAATCCTACCCCCCCCCCCCCCCTCTCTAGGGTTCTTTCCTAGTGACATTAGGGTCTAACAATTAGTATCAGAGCTTGGTGCTCTTGATTTAAGGAGATCCAAGTTATCTTATTTTTGTGCTAATCTAGTTTTGTGATTATCTTGCTTGTACATATATACATTATGGATATGCACAGTACACATTGTTTAGGTTATGCTATTAGTGTTGCTCCTCGTTTAGATAATTTTCCTTATGCCCAATGGTGTGTTAGATTTATACTCTTTGTTCGATCTAGACACTTCGATTTATGGGAAATTATAGATGATGCTTATATTGTACCCACTTCAGAGAAATCCAAGTGGAATAAAGATGATCATCGAATACTTACAATTAATAAGATTTTGTTAGAATATTTGCTAAATGCTTTTGATTCATCTATGTCTAACAAGTTTGTTCATTTTGATAGTGCTTATAATTTATGAAAATTCATAGAAGCACATCAAGGCAACTTGGAGGAAATCTGACATAGTTTGGAGGATTCTTCTTCAAGTGATATTGGACCTTCTTTATGCACACAACCACTAGGTGATAGCCCTAGTGAGGTTTGTGAGTTCGAATCTATTAATGATGAATCTAGTGATGAACTTGCTTGTGCTAGTGAAAAATTATTACATGCCTATAACATATTGCATAAAGATTTTATTGATTTACAAAGCAAGCTTGAAGGTTTAAAATCCGATCATGAGAAGTTAGCTTCCAAATTTGATATCATTTCTCAAGAGAATGATGTTCTTAAAGAAAACAATGATATGCTAAATTTGGAAAATAATAATTTAAAATTGGATATTGCTAACTTGACTCATGACAAAAATAATGCTATGTTAGAAGTAGAAAACATAAAAAATAACACTGTTTCTTTTATAAATGATTATTTATGCTCTACTTCTAATATTAATGCATATGTTCCAAATGATGAGTTGAATGTAATTAAAACCATATTTCATCTTTTGACTCAACTCTTAATACATGCATTAATAATCATAAGAAGCTTATAAATATGTGTGCCAAAACTAAGTCAAAATCATCCACTCATTATGCACACATATATAGCAAAACTTATAAGTGTTCTTGTAGGCATATAAAACTGCTTATAGGTCCCTTAACACAGCTCGGCACGGTGATTCGACAAACCAACGAACCATCGGGCGATATATCCAAGCATGGTCGTTAGACCACAACACCGAAGCCAAGTGACACGTAACGAAGCGGATTAACGAGGCAACGAGGTTAACGAACCACACGCAAACAACGGAATACATCCAATCACGTGCCCAATCAAGCTAACGGGTCGATGAAACAACGAGTCAATCAATCGTAGAGTCCACCACATTAAACAAGATCGGGAGCGGACTCAAACTCGAACACCAAAGCAGATTTACTGCCAAATCAGGATCCGGATTGCCAAATCAGAGTCCAGATCAACACTAAAAGTTCAGATAAACCACGAGACCGAAAAAACGGCAAAACCAAACACCAAGGGAGGGCTCGGCCAAAACCGAGCCACCTTGTGGTGGCTCGGTGGTCGAGCCACCACTTGGTGGGAGCCACCTAGGTGGCCGGCCGAGCCACCTAGGGGGCCGAGCCACCAGATCTGGGCCCAGATCTGAGCCCAGATCTGGTTTGAGGAGCCTATAAATAGACCCCTAGGCTCATTGTTTGAAGGACTTGGAACTTTGGAGCCGAAACTCTGCCGGATTAAGAGCTAAACCTCGGAGTTTTGAAGCTTGGAAGACTTGGACTTTTCAGATCTGGTTCTTGGCGATCATCCATGTCAAACAAGGCAGGAGTTCAAGAGAGAGATCAGATCTGAGATCCACACGGTTATCCTCCGGATCAAAACTTGGTTTTTGATCCCGAGAAGAGTATCGATTTCGCTTGGTCGATTTCGATTACTAAAGGCTATTATTTCCTTGGTGAAATAGTACTCCCGACTGTTATTTCCTTCGTGAAATAACACCCGTCATACCGGATAGATCCGACCGGATCAAGATCACGTGGTGGTCCACGGATTAACCCCGGCGCAGGCGAAGAACCCACACAAGCAAGAGACCGCAAAACAGGATCTTGTGATTTGTTTGAGAAAAGGAAAGTTGTAATCTTTTTTCTTTCTTTGATTTTGTTGTAACCAGATCTTATAAAAAGACCAGATCTTTTATAACCGATAAACAGTTGCTTAAGAAAACAATGACGTCAATAAAAACGATTTTCCCCGCGAACAGTTCTATTTGCGGCCGTCAAGGTCATTTAGCTAAGTTTTGCTATGATGCACACAAACACAAGAATTCTAATGCTCCTTGTGCATCTCATGTAGCTTCTTCATCTTGTACACTTACACATTCACATGCTCATTCTCACAAAATTCATCATAAGTATGATAGTGTGTTCAAGTGTGATTATTGTGGTCGTTTTGGTCATTTGTCCGAATATTATTTTGATTTGAAAAGAAAATCACGTTTGCCAAATATTTCTAGTAGACCATATGTTTTTAAATGTGATGTTTATCGTAGGTTTGGACATCTTGCAAAATTTTGTTATGATATGCAAAAATCTTCTAAGTTGCAATATGTTCCAAATAGGTCATTCTTTAAGAATGCTTCTCATTTACAAAATGAATTTAAAAGACAATCTTTATTTACAAATGATTCCCGTGCACGAGCTAATGGTCCACAAAAATAAATGGATCTCTTTCATTGCACAAATTACAATCGGAATGGTCATTTGAGCGAATATTGTTATGACCGTGTTAGTACACCACATGTGCACACGAGGGTTCATACCCCTAGGGCTTTGAGCTTTATTGATAGGGGTCATGTCCCTAAACAATCCGGCACCAAGAATGCTTGGGTGCCAAAATGATTTTTTAACCCAGAACTTATTGTTTTTTTCTTTTTCTTGGTTTTTAAAATATGCTTTGAAAAATTTAAATATGAAAACAATTTTTCTTTGATCATTTTTAAAATATGCTTTGAAAAATTTAAATATGAAAACAATTTTTCTTTGATCAAAATCTTTTGTTTTCATGACTATGAGTTTTAATTTAAATATGAAAACAATTTTTCTTTGATCAAAATCTTTTGTTTTCATGACTATGAGTTTTAATTTTTATAAGAGGTTTATATTTATGTAAACCCCCGGGTTTATTGGGTGTTTATTCCCAAATCATGTTTACCGGATGCTAGAATGATTATATTGGCTGGAACAAGCTTTAGAGCTTGATATATTATTGGCTCTCTTGAAATTCTTTTGTCAAAGATATTGTTTTGATTTGTTGCTTTGAATTCATTATATTTAACTTATATGATGATAGTTATATGTTTGTGCTCATAGATCATCTATTTGTGCCTTATAATGTATTCTATGAGTGGTTTGATCAAGTTATACAAAGAAAATTTTTTTTTGATCAAATATTGTTTTTGAACTCAAATCTTGATTTATAATTTCATTTGATTGATTTATTTTCATTTTTTTCATGGTTCTCATGTTTTTCCTCATTCATTTGTTTTCATAAATTTAATCATACATGGTTTATATGTTTGAGTAATGAGATATTATTTTATAATGACATATCAATATGTGTTCTCATTGTCTTGTTTTTATGTGAGTTATGTTTAGCATATCCTTCATTTATGCTTACTCACATGTTTTTGCCTTAGCATTCATTTCATGTGAGTTATGTTTAGCATATCCTTCATTTATGCTTACTCACATGTTTTTGCCTTAGCATTCATTTCATATATCCATTAAGGCCAGCATATCCTTCATTTATGCTTACTCACATGTTTTTGCCTTAGCATTCATTTCATATATCCATTAAGGCCTTTCGATATGGGGAGCAATCCCTATACTTATTTTATACTCACACATGCTCATATGTAGGGGGAGCTTTCGCTCTCTTCATTCTTGGTGTTTTCCCCTTTTTTGATGTTGTCAAAAAGGGAGAAATATTGTGAGTATAGCCTTTCTTGTTTATATGCATGATAATTCTAATTTACATATTAATTTCATTTCATGCATATATCTCTTTTTATAAATTGTTTGTTATCATCAAAAAGGGGGAGATTGTTGGTCTTCTTGTTTTGATGATGATTTACAAATAATTTACTTCTAATGTTGTTTGTTTAGTGTTTGTGTTTTTGTATCAATTGTAGACAAATAACATGTTAGAGGATGGATGGATTGCACTATAACGATCATATAAAATGGAGGTTGGCAGAATAGTGGAGTGAAGCAATGTAATTCAAGTTAAAGATTCAAGTTCAAGCTTTATCGACATGTTTACCAAGTCAAGCTATATTAAAGATCAAAATTGCTTGGATAAATAGTTTATGTTTTATATTATGTGTGTTAGATACTTTAAGCTCAATCACATACACACACATACAAGTTTTGGTTTCTATATATATATATATATATATATATATATATATATATATACACACACACACACACATGTTTTGGTTTTATAGTTTTCAAGTTTAAATATGAAACAAATGAATATAATTGGAAAATACTTATTGTTTCATGTTTATATATGCTTGTTATGATTTCATGAATATCAAGTTTTGAAATCATGTTTATGGTTTTGGATATATTGCAAAACATGTGTATCTTCGTCAAAATATTATATTCTTATTTATGGACTTAACAATCACGATATACATCTTTTATTAAGTCTATAAGAACGTTTGAAAATGTTTTAAAGTTGTGTTTATATCAAAACATCATATTTCATATATACAAACATTTTCCCAAGTTTTACTATTTTTGGAGTTGTTTTGTTATTTTCAATTGAATTTACTGAAATGAGTTTTCAGCAGTTTTTTAGAAACTATTTATCTGTGTTTAAATATTTATTTCTCTCAACTGGGAAGTGAATTTTTAGAAATGTTTTCTCTAACATGTTCATCTACATGTCTAAAACCTTCCCTCAAAGTTTTAAGATTTTTGGACTTGCTTTAATATTTTTAATTGATTTTATAAAGTCAGATACGTAAAATTCCTGAACTATCAAAATCTAGAAACTGCCTGTGCATGTTTTGCTACAATGTCGGTCGACCGTGGTGAACAGTGCGGTCGACCGTCAAATTTCCAGAAACTCTTTTTTGTTGCTGTGAACAGTGCGATCGACCGGGGTAGGCTCGGCGGTCAACCGCTACAGTACCGTTGCACAGTAACGGTTAGTTTTCCAGATTGTACTGTTTTGGGGTTTTTGGTCTTTTTCTTTGGATTTTATTGGTTTTTGGGCTTTGTTTCATCATCCTATATAAACCCCATACCATTTCACTTATGAATCAACTAAGAAAATATTTTAAACAAGTTTAAAGAGTTTTAAACAAGGGTTTAAGATTTGTTTAAGTGTTTTTAAAAAGCTTTAAGCATTTGTGTGTTTGAGTTTGTGAAATCAATTCCACAAGAGTTTGAGGAGATCATCTATTGGAGTTTGAGCAGTCAACTATTCTTTCTCTATCTCTTGATCCATTGAGAAGTTTTCTAATATCATCTATTGGAGTTTGAGCAGTCAACTATTCTTTCTCTATCTCTTGATCCATTGAGAAGTTTTCTAATCTCTATTTCTAGCTCTTTTATATATTTGATTATCATTGTTATTAAGCTAGAAATATATTGAGTTTAGTTTTGATTTATTTTATCTCTTTGTACACACACAACCATTGAGCTTATTGTATTCGCATACATTGTGTAATTGGATTGTGGGATTGTGTGACTTAGAAAGTGTACTTACCATTCGTTCTCATCTATTTTAGAGAACAAACACTTTGTATTTGTGCTTAATTTATGAGGTTTACTTTATAATACACTAGTACACCAAGAGGAGTGTGTGATAGGAGACGGGGTCGTCCCAAGAGGAGTGGGATATGTAGTAATGCCTAGAGAGATGTTGTAATTCCTAACACTTGAGGGAGATACGGGCTAGAGACCAACACTTGAGGTTGTAATTAGTATTGTTACATTGTGAGTGTAGACTGTAAAGTTTTCGGTTAGCTAGAAAATTGCATTGTAAGGTGTAAATATTTTTCGGGTAAGCGTAAAAAACCCGGTGTGATAGTGGAGATCTCCTCCAGGTGAGGAGCGGGGACGTAGGTCGTGGGGACCGAACCTCGTGAACATATTGTTTGTTTGTGATTGCATTGGCGCACTTATTTTTATGTTTATCATTATATCGCCTTTGTCAATTACTTATTGTTTATATTGCCCACTATCTTGTTTATGATTATTTCACCATTGTGTTAGTTTATATATCCTTGCATATATTTTACCATATACCTCTTTGCTAGGATATATATCTCTTTGTTCATATCACTTATCATTGCATATATTTTGTTATATATCATACTTGCTAGGATAATTTGTTAATAAGTTTTAATTAGCATTTAAATCGAATTAGATTAGCATAAACCCTATTCACCCCCCTCCCCCCTCCCTCTAGGGTTCTTTTCTAGTGGCATTAGGGTCTAACAATTGGTATCAGAGATTGGTACTCTTTGATTTAAGGACTAATCACCTTGAGTTAAAGATCCAAATTATCTTATTTTTGTGCTAATCTAGTTTTGTGATTATCTTGCTTGCACATATATACATTATGGATATGAACAGTACACCTTGTTTAGGTTATGCTATTAATGTTGCTCCTCGTTTTGATAATTTCCCCTATGCCCAATGGTGTGTTAGATTTAAACTCTTTGTTCGATCTAGATACTTCGATTTATGGGAAATTATAGATGATGCTTATATTGTACCTACTTCGGAGAAATCCAAGTGGAATAAAAATGATCATCGAATGCTTACAATGAATAAGATTTTGTTAGAATATTTGCTAAATGCTTTTGATTCATCTATGTCTAATAAGTTTGTTTATTTTAATAGTGCTTACAATTTATGAAAATTCATAGAAGCACATCAAGTCAACTTGTAGGAAATCCGACATAGTTTGGAGGATTCTTCTTCAAGTGATATTGGAGCTTCTTCATGCACACGACCACTAGGTGATAGCCCTAGTGAGGTTTGTGAGTTCGAATCTATTAATGATAAATCTAGTGATGAACTTGTGATGCGACATAAACATGTACCAAAAAGATTGCAAGTGTACAACCGTGTCAAGTTATAGTATAAAGATATCGATCCCACGAGGAAGGTGTTTTTATAGGAGAAAATATAAAATTGGTTCTTATGTTGTGTGCGTGACAATTAGGAGTAATGAGTGAATGTAATTGTGAAGAGATTGAGAGAGTGAAAATGGTGTGTAAATAGGCGAAAAATGTAAGTGAGAGTGGATATGACAAAGAATGAATGTGATTAATAAGGCAAGAAAGAAAAATCAAATAAAAATCAAGAATGAAAAATAAAATTCAAGAATAAAAGAAAATGCAAGAAATTAAAGATGGTGAGTTCAATTATAGATATGGGTAATCTAAAATTGAACCCACTTCTTAGAAAATGGTGATTCCCTAGAGGGTTCTAGCCTAAAGGCGAATCAAACAAAATAAAAATAAACAAAAAGAAAAACTAAACCCAAGAGGGTTCTAGCCTCAAGGTGAATAGTATAAGAAATTAAAATCTAACTACAAAATAAATTGCAAAATCTAAACTACAAAATAAAATTGCAAGAATTAAATGCAAGAAAATAAATCTACTCTATAAGCATGAAATAAATCTAATCTATAAGCATGAAATAAATCTAAGGCAAGAGGGTTCAAAAGGAGTTACAAAAATTTTCACACCTCTAACCCCTCACTCTCAACCCCAATTTATAGTAAACATCAGTGAATGAGAGCCCTTGGATCAAACTTGAGCCCCAAGAATGCAATTTCGGTCGTAGATGAATTCTGGATGACTTTGCATCGATACAGGCATCGATGCCCGCATCGATGCCGGCATCGATGCTCCAATAGGAATTCTAACTTCACGGTTGGCTTCGTCTCGTCGAGATAGGCGATTTTTATATATTATATGTTAAATTCCACCTCCCGGATTAGGAGATATCGTCGTTTCTTTGCGGCCAACTATCTTGAATATATTTTTTTTCATATTTAATTTTTTTATTTTCTTCGGCTTCTACAGGCTACTCGGCTTGATTTTGGGCTTTGGCTTTTTGACTTTTGCTTGTGTTCTTCATTTAATTCATGTGTTTTTGTTGAGATAAGAGATCTTGGGCTTTATTCTTCACTAACCTGCAATTAAAGATAAAAACAATTATTAATGGCATATTTATTCATATAAAATAGATAATGAGGGTATAAAATTGTAATAAAATATGATTATCAAATACCCCCACACCTAAACTTTTTCTAGTCCTCTAGCAAAGAAAGAAAACTAAAAAAACCTAACTCACTTTCGTAAGAATCGCGATTGTATTTAGCGCATACAACAAGCCTTTAAACCCTTAGGTTACCCTAGTGGACGAGTTGTAGTCTCGTGAAGGTTTGCAGTAAATATACCCACAAAATTCGGTCATCTTGCCAAATTAAAGAAGTTAGTAAATAACTAAATTTACTTGATAATTGAAGTTAGTTATTACTCAAGAAAACATTTTTATATATAACCATAAGTTAAATTTCCTAGAAAATCTTCTCATTATAGCAACACAAAACCAAGCCAAACTTAGAAATTTAATTTAAAAGTTTTGAAAAGAACATGCTAACTCTTTGTTTAAAATAATATTCAAGTTGCTTGATCTAAAATATTTTTCAAGACCATATATACAAATATAACTATATATAAAACATTTATTATTATTATTTTCTAATTTTTTTAACTCTTTCATCCTTGGTGATTTTTTTCTACTTTAACGAGCTTTCTAAGTGACCTTTTAACGAGTTTTGGGCCAATGGATCCCAACCCAATTGGGCTTAGGTCATTAAGTATGGAAATACTCCTTGGGCTTAATTACTCGGTCAGCTTAGGCTTTATAATATAGAATCACCTAGAATTCAAGAGGGTTTTGTTTTTTTGGTGCCCATTTTTTGCACTCTTCTTTTGTAATTTTTTTTTGTATATGTATATATATTTTGAAAAATATGTAAATCAAGACACTTTAAAAAATTATTTTTAACTCTAAGCTAAGCATGCAAAAAATTTCATTATTTTAAATAAAAGTCCAAGTTAAGGCTTAAGTAAAGTATACTACTTTGAAAATCATTTCTTAAGAAATTTATTTAGAGTTATCATAAAAGGTGAACTTAAGTAAATAACTAACTAGGGATTAGAAAATTTCAAATTTATCAAATAAATCAATTATTACATAACTCTATCAATTTGGCAAGTGACGATATTTTTATAAATTTTTTTAGAAAAGGAAAAAAAATAACAAAAATGCAACAAAAATATGAAACAAAGAGAAAAATTAACTAATTCCCACCCCCACACCTAAATTTTACATTGTCCTCAATGTAAACTCTATGATGCACAAAGAAAAGCAGATAAGAAGTGAAATACTTACATTTGGTCGGCTGATAAAAATCTGCAATTACCTTTGGTCTGAGGAGGATGAAATCAAAAATTTATTCGTCTTTTTTTTTCCTTTTTTTTCCTTTTCTTTTCTTTTTTCCCTTTTTTTCTTTTTTTTCAACTGAATAAGAAACTCTCGAATGAGAGAAGAATAAATTCTTTTTATTATTCTTAAATAAACAAAACAACTAATGTAGAATGAAGTGTTCAACACGAAGAGCTCGTATTCTACATTGAATCCTACCTTATTGTTGAAAGTTCTTCCCCGGATTTTAAATAAATTCAGAATGATATAATTAATAATGTAAAATTCTAAGCATTTTGGGGTGTTCAATAATTCTTGCAATAAAATAAGGTAGGTATTATTGGTGTCATGCATTTTGCATTTCTTACTGAACTTAGACTCTTGTACTGTGAAGTTTCATTTTCTAACAACTAATTCTTCTGTAGAGTTCTGAAAATTTGGTTGTTGATTATTTTCTAAGAATCTAAGTTCATCAAGAAAGAGTTCTTCAAAATTTAATTCAAAACAGCAAATGTTTAACACAGCTTCATTATTCTCAAGGACCTGATTTGCTTCTTCTAAAAATTCTAACTCTTCATCAAAAATTTCCTCAAAACTCAAATCAGACTCTTCTTCTTCTTCTTCTTATTCTTCTGATCTTTCCTGAATATAATTTATTTCTAGAGGCTAATTATTTGGTTGGTCCCCTGGATTAAAAATGTTGAGATCAGCAGTCAAATTCCCAAAGGACAGCTTCATTTGACCAGTTCTATAGTTGATGAGAGCATTAGAAGTGGCTAAGAAAGGTCGTCCTAAGATGACATGTATCTGTCCTTTGGGATTGGAAACATGCTGTGTTTCCAAGACTACAAAATCTACTGAAAAAATAAAATCTCCAACCTTAATCAGAACATCCTCTAACTCACCCATAGGGACCTTAAATAATCTATCAGCCAACTGTAAGGTGCATTTGGTTGGGTTCAGTACACCTAGACCCAATTGCCGATAGACTGAATATGAAAGCAAATTGACACTGTCCCCTAAGTCTAAAAGCGCCTTATCAATGTGAGTATTACCAATGATACATGAAATGATGGGGGAACCTGGATCTTTACGTTTCAAAGGTATAGGATTTGACAGCATTTCACTGATATTGGCGGCTAAAAAGACTTTCTTTGGAACATTTATTCTCCTCTTCTTAGTGCATAATTCTTTTAAAAATTTAGCATAAGATGGAATTTGTTCAATTACATCTAAGAGAGGAATATTGACCTTAACCTACTTGAATGTTTCTAGATCTTCTCATCTTGAGGGGAGTGTTTCCTAAGCCCCAAGTTGGGATTCTAATCTAGCTATGGCTTGAGTGTTGGAATTAAGCATTTGTCCGGTTGATTGCATAAAGGAATTCAGAGTGCTAGATGTTTGAGTCAACATATTTGTGGTTTGAGTGGAGGCCTTAATTATGGTTTCCAAACCCCTTTCCAAGACATTGAGACGTTTATCCTGATCTGGATTGTGAGAAGTATGAATTACAGCTTGATGAAGAGGAGACTGATTTTGATACGACAGATTGGGTTGTTAAAATTGTGGATGAGAATTGAAAGGAACTGTGTTTTCCCTAGGAAATTGTTGGGTTGAAGCGGGAGTGAAGTTTTGAGTTCTAGGAGAATTTCCTTGATTCCATGCAAAGTTGGGATGATTTCTCCAACCTGGATTGTAGGTTGGATAAAATGGATCATTTCTAGGGTGCTGGAATGCAGCGTTCATCTGTCCTAATGGCTGATTATTTTCTAGGAGAGGGCATTCCTCTGAAACGTGGGTAGGAGACTGACAATTATTACATCCTTTGGCAGAAACGTGATTGATTTGAGCTGGAGCTCGTTCCTTAACTTCTAAAGCTTCTAACCTCCGCAGAATCGTCGCCATCTTTGCTTCAGAAGCAATGTTTGACTCTAAGGAAGGACCACTAGACTTAGAATTGAGGACTGATGAAACCCTGTCATCACAGTGTTCCCACTGCATTGTTTTCTCGGATAAATTCTCTAGAAATTCCCAAGCTTCATCTACGTTTTTCTTCATAAAATCTCCCTGACACATCGATTCTAAAGATGTTTTTGAAGAATAGTCCAACCATTCATATATGACATGGTACAATCGCCATTTTTCTAGACCATGATGAGGACATTGGATTAAAAAATCTTTGAATCGGTCAAAATATTTCCAGAATGGCTCTCCCGGGATAATTTTAAACTTTTTGAATGTTGTTCCTTAGCTTTACCGTTTTGTGAATAGGGAAAATTTTCTTAAAAAAAACGGTGACAAATTCATCCCAAGTTGAGATGGAATTTGTCGGTAAGCTGTACAGCCATTTTTTAGCTTTATCCTTAAGAGCAAATGGAATAAATCTAAGCTTAATCGCATCTTCGGTTAATTCTCTCATTTTAATCATAATACACACTTCCTCAAATTCCGAAATAAAAATATATGCATCTTCTGTTTCATTTCTAAGGAATTTGGGAAGCATGTTTATGTAATACGGTCTAAGCTCGAAATTTGCTCCATTTGCCTCGGGGAGCCTAATGCAAGATGGAATTGCATTTCTGGTGGGGTAACACATATCCTGGAGAACAGGTTGATTTGCCATTTCTTGGATTGGTTCAACACGGATTAAACGATGAGAATTATCCCTAACCCAAGTTTGCATACACCAAAACAATTTTTTTTTTATATTTTTTTAAGGAAAGAAAGAAAATTAGTTTTTTTAAATAAAAGGATAGAGAAAACCTAACAAATCAAAGCAATCACTTTTCAATCACTCTAATTCTAGGGTTTAGCCTAACTCACTAGACCAGCTCCTAACCAAAAACTCCTACAGTGAAAAGATTAAAGTTTTACCCAGGTAGTTAGCCAAGTAAGGATAGTACTAGAGGGTGATCAAAGATCAATTAAGTACCTCTTTCCTTGCGGAGCGCTTTACGCAACCCCTAAACATTGCCTTAGACACCAACTAATCTGAGAAAACTTAAACCGGTTCACTTAAGGATTTCTTGTTCCTTATTGAGCTCGAATCCTTAGGGGCCAACGTCTAATGAGTTTTATTAGGCTTGGGTGGTGTAGTGAGGAATTAGTGATTTTTGGGCTAAGGAAAGGGTGATGAAATCCCTCACCTTATCTTGATTATGGGGTTTTGCCCTTAAAAATATTTTTAAGTGTGTGCCAAATCAAGATGCTCAAATCACTTGGTGAATTCCTACACTATATGAAATGCAACCCTATGAATTAAAAGCAACTAAAAAGGATGGAAAAGAAAAATCTTTTTTTTTAATTAGGGTTAACAATCAAACAAATGAGAAGGGGGGATTTGTTTGAATTTATTATCTTGTTAGTAAATGTCAAAGTGGAGGATGAATTTTATTATGGTCAACAAAAAATAAAATCTCTTCTTCTTTTTTAAGTCCTAATTGTCTCTAATTGTGAAGAAGTAGCTAAAGGGTGGAATTAAAAACTAGAAAGAGGACTTACCTGAAAGCAAATCTTCAAATCCTAGCTCTCCAATCCGCGATCTTCAAGCTCCAAGCGTTTCCTTCACAAAAAACACACAAGTTAAAGAACCAAAATAATTAAAACCTACTTAAGCAGAATTAAAAACTAGAAAGAGGACTTACCCGAAAGCAAATCTTCAAATCCTAATTCTCCAATCCGCGATCTTCAAGCTCCAAGCGTTTTCTTCACAAAAAACACACAAGTTAGAGAACCAAAATAATTAAAACCTACTTAAGCACCTTCCCCGGCAACGGCACCAAAAACTTGATGCGACATAAACATGTACTAAAAAGATTGCAAGTGTACAACCGTGTCAAGTTATAGTATAAAGATATCGATCCCACGGGGAAGGTGTTTTGTAGGAGAAAATATAAAATTGGGTCTTATGTTGTGTGCGTGACAATTAGGAGTAATGAGTGAATGTGATTGTGAAGAGATTGAGAGAGTGAAAATGGTGTGTAAATAGGAAAAAAATGTAAGTGAGAGTGGATGTGACAAAGAATGAATGTGATTAATAAGGCAAGAAGGAAAAATCAAATAAAAATCAAGAATGAAAAATAAAATTCAAGAATAAAAGAAAATGCAAGAAATTAAAGATGGTGGATTCAATTATAGATATCGATAATCTAAAATTAAACGCACTTCTTAGAAAATGGTGATTCCCTAGAGGGTTATAGCCTAAAGGCGAATCAAACAAAATAAAAATAAACAAAAAGAAAAACTAAACCCAAGAGGGTTCTAGCCTCAAGGTGAATAGTATAAGAAATTAAAATCTAAACTACAAAATAAAATTACAAGAATTAAATGCAAGAAAATAAATCTACTCTATAAGCATGAAATAAATCTAATCTATAAGTATAAAATAAATCTAAGGCAAGAGGGTTCTAGCCTCTTGGCTATTTAACAAGAAAATAAAATCTAATTATAAGCATAGAAATAAATCTAAACTAATAAGCAAATAAAAAGAAATAAAAGAGAAAAAGAAAAGAAATGCAAACCTCTAAACAATTCTTCATCTCCATCTTCATCATCCAAGAAAGAGAAGAAATATTTAAAGTGATGAAAAAATTATTATTATTAATTGTAACAAAAAGTTACAAATTTGGAAAACCTTCTCAATTAAGAGTAGCTCTCCTCTCCAAAAGGAGTTACAAAAATTTTCACACCTCTAACCCCTCACTTTCAACCCCTATTTATAGTAAACATCAGTGAATGAGAGCCCTTGGATCAAACTTGAGCCCCAAGAATGCAATTTCGGCCGTAGATGAAATCTGGATGACTTCGCATCGGTACAGGCATCGATGCCCGGATCGATGCCTGCATCGATGCTGGCATCAATGCTCCAATAGGAATTCTGACTTCACGGTTGGCTTCGTCTCGTCGTGATAGGCGATTTTCATATATTATATGTTAAATTCCGCCTCCCGGATTGGGAGATATCGTCGTTTCTTTGTGGCCAACTATCTTGAATACATTTTTTTTCATATTTAATTTTTTATTTTCTCCGGTTTCTACAGGCTACCCGGCTTGATTCTGGGCTTGGGCTTTTTGATTTTTGCTTGTGTTCTTCATTTAATTCATGGGTTTTTGTTGAGATAAGAGATCTTGGGCTTTATTCTTCACTAACCTGCAATTAAAGATAAAACAATTATTAATGGCATATTTATTCATATAAAATAGATAATGATGGTATAAAATTGTAATAAAATATGATTATCAACTTGCTTGTGCTAGTGAAAAATTATTGCATGCCTATAACATATTGCACAAAGATTTTATTGGTTTATAAAGCAAGCTTGACGGTTTAAAATTTGATCATGAGAAGTTAGCTTCCAAATTTGATATCATTTCTCAAGAGAATGATGTTCTTATAGAAAACAATGATATGCCAAATTTGAAAAATAATAATTTAAAATTGGATATTACTAACTTGACTCGTGATAAAAATAATGCTATGTTAGAAGTAGAGAACATAAAAAATGATACTGCTTTTTTTATAAATGACTATTTATGCTCTACTTCTAATATTAATGCATATGTGCCAAATGATGAGTTGAATGTTGTTAAAAACCATATTTCATCTTTTGACTCAACTCTTAATACATGCATTAATAATCATAAAAAGCTTATGAATATGTGTGCCAAGACTAAGTTAAAATCATCCACTCATTATGCACACATATATGGCGACACTTATAAGTGTTCTATTTGCGGCCGTCAAGGTCATTTAACTAAGTTTTACTATGATGCACACAAACACAAGAATGCTAATGCTCCTTGTGCATCTCATGTAGCTTCTTCATCTTGTACACTTACACATTCACATGCTCATTCTCACAAAAATCATCATAAGCATGCTAGTGTGTTAAGGTGTGATCATTGTGGTCATTTTGGTCATTTGTCCGAATATTATTTTGATTTGAAAATAAAATCACGTTTGCCAAATGTTTCTAGTAGACCATATGTTTTTAAATGTGATGTTTGTCGTAGGTTTGGACATCTTGCAAAATTTTGTTATGATATGCAAAAATCTTCTAAGTTGCAATATGTTCCAAATAGGCCATTGTTTAAGAATGCTTCTCATTTACAAAATGAATTTAAAACACAATCTTTATTTACAAATGATTCCCGTGCACGAGCTAATGGTCCATAAAAATAAATGGATCTCTTTTATTGTACAAATTACAATCGGAATGGTCATTTGAGCAAATATTGTTATGACCGTGTTAGTACACCACATGTACCCAAGAGAGTTCATAACCCTAGGGCTTTGAGCTTTATTGATAGGGGTCATATCCCTAAACAATCCGGCACCAAGAATGCTTTGGTGCTAAAATGATTTTTTAACCAGGAACTTAGTGTTTTTTTTTCTTTTTCTTGGTTTTTAAAATATGCTTTGGAAAATTTAAATATGAAAATAATTTTTCTTTGATCAAAATCTTTTGTTTTCATGACTATGAGTTTTAATTTTCATAAGAGGTTTATATTTATGTAACCCCCCGGGTTTATTGGGTGTTTATTCCTAAATCATGTTTACCGAATGCTAGAATGATTATATGGGTTGGAACAAGCTTAAGAGCTTGATATATTTCTTGAAATTCTTTTGTCAAAGATTTTGTTTTGATTTGTTGATTTGAATTCATTATATTTTACTTATATGATGATAGTTATATGTTTGTGCTCATGGATCATCTATTTGTGCCTTATAATGTATTCTATGAGTGGTTTGATCAAGTTATACAAAGAAAATTTTATTTTTTGATCAAATATTGTTTTTGGACTCAAATCTTGATTTATGATTTTATTTGAGTGATTTGTTTTCATTTGAAAACTTTTTTTCATGGTTCTCATGTTTTTCTTCATTCCTTTGTTTTTATAAATTTATTCATACATGGTTTTTATGTTTGAGTAATGAGACATTATTTTATAATGACATATCAATATGTGTTCTCATTGTCTTGTTTGTATGTGAGTTATGTTTAGCATATCCTTCATTTATGCTTACTCACATGTTTTTGCCATAGCATTCATTTCATATATCCATTAAGGCATTTCGATAGGGGGAGCAATCCCTATACTTGTTTTATACTCACCCATGCTCATATGTAGGGGGAGCTTTCGCTCTCTTCATTCTTGGTGTTTTCCTCTTTTTTTGATGTTATCAAATGGGGAGAAATATTATGAGTATAATCTTTCTTGTTTATATGCCTCATAATTCTAATTTACATATTAATTTCCTTTCATGCATATATCTCTTTTTATAAATTATTTGTCATCATCAAAAAGGGGGAGATTATTGGCCTTCTTATTTTTATGATGATTTATAAACATTTTACTTCTAATATTGTTTGTCTAGTATTTGTGTTTTTATATCAATTGTAGACAAACAACATGTTGAAGGATGGATGGATTGCGCCATAACGATCATATAAAATGGAGGTTGGCGGAATGGTGGAGTGAAGCAATGCAATTCAAGTTAAAGATTCAAGTTCAAGCTTCATCGGCATGTTTACCAAGTCAAGCTATATTGAAGATCAAGATTGTTTGGGTAAATAGTTTAGGTTTTATATTATGTGTGTTAGATACTTTAAGCTCAATCACATACACACACATACAAGTTTTGGTTTATATATATATATATATATATATATATATATATATATATATATTATATATGCTTGTTATGATTTCATGAATATCAAGTTTTGAAATCATGTTTATGGTTTTGGATATATTGCAAAACATGTGTATCTTCGTCAAAATATTATATTCTTATTTATGGACTTAACAATCACAATATACATCTTTTATTAAGTCTATAAGAACGTTTGAAAATTTTTAAAAGTTGTGTTTATGTCAAAATATCATATTTCATATATACAAACATTTTCTTAAGTTTTACTAATTTTGGAGTTGTTTTGTTATTTTCAATTGAATTTACAAAAACGAGTTTTCAGTAGTTTTTAGAAATTGTTTATCTGTGTTCAAATATTTATTTCTCTCAACTGGGAAATGATTTTTCAGAAATGTTTTCTCTAACATGTTTACCTACATGTCTAGAACCTTCTCTCAAAGTTTTAAGATTTTTGGACTTGGTTTAATATTTTTAATTGATTTTATAAAGTCAGATACGCAAAATTCCTGAACTGTCAAAATATGGAAACTGCCTGTGCATGTTTTGCTACAGTGCCGATCGACCACGGTGAACAGTGTGGTTGACCGTCAAATTTTTAGAAACTCTTTATTATTGCTGTGAACAGTGCGGTCGACCGGGATGGGCTCGGCGGTCAACCGCTACAGTACCGTTGCGCAGTAACGGCTAGTTTTCCAGATTATACTGTTTTGGAGTTTTTGGTCTTTTTTTGGGTTTTCTTGGTTTTTGGGCTTTGTTTCTTCATCCTATATATACCCCATACCATTTCACTTATGAATCAACTAAGAAAATATTTTTAACAAGTTTAAAGAGTTTTAAATAAGGGTTTAAGATTTGTTTAAGTGTGTTTAAAAAGCTTTTAAGCATTTGTGTGTTTGAGTTTGTGAAATCAATTCCACAAGAGCTTTGAGGAGATCATCTATTGGAGTTTTCTCAGTCAACTATTCTTCCTCTATCTCTTGATCCATTGAGAAGTTTTCTAAACTCTATTTCTAGCTCTTTTATATATTTGATTATCATTGTTATTAAGCTAGAATTATATTGAGTTAAGTTTTGATTTATTTTATCACTTTGTACAGACATAACTATTGAGCTTATTGTATTTGCATACATTGTGTAATTGGGTTATGGGATTGTGTGACTTAGAAAGTGAGCTTACAATTCATTCTCATCCATTGTAGAGGACAAACACTTTGTATTTGTGCTTAATTTGTGAGGTTCACTTTGTAATACACTAGTACACCAAGAGGATTGTGTGGTTAGAGACAGGGTCGTCCCAAGAGGAGTGAGGTAGGTAGTAATGCCTAGAGAGAGATTGTAATTCCTAACACTTGAGGGAGATACGGGCTAGAGACCAACACTTGAGGTGATTGTTAGTGTTGTTACATTGTGAGTGTGGATTGTAAAGTTTTCGGTTAGTTAGAAAACTGTATTGTGAGGTGTAAACGTTTTTCGGGTAAGCATAGAAAACTCGGTGTGATAGTGGAGATCTCCTCGAGGTGAGGAGCGGGGACGTAGGTCGTGGGGACCGAACCTCGTGAACATATCGCTTGTTTGTGATTGCATTGGCGCACTTATTTTTATGTTTATCACTATATCGCCTTTGTCAATTGCTTATTGTTTATATTGTCCACTATCTTGTTTATGATCATTTTACCATTGTGTTAGTTTATATATCCTTGCATATATTTTACCATATACCTCTTTGCTAGGATATATATCTCTTTGTTCATATCACTTATCCTTGCATTGCATATATTTTACCATATACCTCTTTGCTAGGATATATATCTCTTTGTTCATATCACTTATCCTTGCATATATCTTGTTGTTGCTAGGATATATATCTCTTTGTTCATATCACTTATCCTTGCATATATCTTGTTGTATATCATACTTGCCAGGATAATTTGTTAATAATTTTAATTGGCATTTAAATCGGATTAGATTAGCATAAACCCTATTCACCCCACTCTAGGGTTCTTTCCTAGTGGCATTAGGGTCTAACAATTGACTGCGAACCCATATTGGGTTATTTACACAGAGGGATGGAAAAAATAGCGGAAAATCGAACAATTATAAAAGCCCACTCACGTTAGGGTTTAAAAAAAGTTATCAAAAATGTCCACTAACTTTAAATTTTCATTAGAAAATTATATTGTGCCAGAGTAGAGAGGTGATAGTTCATTCTAAGACGGACCGGGGAGGTCGCCTAGTGCCTAAACTTGATCAAGATCTGGTTGGTGCACGCCAATACATTCATGTTCGCGGGAAAAATTGTAGCTTTCATCATTGATTCCATTGTACACTCTTATAATAGTTTACCGATTACAAAGATCCGGTCTTTTTATAAGATCCGGTTACAATGAAAATCAAATAAAAAGAAATGAAAAATTACAACTTTGTTTCCTTGTTTGTCGAACAAATCGCGAGCTCCTGTTTTGCGGTCGCTCGCTTTTGTGGGTTCTTTGCATGCGCCGGGGTTTATCCGTGGACCACCGCGAGATCTAGATCCGATCAGATCTAAGCAGTACGACGGGTATTATTCCACAAAGGAAATAATAGCCGGGTAGGATTGATTCACCAAGGAAACAATCGTCCAAGTCTCGGGATCTAAGACCAAGCTTAGATCCGGAGTACGTCTGCGTAGATCTGAGATCCGGTCCTCTCGAACACCTGCCTTTTTTGGCGTTGACGATCGCTGAGCACCAGATCTGGAAGAGTGAGTCCCCGAAGTCCCAAAGCTCCAACCTTTTTTTAAGTTTCGAGTCTTGAATCCGGCAGAGCTTCGCCTTCAAAATTTCCAACCCTCGAAAATGAATACCACTTGGCCTATTTATAGGCACCCAGATCTGTGCCTAGGCACAGATCTGGGCCGGCCACCTCAGGGTGGCTCGGCTCTGCCACCCTCTGATTTGATTCCTGATTTGGCAGTAAGTCGGATTCCTGATTTGGCAGTAAATCCACTTCTGAGTTCGAGTCCGAAACCGATCTTGATTCGATCGTGATTCGTCCGAGTATGCCCTTGGTTGGATGACTCGTTGACTCTTCGAACACTTGGCTTGATCCCGCACGCGAATGGACGTATTCCGTTGCTTGCGTGCGATTAGTCAATCTCGTTGCCTCGTTGGTTTGTCGGTTTGTGCCGAGCTGAGCTAAGGGACCTATAAGCAATTTTATATGCCTACAGATACCCCCTCCAAAGTATTTCAGTCTCGTTCTTTTATAGAAGAGTCTGGAATACTTTGGATATGATTGTCCCAACCTTCAGTCGGTGTAATGGGACCTTGGAATGACTTCCGTTCTTGATTCCTTCAATTCTCCAGGCTATTCGGTGCTTTGTCGAATGTCTGAAAGAGTTTCGGTGCTGCATTTATTGTCTGACCGTTGTCGGAATTTTGAACTTTGAAGTCGGTTCTTGATTTAGCTGACCATCGATTGTTGGCGTCGAGTCTTTATCTGCAACGCGTTGTCCGGCGTCGTATTGTTTGAGTTATCCTTAAGAATATTTATAGAAAACATTCTCCAGGAACTTCTCAAAAATTAGGGAATAGTTTATACTCATATACCTTATTGGAGTATTTAAGAAGCAGTTTATACTCGTATACTTTTCGGAGTAGTGATTCTTTCGTTGCAACGCATTGACTGGCGTTGACCTAGGGTTACGCGTTGTCCGACATTAACCCTAGGGTTTCGAATGTCGTTGGATGCTCAAATCACGAGACCAACTAATGAAGCTGATGTGTCAGTGACTCTCGTATTTATAGGATTTTTGGCAAACCCTCAGCCATCAACGGTTTTGATAAGCCTTTACCGACTACCGTTTGAGTCGGGCTAGCATGCGGATTGTTCAAGTCCGTTCCGCATGTGACGTTAAGCTAAAAGAGTTAACCCTTTTAGTGCTACGATATTGAATACGTAGACTTCGTCTTTCTCACGGGAATAGACTTAGTATTTTTGGCAAATCCTCAGCCTTCAACGGATTTGACGTGCTCTTATCGACTACCGTTTGAATCGGGCTTACATGCGGATTGTCTAAATCCGTTCCGCATGTGACGTTGTGCTAAGAGAGTTAACGCTCTTAGTGCTACGATATTGAATACGTAGACTTCGTCTTTCTCCTGTGAAAAGACTAAACAGCAACGTGTATCAGACGTTGACTTAGGATTTTTGGCAAATCCTCAGCCCTCAACAGATTTGACATGCTTTTACCGATTACCGTTTGAATCGGGCTTACATGCGATAAGCCTTTACCGACTACCGTTTGAGTCGGGCTAGCATGCGAATCGCCTAAATCCGTTCCGCATGTGATGTTGTGCTAAAGGAATGAACTCCCTTAGACTTGATGCTACGACTTCGAATACGTAGACTTTGCCATTGCTACAGGAACAGGCTACCCGGCAACGCGTGTTAGGCGTTGACTTATCCCTACTCAGGCTTCGGGATAAAATTCCCCGTGCATCGAGTGCCCGGATTTGACAATCGTGTCTTTTCTAAAAGCAAAGACAGATTGAGAAACGGGAGAGGAAGAATTTTATATTCTATCTCCCGGTGCTGAAGAGGAAGAATTTTATATTCTATCTTCGGCCGGAAAGGAGACTTGGGGTGGGATCTCCACCCCCAGAATCCAGAATGGTGAAACTAGGAGTGGGATCTCCACTCCGAGAATCGAAAAGATTCGGATAACCCTAACTGTCGGAAGGTTTGATTACCCGATTTGGAAGTGGACCTCTCGTTCATTGGGGGAATCGAGAGGAGATTTTGGGACTGGTATTCTGGTGTCTTTTTCAATCGGTAAAAGACTAAACCTGCGACACGTGTTAGGCGTCGGCATATCCTTTCTTAGGATTCAGGATGAAATTCCCCACGCGTGTAAGGCATAGATTTTGGTGTTAAAAGGATTGGTATGGGGAAGGAAGAATTTTATATTCTATTCCCCGAACAAAGAAGGAAAGGAGACTCGAGGTGGGATCTCCACCCCCAGAATCCGGAAAGGTGAAACCAAGAGTGGGATCTCCACTCTGAGATTCGAAAAGATTCAGATAACCCTAACTGTCGGAAGGTTTGATTACTGAACTAAAGATGAATTTCTCGTTTATCGAGAATGAATCGTGGTTTTGGTCCTAACTGTAGGAAGGTTTGACCAAGCAGGAGTTTGAGATGACCCTAACTGTAGGAAGGTTTGATCACTCGATTTGAAAGTGGACCTCTCGTTCATTGGAGGAATCGAGAGGGGTTTTTGGTTTTGGTCCTAACTGTAGAAAGGTTTGACCGAATGGAAGGTTTAAGACGATCCTAACTGTAGGAAGGTTTGATCGCTTGATTTGTGGACCTCTCGTTCATTGGGAGAATCGAGAGGGGATTTTGACTGTGGTCCTAACTGTAAGAAGGTTTGACCAATCAGGAACTTTACGTCCAGACTCTAACAGAGAGAGTGTTGAGTGCACAGACACAGTGAGAACTTGAATGGGAGTCCTTATTCATTACATTGCTGTGGTTTTGGGAACTTCCCGTTACATAAATCGTCCACCCCCAGTTTCCTCTGCGGAACTGGTTCGGACATTATTATCAGTTAACTAACCGGGTTATCCTTAAGAATATTAGCTTAATATTCTCCAGGAACTTCCCGTCAAAAGTGGGGAAACAGTTTAGACTCATATACCTATTGGAGTATCAGGGAGTAGTTTAACCTCTTATACCGGTCGGAGGATTGAGAAACAGTTTATACTCGTATACTCTTTGGAGTGTCAGGAAGCAGTTTATACTCTTATACCGGTCGGAGTTTTGCCGTTTTTATTTGGCTTACCTTAGCGTTATAACGCCGGCTTCGACCAAGGTCTGAATGCTATTCCTGAGAGCAAAGCAATCCTTGGTGGGATGAACAACCCTTCTGTGGTATGCACAGTACTTTGGGTCCGTAGTGTTATCAGCTTCCTCCTGATTCGTGATAGGTGGTAGCTTGATCTTGTTGCCTTCGAGGAGCGATTCGAAGATGGTTGGAACGTCTTCGTCCTTGAAGGAATACTCTCTCTGGAGTCTCGGACCCGAAGTCTTCTGCTGCCTTCGGGATTGCTGTTGTGACGCTTGATTAGCACCACCAGCAGCTGCAGGTGCTTTGCCCTTACCACGGGAAGCGAAGTTTGAGTCCAGCAGATTAACCGTCGGTTGGTTCCTTTCGGCCTTCTTCCTTTTAAGGAAGCGTTCGGCTTGTTCACCGCGCACCTTCAGATCCTTCCAAGTGTCAGACGGTGCTGTCCCCATTGCCTCCAATACGTCCAATGCGAGGTTGTTGTGGCAAGTCTGGAGAATGAATTCCTCGGTGATCGGGTCCCGGCAATTCATCGCCTTGTTCCGGAACCTTTTGACGAAGGTGTCGACTAACTCCCCGTCTTTTTGTTTCTCGTCGAGCAACGATCCGATAGAGATCTCGGTGTCGTCGTCGAAGAAATTTGCAAGGAACTTCGTCTCCATGTCATCCCAGCTGTTCACGCTTCCTGGCTTGAGGCGACGATACCAATCGAAGGCAGCTCCGCGAAGAGTGCCGACGAATGACCGCACCATCAGAGGCTCGTTCCCAGAGATAGCACCCAGGTGCGATTTGAAATAAATCAAATGCTGGGTGGGGGAACCCCTTCCATCGAACGGCGTGAAGTTGATTAGACTAAACTTCGCCGGATAGGGGATTGATTCCCATTCCCTCGGGTATGGACAAGGAATGCCCGTTTTCTTTACCTCTTGAGCAGACAGCAACGTATTGATTTTACTCTCGAGGCTTTTGATCTTCAAGTCTTCACTTGTATCCCCGTTGGCATCCTCACTACCACCCCCTGCATTGATGGGAGGGTTATTGGCATTGTGAGCTTCATCCCCATCCGCGTGCTCCTTTTCCTGAGCAACCTGGTTACGGTGGCTTGGTTCACCTTGTTGGTTCCTGAATGCTTGGATTTGCTGTTCATGCATCTCTCTCATCTGCTGCATGGCCGTCTCCATCTCGAATTTAAAACTTTCTTTCTGCTTAGCCAAAGCGTCTTCAAGCATTTTGGCCATTTCTTCCGCGCCTATCATGAATGACTCGCGGGGTTGTCCTTCGCTGGACACTGTATTGTCCGATGCGACAGCAGAGCAGGAATCCGATTCTTCATCTTCCGAAGGCAATCTTATCCGAACCCTACCATAAGTTCCTCGTGCGATGGCTCCGGACTGCAGACGGGTTACACGCCGGGACGCTTCCAGAAACGATTTGAGATCAATCTGTGTCGATGTCTCTTTGCTGGTCATGTTGGCGGTGACCTTCGGAAATTCTCCATCCTTAACCACTGTTCTTCTTTGCCGGAAGCGCCTATGCCTTGGTTTTGGCGTTTCGGTGCCGAGCCTTTCGAACACTGAAATTCTCTCGGGGACTCCCTTGATGCAGTTGCATTGAGACAGTACTACCCGAATGAGCTTGGCACATGGGCACTGAGTTTCGAGCCCTTGAGGGCTTCTTTTTCTTGTTTTGTTCGTACCCCCAGCACGATAGTACAACTCGTCCATTTGATCGGAGTAACCTATCGCGTGTTGGCATGATTTCCCAGGTATAACGTTATCATCCTCGGATGACAACGTTTCCTTCTGAGAGCAAACTGCCTTATTTGGACTTCCGAGAGTCACTCGCCTCGAAACACGCCTTTGTAGACATGAATTCTCAGCGGGCTCCCGAACTTCGATGCGCAAGGTAGTGCGCTTGGGTGCCGTAAACTCTTTGTCATGTTGAGGGTTGTGTCGACCCCCAGCATGTTGATTAGTTCGGAGCCTCTTCATCGGGCCCGAGCGTTCATGGACTTCGTTGCGCTCGTCGGGAATTGGACCGAGGCGCTCCAAGATTGACCTCCTTCCTCGGGATGGTTCGGGAGGTTGAACTCGTTTTGAAGGCTGTAAAGGTCGATCCTCGGCCTGACTCACCACTTTGGACTTTGGCCTCCATATTTTGTGAGTTAGTGGTGATTTCTTGGCTACTCCATTCTGCCACCTTCTACGGGCTTCTTGAACTTGAGCTCGTGCTTGTGCTGAGAGTGCGCGGCGCTTCTGAATGCGATCCTCCAGCGTTGAACGGTTCCGTTTGACACGGATCCATTCGTTCGTTGGTGGCTTGGAGGAGTTGCCATTCATTGGTTGTTGAGGTCGTTCGCCTCTTCTGTATCTTCGTTGGCATCCTCGTTACCACCCCCTGCATTGACGGGAGGGTTATTGGCATTGTGAGCTTCATCCCTATCCGTGTGCTCCTCTTCCTGAACAACCTGGTTACGGCGGTTCGAACCTGAAGGTTTCCTGTTGCTTAGCTAAGGCGTCTTCAAGCATCTTAGCAATTTGTTCCGCACTTATCATAAGTGCCTCGCGGGGTTGTCCCTCGCTGGATACCGTATTATCTGATGCGACTGCGGAGCCGGCATCAGATTCTTCATCTTCTGAAGGGCGTCTTGTCCGAACCCTACCATAGGTTGCTCGTTCGATGGTTCCGGACTGCAGACGGGTTCTAGGTCGGGAGGCTCTCAGAATCGACTCGAAATCATCTCGTGCCGATGT
This sequence comes from Asparagus officinalis, assembly GCF_001876935.1. Taxonomy (NCBI): domain Eukaryota; kingdom Viridiplantae; phylum Streptophyta; class Magnoliopsida; order Asparagales; family Asparagaceae; genus Asparagus; species Asparagus officinalis. The sequence continues at coordinate 76,379,571 of NC_033797.1, forward strand.
CCCTTTGCTCGTCATGTTGGTGGTGACCCTCGGAAATTCTCCGTCTTCAATCATCCTTCTTCTTCGTTGAAAACGCCTAGGCCTGGGTTTTGGCGTCTCCGCACTGAGTCTTTCAAAAACTGAAACTCTTTCGGGGACTGCCTTAATGCAGTTGCATTCAGACAATACCGCCCGAATGAGTTTGGAACAGGGGCATTGAGTTTTCTGTTCTCGGGGACTCCTCTTCCTGGTTCTATTCGTACCCCCAGCACGATAGTACAACTCGTCATTTTGACAATCGGAGTAATCTATCGTGTGCGGGCACGACTTCTCAGGTATAACACTATCACTATCAGATAATAATGTTTCCATCTGAGGTTGGATTGCCTTCTTTGGGTTTTCAAAAGTTACACGCCTTAAAACGTGCCTTTGTGGGCGCGAGTCTTCAGCGTGCTCTTGGACTTCTATGCGCAAGTTGGTGAGCGCAG
>NC_033797.1:76381037-76385080 GCF_001876935.1 Asparagus officinalis
CGGTTCCAACAACTCTATCACTAGAGTTTGTTACTTGTTCTGAATCACAAAACTCGACAAGAGTTATCAACCGGCCAAGACAGTTGTTCCAGTGAAAGTATAGATATTCGGATCGTCAACGAGAAGCAAACTCGACGCAAGCATTCGAGGGAGGCATCTCATCGCTACCGTGAAGAACCCAGAATTAAACAAAGGGGAGAATCCAGATCATTCTCTTCTCCTTTTGTAACTAGGAATCCAAATTGTAATCGAGAGTTGAGAGAGTTGTAATCATTCCTTTTTCTAAGCAGTTAGAGAGAATAAAATCAAACGCAATTCTTTCCTTATATTCTTTTTATTACAAATTTTCCCACAAACAAATAGTACTATCAAAATCTTCACCAAAATTCTTACAAATAGACTCCAACTCTTCCTATCTTCACTCATTGACACCTCTCAAGCAGCTTTTCAAAGCAACAAGTTCGCTCTTGACTCCATCCTTCTTGCTCATGAAATGATCAACCTCTGCTCCTCAGGTAAAAAGGAGTTGTGTGCTATTAAAGTAGATTTTTTTCATAGCTTTTGACTACATTAACTGGAAATTTCTTTTTACCCTTCTTGAAGCGAGAGGTTTTAGTCTAAAATGGTGCCAATGGATTTTCCATGTTCTGTCGTCCTCCAAATAAGCAGTGTTGGTTAATGGCTATCCTACTAATTTCTTCAAATGCCATAGGGGACTTAAGCAGGGTGATCCTCTCTCACCAATGCTCTTTCTTCTCATTGTTGATGTTCTCAATAGAATGATCAGAGCTAGTGCATCCTCAGGGGACCTCTCTGAGCTCAATCTTAAAGGAGAGCTTAATTCTATCAGAACTCTCCAATTCATAGATGATACATTAATTTTTTTCTAAAGCTACCACAAGAGATACGATTACCCTCAAAACCATCGTTTTCATATTTGCTAATATCTCTGGTCTCACCGTTAATTACTCCAAGTCAAATCTCTTCTATCATGGAAAAATCACCCTCAAAGGAACCTGTCTAGCCAACATCCTTAACTGTTCAGTTGGTTCCCTCCCTTTTACCTATCTAGGTCTTCCCCTTAAGAGAGGTACTCTCACTATACGTGAGTGACAACCCCTCTTAGATTCATTCTCTAAAAAGCTAGCTCTATGGAAGAATAAATTCCTTTTTATTGGAGGTAGACTTACTCTTATCAACTCTGTTCTCTCATCCCTCCCTCTATACTATATGTCATTCTTCAAACTACCCTCCTCGTTAATCAAGGCCATAGATAAAATCAGGAGAAATTTCCTCTGGGGTGGTTACCATTGGTCTTCTAAAGCCAAAAGTTTGGTTAAGTGGGAGAATGTGTGCAAAGCCAAGCAAGAAGGTGGTTTAGGTATCATCAATTTGCCTTCCTTCAACCAAGCTCTTCTATCTAAATGGATTTGGAAAATCTTTGACAGAGAATCGTTAGCTAGCAAAGTCATCTTCTCCATTTACTCAACCAACAACTCTAACCCAATCTCCAACCCTCCCAAAGGCTCTGCTTCTAAACTTATCCATGATTTATACTCTATTGACTCCATTTTCTTCAATTTTGTTTGATGGAAATTAGGTGATAGCAACACCTGCAGATTCTGGGTGGATAAATGGGCAAGAGCCAACTCCTTTATCAGTCTCTTCCCCAAGGCTCATCTTCTAGCTTTTTCTCATACCAGCTCAACTCACTCTCAAGGTATCTGGTACCAAAACTCTTGAAGATGGCATCCTATCCTTAGAAGAGGTTCTACAGCAGAAGAAAAATCAAATATTACAGATCTCCACTCTTTCATTGAGTCTATCCAGCCTACATCCATTACTCAAGATAGTATATGGTGGCCTCACAACTTATCGGGTACCTACTCCGTAAAGTCCTTCTTCTCTCTCCTCAACCATGGTGGTATCATCTTCCACCTTCATAGCTTCATCTGGAAATCCCCTACCCAGCTGAAGGTTAAGATCTTTTTCTGGATCCTCAGCATGCAGAGACTCCACACCAAAGAGAATTTGTCCAAAAAAGGGTGGACTGGTGACCTTACTTGCCCTTTATGTAACCAAGAAATGGAGTCGCAAGACCATTTATTCATCTCATGCTCCTTTTCTAGAGCTGCTTGGTCCATACTCCTCCCTCATGAAAATGTAAGTATTTGACCTAAGGCAATGGACCCCTTGATATCTAATAATGGCAACTTCTTGGTCAATTATGAGCTTAGGGTTCTATGGAGAGTGATACTCCCATGCTTCTGTTGGTGGACTTGGACCCGCCGAAACAATCTCATTTTCAACGACAAACTTGTCACTCCGCAGTTGATAGCCTCCAACGTCGCTCGTTTTACACTATTCTGGACAGGAGCTTCTAGCAGCAGGAGAGCCTCGAGATTACATAGAGCAGTTGTTGATCTGGGCTTGAAGGACATGGTCAAAGTTGGAGTGGACGACGCTGTGGGGGATAACTTTGTGGCAGAGAATTAATCCCAGCTCCTTCAAGTGTAGTTTCATAATTCTCCTCCTATGCAATCATACTCTTATGTTCTCAGTTCCGAAACTCAAACTTTGTGACTCTCCGTTGGTTTTGTTGATTATGTACGATTTTATTAGCTGTAAGTGCAGCAAGATACTTTGGTTTTTGATTTTCGGGATTTTTGAAACATGGTTATTGTTTTTGGGTTGGTGACGACTATGTTCGCTCCCTACCCAATATAGCAGCCGTCGTCTCCGAATCAATCCCAAATTTTGTAAGTTTTATTCTCTTTTCATATATAATATAGTTATTGAGTAGGGTACCTCAACCTACTTTTGCTTAAAAAAAAGATAAATAAACTTTGTATTTTGGTTTATTGGATCATATAGAACTCAGTGGTGTTTTTAGCAAATGAGAGTAAAAATTTTAGGTTTATAAGAAAAAACCCCTAATAAAAATTGAGTAACCTATTAGACAAAATGAAAGTCTAATAAGCCCCTAAAATTTACCCAAATTTTCTATAAAGCCCTCGAACTCTTACTTTCATCTATTAAGCCCATAAGCTTTATCCAACATTTCTATAAACCCCTCAAACTCTTGATTCAATCTATTAAGCCCCAAAAGTATTTCCTTTCATTCTATTTAGTCCCTATGGCGGGTTCAACATAACTACTAAGGGTATAATAATCTTATTGATTTTGTTGCTTAGGGAAGTGAATATTGCCAATGCCACCATTTTAGAAGGATATAATATCATATAACTAAAAAAATTCTTTTAAATTAGTTAAAGAGAAAGTTAGTAATCTCTCCTTAATGTTTGACTAAAGAGAAAAACTGACTGAACTTCAACTGCACCTATTATTTCTCTTCTCATCAAAAATTCGTACTGTACTTCTGTATCTTGATTATATTTACCTCGCAATGCTTCGATTTTCCATTATGAACAACCCAAAACTTGGCATGCTGGATGGTAAAAAAAGGTTTTAAATTTTGAACAAATAGCAGATAGATCAGAGCTCAAACTATAAGACTTTCATCACGTGATTCTTTCTACAGTATTCCATTATACCACAGCTTAAACATGTATTTTGATGGTTTTTGAGACTTAAAACAACCATGGACGCTAAATAATTTAAAACTTCAGGAACTTTAATTGAACGAAAGTAAAATAACTTAGTACTGAAACAAGTATTTGAGGATTTCACAGAAAAGTTGTGTAAACTTTAGGGGCTTAGATCAAAATAAGAGTTTAAGGGTTTCATTGAAAAATTGGGCAATGTTTAGGAGCTTATTGACTTTTTTGAGCTCCCTATCAGACTAGTTCAAACTTATGATAAGAATCTAATCCAACTACTCATTGATATAATTTTTCAAAAGATTTGCCTTAAACCATTACTATTCAAATAAAATGTTTGATAATGAACTTAAATCTACTTCCTTAAACTTGACCCACATTATGATTAAGTGCATTAAAATAAAAACCAAGTCTCTCGGACACAAACATAACCAGCTGCAGAACGAACAAACAATGGCAAGTCGGAGAAGAAAAGGATGGAAG
>NC_033797.1:76385908-76400066 GCF_001876935.1 Asparagus officinalis
GGGGGAGAGAGAAAGGAAAAAGAAGGAAAAAAAAACAAGGATCCAACAATTATGAACTACGCTTGATTAGTTATCAGTTACGCTTGACTAATGTCGCTGCTTCTGTTCCAGGCTTGACAAACATCACGTCAAATGTAAAAACAGTCAAAAAGAAATTTGTATATTTGCGCTGTTTGTGAATCCACAGTTAGCAAGAGGTTACGCACAACCACAACGAGGAATTAACCCGCAAGAACATGAGCACAACTGAGGAAATAGAAAATTAGAACAATAGCTGCTGAAGAACATACATTCACGTTTCATACATTCGTACACCTTCAAATATCACATCCCATGTTTAGCGGTGGGTTTATGCCTTTCTTTCTTTTTTACTTTTTTAAAATTTTTGGTGGCATATCCCTGCCATGGCTACAGACATACACTGGCAAGTAAATCAACAATACATACATCTATCGTGTCACGTAAAAGGACAGATGCAGGCCAGAGGTTGGTTGAACTTTCCTTCTGAGACAAGAGGGGGAATCATATAGTTTGCACGTCCCCACATTGACAACTGAGCAGCAAAACGAAGCATTAGTTAGGAAGCAGTATCCATCTCCTCGCTGGTTTTCTTGTATTCCGGCTTGAGCTCATGTGTCCCCTGATTAGGTCCCCTCTTGTTGTAAACGCACAGATCGTTGAGTATCTCTTTCACAAATTGCTGCAGAGCTCAGAATAAGACCACATTTGTCAGTCATGTTTGAGACATGCAGAAGACGAGTCTCTTATTTGCAGAAGATCTTTACAATAGACAGCCATAACATATTACTAAAGAAGACATTACTTAGAAAGTAAGGAACATCATTTAAAAGGAGATAATTGTTACAGACGACCTTTTTCCCATCAAGTGAACATAAGAGACGAAATGAATCGAAGATGAACTTTGATTACGAGTAACTTGTGACAAATATGTTACTCTTGGATGATCAAAAAGAGATGAAATGGACAGTGCTAGTGAAATTCACTGCAGAGCTCTGACTATGTTTCTGTTGGCATAGTTAATAGCCATGCAAAGTGCCAACCGTGAACTAGAGCTTCTTAACATCATATTTACTTCAAACGGCAATAAAGTGGCTGAAGCAGACTCTATATACTTTAGCAGTAGAATTGCTGGTAGGGGATTTATTCTGTTGGCTACTCTTTCTACTATAGGACTGAGGCACTATATGCATTCAACAAAAGGAGAGGGGAAAAAACACCTGGCTTTCCAGCACATCCGCTGAGGTCTAACCAACCCGTACACAAACAAACTATATGCTTGCCTTTGAATAGGAAATTACTATGGCAGTAACGCTTCACAAGCATACAATTCCCTACAGAAAATAATTGCACCTTATTTCATCATTTTATACTCTTTCTTGGGGAATCAGGGACTTGTTATTGAACTAGATAACAGAAAAGTAGAGTCTATTCACCTACCAGCTTGCCTTAAATGTTCTTCAGTGTGAGGCTCTGTTGCCACATGTCAAGTTGAGATAGCTGGTCTAGAAAGTTAGCAATGGAAAGGTATATACGGTACAATATCCATGGTGGTCAAAGTAAAAAAATATTGAGTTCCAACCCAAATTAATGGGCAGCAATCAATGATGCAATTTCTCGGATCCAGAATAGAAAAGAATGGAGAAAGATGAAGGAGCTTCTAGTAGCGTCATGGATAGACAAGGCTGGCAAGTATTTCTAAAATGCTCTGTGATTGACATTAGAAATCTAGAGAAGGATCCACAAGACCAACCCAGTCAAGTGTACCCTTTATTAGGCATCAGTTCAATAAAAGGGGTTTTGTTCATAAACCCGAAGTTTAACCCTAATTTATTTCTCAGCCCACTTACTTCCAGAATCCTTCATAAACCCAAAATACCCATCTGATTTGTTTTTAAACCCAGTTTCAGTATTAACAGATATTGCATACAGTATTTCAAGAAAAAGAAAAAGAATACCGAAATGCCTCCTCCCCTCATAACCTCATCGTCTATTGTGCCCTTCAACTACGGGATGTGATTGATGATTCTGAAATCTAGAGACCTGTCAAGCATTAGAACTTGAGATGACAGAAACCGTTATCCCAACGTTCTGAAACAAACCTTGAAAGAATTATGGATCCACCCAGATTTTCAAGGAGAAAAGAAAACTTAGGGGAAGACAGAGGGTTAAAGAAGTTAGAAGGTAAACAATGGAATTGATTTCTTCTCCTTCTAGCTTTTTAATCTCTGCATTAAAGACAGATTGATTCCAAAGGCCAAGCTTCGCGAATTTGTTGTATTTTTTAGCGAACTAAACCATGAAAAAGAGGGGTAACTGGAAAGTCATCGGGAAGAATAAGGTTGAGGTCCATGAATGATTCTGGATGAACAGAGGTTTTAAAATAAATCACGGTGAGACTTTTGTTTTATAAACCAAAACCCTGACAAAAGAAGTGGTCAATTATTTCCTGGAGCTTGACAAGATTAAGACATGTTCCAAAGACAACTCATTCTGATGAGAGAAAGCTTGAAGCCTTGACATGTGATGATATGGTCATGAGACCAGCATTAGTTGAATATAAAATGTGATTAAGACCATATTTAACTACAATTAGGGACTCAAACATTTTAACGGAAGAAAATACCTCAGGTTGATCTGTCTCTTTGACCAGTTGCTTCAGTGCCCAATTTGGTTGTCTTTCAAAGAGTTTAAATATAATATTTTCCAATTCCCGACGGTCTCTTCGTATGCGTTTTGTTTCAGATCCCTTTGCTGGTGTTACTTTCTTCTTATCCTGATAAAATAAAATAAAACAATTATTAACAGTGGATGCCCACTCAACAAGAGGAGATTTCACAACTGATCTTATTGAAAGAGGTCCTGCCTTTCACTCTGAGCCAATCAAACCTCTCTTAAAATCAATAAGAAGATCCACTGACCAAAAGTTTTGGAATTATATCATGGAAAAGCAGAAAAAATACACTAACCTAATCACAGTCATGCATAGAAAGACAAATATAAGGTCAAATAAGATGGAAGCTTTACCTTTGAACCAGATGGAACCAAGCCAACCATGCCAGGGAGAGGTCTCATATTTTCTCCATAGTCATTGCCAATTACCTTAAAAAGAGACGTTTAGCCAATAGGACAGGTATGATATGATTTTTTTTTAAATGGGAGCATGCAGAGAAATTCAAAATTAATGCATACCATAACTTGTCTGGTTTTTGTATTAGCTTTGTTTGTCCTTTCACGGCACAACCTTCTATACTCCCCAAGATTCTCGCTATGAGGCTCCATGTCAAATTTATGCTCCACCTTTCCTTCTAATGAAAATTTTCCTGCATTATACAATGGTTTCTGTCAAATAATATGGAATCAGAAAATACTTTGTCATTAAGCTAAATTTTCCATGTTGTTCCCATTTTGCTATCACTGCAGAAATCTGACCACTGATGTCTTTGAATGGTTGGACTAGAGGAAATTGCTGGGGTGAGGAGTTCAATATCTTTGAACAATTTGGGACAGAATTTAGCGCAAAGTTATTTTCTTTCATTGTATCATGCGTGCAATAAGATAATTTGGAACTGAAATTGCCCTTCATTAAAATTTTATTTCCCTCATTGTCTGGCAGTGCAGTTAATTTGATTTGACTTGGTATCATTCATGTGTCATCAAGATTTTTTTTTTACCCTAATGACCCTCCATTTTCCTTCTCCTCATTGTTGTTCATAGACATTAGTTGACATTTATCTTAATTAGCTGGTTTAGTTCAGGTACTATGATGGTAATTTTTGCTATTTTTAAAATGATCTCCTAGTACCATGGGAAGTACTGGACTCAATTAATTTTCTATTTTGTGCTTAGGTGAGTGCAAGCACTTTGGTAAATGTTGTTAATTGCCTTTTTTCTTCAGATTTTTCATGAAAATTTCAAGATTGTCCTTGGCTGCAAGGGATGCAGAGGGATAAGAAGCCATAAAATATGTGTATACAAAAGACTTTCCTTGAATACCGAACACTGCCTTCGCAGTGACAGAACATAACACTACATTGGCAGCCTACAATTTTCCATACAATCTGAAATAATCCGAGGGTGACCAACTGTGTTTGTATGTGCACATGTACGTGCGTGTCCGCACATATACTATGTGCATTCATCTAGCAGTGTGAATATATGCATAAATACATATGTGTATTCAAGTGTATCTCCATGGGTATAGCCAAAAATATATATATTCAGGTCAGTTAAAACATCTTACCTTGGTTTGATTCAGAAAAGATACACATAGGTACGAAGTCTTTGAACATGTTTAAAGAGTAGCTCTTCGGTGTACTGCCAATCTCATTTTGAGCCAATTCCATTTTGAACTGTCAATTCCAACAGTGAAATAAAGATGAGACTTGTTTTCTTTTGGGTTGAAAACAAATAAGAAATAAATATGCAAGTAACTTCTCACAAAATTGAACAGTAGAAAAGTACTAAATGTTTTGAGTTAGGAACATGCTAGACTGACATTCTACAATGTCATATTGATGACTGATATATATATATAGAATAACTATGATCTTCATTCAGTTCCTACAATCAAACAAGTAATTATATTTCTGGAACCTAATATTTTAGGACTTATGGATATGAATGTCAATTATCAAATACAAAATACTAAAAAACCAAGAAGCATGATGTTAACTAGTAATATCAGCTCATAATGTTATCTATAGGTGTGTCGTAGAGGTCTCAAAGATATCAAGTAACCTCACTTTTATATCAGCTCTTCAAGTGATTGATACATGTTAAAATCAGCTCTTCAAGTGTGTGACACCCATTTAAATCAGTTCTATATGTGCTTGAGGCTCAATTCAGCTCTTAAATAATTAGCAGCGAAGTATAACTGGTTAAAAGTTAAGCTGTGATACAGTATGCTGACGTTAAATGATACACAATATATAATGAGAAAAAAGCGGGGTTACGGGGAAAGCTGCAAGTTTAAACCTTTTTCCAGATGCATTTAAGAATTTAGGATATCAATCAAATTCAAAAAACCAAGACTGAATTTGCCAGTTAGGTTAAAAACTAAGTGGTCACAATTTAAGTCACCTCTTATTTTAAAGTTGAATCATTCATTACTTCTATTAGTCTTATTTTGAATTCAGGCCCTATTCATAAGTAATTTAATTCAAATAAGTCGATAATACCATCATTCTACTTCTCATAATTGTGTAACTTAGAAAGACATATAGAGTACACAACATGTTGTTGACCGACCAACCAGAAGATGCTTTCATATAACATGCCAAAAAAATTGCGACAATCAGGAGAGTAATTTTTCAAGTGCTAAGAAATTAACTAATATATCAATGATACAAACTTGCTGAACCATACAAAGGCCTGAAGATACAACAATATTATGTGCCATTTGATGTCAAATGTTATGTCCATGCTTTGCACAGGTGGCTCTAATTTCTTTGGTTTGTATATTTTTTTCTTTCATCTCTATGAGTTTCTTCTTCGGTTATGCTCATGCTTCTAAATAAACTGGTACGATTTTTTTTTGGCGGCTACAACATTTCTGTTCTTATATATACTTCTCCCATTTCTTATGAATATGAACATACAAATGCCTTGTACTAATGACTCATAATATATGGCTTAGAAATGAACATTATATTAGCCTTTAAACTCCCTCTACAGTGTTCTAAACATAATACATGACATGTTATATCTTGGGCTGCAAGAAAATTCTAATATGCAGCAATGATCACTCTTGTCAGGTCAGTGCTTTTTGGCATCCAAGGTTTTTGGTCCAGTGGTTTTATGCTCCCCAAATCTGTGCTTAAACTCATTGATAAAGCATGTAAGAATTATATCTCGAGCGGGAGTGATTCTAGGAGTAAAATGGCATTGGTTGCTTGGGAGGATGTGTGTAGATCTAAAGTTACTGGTGGTTTGGATCTATTTCATGATGAGGGGTGGAATGTAGCTTCTATTGCTAAAATCATTTGGGATATCCATTGCGCAAAGGAATCCTTGTGGATAAAATGGCTTCACGAATATTACTTGAAATGTTATGATGCGAGGACTGTACAGCCTAGAGTGGGAGATTCTTGGCAATGGAAGAGGCTCTCAAAGGTGAGGGATCTTCTGCTTCAGTTTTTATTATATATATATATATATATATATATAGTATACTATATATAATATATATATATATATAATATAGTATATATATATATTATATAATATATATATATATATTTTTTTTTTTTTTTTTTATTTTTTTTTTTGGGGGGGGGAGGGGCATTTTCATTGCGGTTGCTGGGCTGTTTGGTTGGCGTGGTTTTTTTGTGGGGTGGGGAGGGGGAGGAGTCGTAAAAATTTCTAAAATATATGCATGTATACTTGATTTGATGTTAACCCAGTTACATGGTCATCTATGGTGGAATTTATTGAGTGTACCAAGCCATCGTGTTAATTGAACGAATACTATTCATAAGGAGATTATTGACTCTAGATAGGCTTGGCAGGCTTGGATTTAATGTAAATAATGTTTGTTGCTTTTGTGGAGCTGCTGCTGAGGATCTTGCACATATTTTTTTTCCAATGCGCTCTGTTCCTATTGAGGTTTGGAGGTTAATTAAACTTTGGATTGGTTATGAGCACATGCCTTAGGTGTGTGATAAAATTTTTTCCTTGGTGTTTTATGCATTTGAAAGGTCGTGTTGTGAAAAGGAGAATTGCGAGAGCCGCTGTTGCAGTGTGTGTGGGGTGAGCGCAACTAGAGATTTTATGTGGGGTGAGCGTAACTCAAGATTATATGCTGATAAAGCCTCTACAGTTCCTGTTATCATCAAGCAGATAAAAAAACAGATATTTTTGTGCAGCTTTTCTTTTTAGTGCTCATAGTTTAGTTTATCTTTAGTGAAGCTTGTTTGTACCTCACGTATGATGTATGTGTTGTTAGGTTGAGTGGTATGTTGCATTGAAGAGGAGTAAGCTCTTATAATCCTAGGAATGCCTATGCATATGTTGTACTATAATGCCATAGGTAATGAAAAGTTTCCACTTTCCTTAAAAAAGAACAATAGATTGCTGGAATGCATAATTCAAAATTAGATAACCTGAGCCAAAGTTTTTTTTTCTTTGATAGCTTAAAATTCAAAAGCAAATTCAAAATAAGGGCATGGATGGCTTTTATTTTAAATTTTCAATTATAAAGTTAGATGCTTTAACCACCAATCCCTCCTTTATAATATTCTTAAAAAGAAAATTAGATATGAGAAAAAGTCAACACACCCTATGTGATCATAACACCAAAGAGCTCTCTTTGTCATTTAGGAATTGGAAGGTTTCCTCAGCTGGCGATGTCATCTTATATTGATGTTTTATTATAAAGGAATCTTATTGAGATTTGGTATGAATTGAAGTGGACATGGAGCTAAACCCTCCTCCAAAATGAAGAAACCAAATAAAATGTGAAGATGAAATATAAAGCCTTCATGCGATTAGCAATTAATCGATCTTCTCTATAAAACTTGAAATTTAGAAAAGGATAAATTTCACAAAACTCCCCAAACTTTAAGGCATTCCCCCACAAAACCCCTTGAACCTTGTTTTTCCAGCTAATCCTCAAGCACCTTTCCACAAAATTCCCAAAACTCCAAAAACTCTCAAGTAACTCCCAAAACTTAACTTTTCCACAAAACTCCCCAAAAGTGTCTCTTGCAACTAAAGGACCTTATTATCTACCCAGTCCATTCTTTCCTTGTTTTATATAGGGTTTGTCTTCTCCTCCTCCTTGCATTTAGGGGATTTAGTAGAAAAAGTTGAAAGTTTTTGGAGGTACTTGACTCTGGACTTTTTGGGGGTTTGTAGGAAAAGATTTGGGGGATTAGTGAAAAAACAAAGTTCAAAGGTTTTAGTATTACCCATTTCAAGGTGTTGTGAAATTTACTCTATTAAAAATTAAGGAGAGACACATGGCAGTTTTTTGAGATATAAGGCTAATAGTTAACCATCGACCTCTATTCACATATAGAGAAGGGATACCGTGTTACTTTAGTATTGCATTATCTTAAATAACTACAAATTTATCCATATCAGAAGAGGGGCAAAGAAAAATAGGTTCAGTTCTTTTAAGAAGAATAACAAAAAATATGTATCATCCCGTTAAGATCGAGCTAGGCTAGAGAGGGGTGAATAGGGTTGCATCGAAAACTAGGTTATTTAAAAAAATTTGCATCTAAGCATAAGAAAACAACCAAGCAAACAATCAAATGCAAATGCACAATTCTACGTGGTTCAACATGATGCCGACATCCATGGACTTCACCCCTGTGAAATCGATCAACTATCTGAAAGAGTACCGAACTCCCAAGATCATCGAAGCTCTTATACCTTATCCTAACTAATCTCACAAAAGTGTAAAGCACAATACAACTCTCAGATACTATCACACTCAATCTACCCAATACTGAGAATTTCAATTAGACCACTTCACCCTGATCTCTAGGTCTACAAATCAAATTGAATTGAAAAGAGTTTAAAATAAAAATATGTCCCTAATAAGTGAGTTGATCTTCAATAGATGATGTCGATATCGCTGCGAAGATGCCCTTTGAATTGTAGAGTGAATGTCTTCTTCAAATTACAAAAGAACCAAAAAGAAAGCTCCAACAATCTCTCCAATGAAAAATCCTAGCTTTTCTCTTATCCAAACTCGTCACAATGTTTAAAAAAAGCGGAAGTGAAACACTAGACCCTTTGATGAAGCGAGACGTAAGATTCAAAAGTAAGGCGTAAGCTTTATGAGTTTAAGCATTCTAATTTTAAATTTGTAGAAATTATGAACATATAATAGATATTGGTATTATAATTTACAAATATATACATGTATGTCCTGATTAGTAAATAAGAATTAAATATGTGAAGTATAGAAACGGATCATAATAAACTAAGTTACATGCATAATTATATTATATATATATATATATAAATATTATATATATATATATATATAGAGAGAGAGAGAGAGAGAAGAAAGAGAAATGTGTATGCTTTGTACCAAGTATAAAATTTGTGCTTGGTAGTGAGGTGACATAATCATCTCCATCATTCAAATGGTTGCATATCCTCATGCATCCTTAACCCATGTGAATGTGGTCCCCATTTGAATGAGCGGAGTGGATTGTGTCCCTTATATCAAGCAATAAAATTTGTGTTTGGTACCAAGGCATACACATTTCTCTCTCTTTCTATTATATATATATATTATATATATATATATATATATATATATATATATATATATATATATAGAAAGAAGAGAAATGGATATGCTTGGTACCAAGCACAAGTTTTTGTGCTTGGTAGTGAGGTGACATATTCTCATCCACTCATTAAAATCGAGGCTCACATTCTCATTTGGTTGGGGAGTGGTTGGAATTGGAATGAGTGGATGGGAATAAGACACCTTACTACAAGCATAAAATTTGTACTTTGTACCAAGCATACCCATTTTCTCATATATATTATTATATATAATATTATATTATTATATATATATATATATATATATAATATATATATATATAATATATTATATTACGTGCGTCATATTGAAAATACATAGGGACATTTCAAAAATTCTTTTATATCCTCTCATCTTGTCTAAAACGTGTGCTTCAAAAGAAAAGCACCTTATGAAGCGTGAAGCGCACACTTCAAATATGATTTGAGCGATGAGGCATAAGCTTCAAGGGATAAAGAGCTTCACTCTTAAGTTTCGAAGCGTTTAGACATCAAAAAGTTGTGAAGCGAGTTTCAAAAAAGCTTTTTCAAGCATTTATCTTTTCTCTCTTTCATGCTCAATATATAACCTCCACAATAGAACTTCATATATGATCAGGAAACAACCTTAAAAGTCCTTGTCTAGATGTACAAACGAATGGTTTACATTAAAACTTAGAAATTTGAACACAAACTATCAAAATCCATCGACCAGATCTCTGAAACTAATGACTAGATGTCTAAATTATAGTTCAGACGTCTGAATTTGAAAACCAGGTGTCTCTATAGAGTTTTCCCAAAAATAGCTTTTTGTCTGACAGATTTCAAACATTTGTCCGAGTCTCCCAGGCGTCTAATGGTCGAATAAACTTGTGAATGTCATTTTCGTCTTAGAGCATGTTGAGAGCTTTCCGAAAAAAATAGTATAACAGCAATTTTGATAACCAAGTCAAAAGTTATGGTCTAGGTAAGCTTTCAGCCTCCTATGTGCACGTTTTTAGGCGTTTGAATTTGAGACCAGATGTTTGAAATTTGACGCCTTTTTTGAAAAGCTGAGTTTCTATCATAACCAAATCAGACATCTGATGCAAAAACTAGACATCTAGATTGCTGCTGACTTTTTTGACATTGTCTCGTTAAATTCTTCATAATTTAAGCTATTCAACTTTAAATTGAGTTCCATTTGTTTCTGTAGATTTGTAACAAAGAGACAAACACTTCTATACAAAGTTAAAATTTGGCTTCTGATATCTTTCCAGAATTAAATGCAAACTTGTACAGTCTACACACTTCATCTCAAAACACCATCAAATATATGTCAATGTTTGTTGATCGAACCAAGTTGATTTTGTGATCAACATCCAACACTTCCCGCAACTACCGAACTTGCACTGAGAATGTTTAACAAAATGAAGATATAATTGGTTCTAAACTTAGTAAGATTATGAGCCTGGTTTAGCATAAGTTAGGTAACCAACGTAGGACTTGCGATCACATAGAAGCGAGATAGTAACTTGCAGCTAAAATCCTGATTTATATAAAATTTAAACTTTTTCATTAATATCCAAGAAAGTTTCCAAAGAGTATAATCGGATCAATTTCCAGCGAATATCAAACTTTAAGTGAGAATCTTTAACAAAAAGAAGCTATAATTGAGCTCAAAAAATTAGCAAAATTTAGGAGCTATAATTTCGCATAAATCAGCTAACCAACTGAGAACGTGCGATCTTACAGAAGCCGTGATAGCAATCTGCAACTAACATCCTAATTTTTCAAAATTTTAGAGATTTTTGAACGATAATTAAGAAAAAAATTCAACTTGCAGTGTGAATCTTCAACAAATAGAAACTTTATTTGACCTCTAACCCTCCTTTTCTTGTATGAGCTTGATTCAGCACATGTCAAAACTAACCAACTAAGGGCTTCAGAATAGAAACTTAAACCACCACAAATGCGTCAAAAAACAAAACCCTAATAAGGCAAGATTAGGACCTGGAGCGAAGTCGACTCGTCCTTACTGAGAGGGTCGAGGGAGAGGACGACCTTGGCTACGACGGGGTGGGCGGCGCTGGGGTCCGACGACGACGACGAGGCCGCGGCGGCGGACCCACACAGAGCGATCGGCCTTGCTCGTCTCCAGCACGCTGCGGCCATCGTCGTCGTCCACCGACATCTTCGCTTTGCTCGGGCTCGATTAAAGTGATGGTTGTGGTCAATAGAAGGGAGTTCGTTTTTATTAGTTTTTGGAAGTTGGATTACTGAAGTCCCTCATTGTTTTGAGAACTCAAAAAGGAGAGGAGAGAGAGAGAAAAAAGCAGGAATACAGCCGGTTAGATGGTCCCACTTCTTTCGGAAATTATTCGAGAAATTAAATTAACATCGTTTTTCCACGTATTAAATCAGATATTTATCGATTCATGATTAATACTTTCTACATATGTTCTCGGAATCTTTATCGGGTATCTAAATCCCGGAGTATTTATTAAATTTGGAACCTCTTTAACAGAAAAAAGAAAAAAATAGGACAAAAGTCACTACTTTCTACTGGGTGATTTTGTAATTCATTCTAAATTAACACTCAATACGCACGCATGAAGTTAACTCATTCCTTATTTACATGCAAAAAGAGAATCTTAATCATCCACTAAAGAATAAATAATTATGATAATATAGCGATTGCTTCCCTATTTTGTTTGACAATGGAGAGGATCTTCTTGGAATCTTATATAATTCAGTGACTCACATTTCTCTAACTCCTCCTTAATCAAACGTTCATCGTTTTATAGTTACTTACATGAAAATTTCTTAGTACACTAGTTAAAAATACATCATTTTTGTAGGATCATAAATAGTCTAACTGAAAGATATATTGTTTCTATACTACGAAATATAACTATGAGGTCAAAATTTATACAAGCTAAGCCATCCTACAAAAATATAACTTATGTAATGACCGTAGGCTTCTCCCTGCCAGTGAACTCCTTCAGTTTTGATATTGATAGTGCCACATCTGTGAGAACATAAAAATGTATACCTAAATCAGTATTATCTAACCAATGGGTAGAAAATCTAGCAAATAAGAAAAAGATTAGCAATGTGATTCTGTGAACCTATCAATGGCTTCAAAGCTATTTGTGCATCAATGTCATGTTTGGCAACATCAGGCTCAAACTGTTCGATATAAACTCGTATAGTTGCCCCAGCTGATCCGGTGCCCTGAAGAAATGATAAATTATTCTCTTAAGATAATAAGAAACACTGTACGAGAAAATATCCATAAAAATCACTATAAGGTGACATACTGATAGACGAAATATAATCCTTGATCCATCTGTAAACACAAACCGCAGGCCTTGCTTTGATGCTACACTGCCATCAACCTAATAAATTTTAACAAATACAATGAGATGCCAATCAGTATGATGTGATAAATCATGGTAAAGAAAAAGACTTACTGGATCAGTGTAGGTGAAGTCATCTGCGAATTGAAGGGTGTAATTTCCTGAAACATGACATGAAACAGGGTTGAGAAGTCACATAGTGAGAAAAGCTCAAGTTGCGGAGACTAACAAAGTTTTATGAGGATATGCACCATATTTTTCACCAGGCTTGCTCTTAGAAATCATTTCCCTGAGATATTCAACCATTTGATTGGCTCCTGCAGATTCACATTCCTATCAAATAGCAACAAGTACGCAAGTTATTGGAAGAGCAGATCACAGGAAAGGAACAAGCGAAGGAATGGTAATTTCAAAATTGTAGATGGAGTGGAGCGGTGAGATATGGCGATTATACTTCTGATGCCTAGAGACTGACTTTAAAATCAAGAACCAGTCACTAGAGAAAAAAAGTTGGGGCCACTTGGCAGTTTTGGGTCTAAAATGCAAGAACAAACAAGATGAAAATACTGACTTGAAATATGTAGAGTCACTAGTTAACCTCATAATCGTATCTAGAAAAGAAATTCCTTCCATAGGTAGCCCAATGCTCTTGAGCAACATCAGCAACCGAGATCAATTTTTCCCCAACCTTTTTGTCCTTGTTTCTATATGCAAGGATAGAAAGCCAAGCCAACACAGCCCTGATACATTAAAAGTGAATCAAATCAAAAAAGGGATTTGGATTCTCCCCACTATAAAAAGCAGTGGAGAGACTTCTTTTAATCATGACTGCCTATTTTTTGAGTATGGTTGTGATTTGTCTTGGTGCAAATTTGAAATGAAATGCATTCCGTAGGGAATGAAATGCATTCCGTAGGGGGTGTCATATATGCTAGACTTATAATGAGTCACGGCTACTCAGTGAACAATCCACAGTCATGATTAAAAGTAGCAACCTCTCCACTGCTTGTTGGTAGCGGAGACGATCCAAATCTTTAAAAAAGACATTTCTAAACGATGAAACATGCAAATAATACATGTCAAAGTTCATATTTTTTAGCAATACAATATTACAATTTACAACTTAGGAAAGACATATGTCACTAATGTTATCTGACCAACTTCAACTTCTCCAGATTAGTTATTTTCTGTGGCCTCAATTCTGAATTGATGCTGATGCTACATTGATTTAGTCAAAAGAAACTCCGGTAATGTTGAAACAGTTAATGTAATTCCTTTCAAGTTTGGTATCAGAAATGAATCCTCGTATGTAGACTGCTGGGCGTTTAAGGGTTTCTCCTACAATGCATAAGTTGAAGACTAGTGCTTTAATGATGGACGAGTACTCTCCCTCGATATCTAGGAAATCTTCCTTCAACTATTAGTTGTTGACCTGATTACAAATAATGAATGGAAGAGCTGAACTCTATTGTTTCATAATGGTCTCATTGAGAAAATTCTTTGCATCCAGATTCCTCAAATAGGGTGAC
>NC_033797.1:76400076-76417892 GCF_001876935.1 Asparagus officinalis
AAATAGTGAAAGAAGATCAAAAGCTAGGAGAAAGAAGCTCAGATGCACAGTGCTCAAATTGGAAGTTAATTGGAGATTGCCTCCTGCACCAAAGCTGAAATGTTTTTTTATTGGAATTTTCCACATGGTAAGCCACCAACTGTAATGGAAATCTCAAAGGGATGTTCAGAAGCAGCTGAGGATCTGATTCATGTATCATGGAGTTGCCCTCATTCATTGCAAGTACAGGAAGAAAGAAGGGCAGAGCTGAATCTGGATGTAGAGTCTGAATTAGGAAATCATTCTTTTGTGAGAAGGCTGAGAGGGGTGATATTCTACAGCACTTAAGGAAATATCAGTGTGACCGGGTATTTGGAAGAAACTCAATTGTCCAAAAGTTGTTTGTTGAAACGCTACCATGGACAGGGAATACACGTGTGTACAAGAGCCTATGGAAATATATGGTAAGCGGTGTAATTTGACTGAAAAATGAAGAATGTGTTGGCTCAACAACTGTTTCATATCACAACATCCAACAAGTATATGTGCTACTTGATAATTTATCTGCTGATTCATGTGGCAAGCTCCACATAAAACCTTTAGGAGAAATTTTATATTTCTCAAGCAAGACTTACCATATTCCATCCTTCTCGCGGATGTGATCAGAACCAGTTCCAAAGCTTTCCTCCCCACAGATAGACAACCTCCCAGCATCCATTAAGTTGCCAAAGAATTTCCAGCCAGTGGGAACCTGCGCACAAGATAAATCAATTCCAATTTGATTCAAATCCTATAACACTCCCAAACAACAAAAGCTAAGGAGGTTAAACCTCATAGAATGGAAGATTTAGTTTCTCAGCAACACGATCAAGGGCGCCACTTGTTGGCATAGACCTAGCGAGTCCCTGGTGATATTCAGCTGTGAGTTTGTGGAAGTAAAAGTGGTTGAACTGCACCATATTTCACATGGAACTCAGGATTAACTATACACATTTGTACCTTAGGACCATCTTGAAAATATGGGATTGCTGCCTGAGCATTAGCAGCAATAATTGCAACAGAATCAGATGGAGTGATAAAAAAATTTCTTCCAAGAATCATGTTCCGATCACCATCCCCTGAATCATCAGTTTTACGTTATAATGGAAAATTCTACTGTATGATTATCAGTTCTCAACTTAAATGGCAACTCAAACAATCCACAGAGTCAAGATATCTCCACAGACTCTCAGACCTTACAACATGTATTAAATAACTATCCATACAAATGAAAACCTAAAAAATGATTCAGTCAACAGTAACAAATGATTCAGTCAACAGTAACATCAACAAGTAATGATAATAAGTAATCTGATGGACACATGATATAATTGTGAAGGTAACATTTTTAAGACTCAGCTTTCCTCTAGCAACAGAACTCCTATGCAGGAGATGGACACATGATATAACCAGATAGAGAACGGATGAGTCCATTGAGCAATCTAAAAAGTCAATGCATGAAGCAATTAAATACAAACTTTCAGAGCGTTGTCATGAATTTTGGTGAAGTAATTTGTGTGTTTCCAGTCTGGTGGAATGATTGAAATTATACAGAAATAAGATCTAATTGATATGAGGTGAGCAGAGAGATACAAGTACAATGGAAAGCATGGGAAGCCAAAAATTGTATAGGGGAAGTGATGCAAAACGGGGGAGGGGGTCTATCGGAATCAGCGATCTAACTTAAACAACGCACCGTTTGGCCCAAAAATCATTTTATTCGGTAGGAAATTAATTAAAGCAGTTAATGCGACAGATGGATTTTAACAAGATTTGCAATGATAGTCATAAACAATCCCAATCTCGAATAATTTAATTGTAATATTCATTATCATTGCACAAGTTTTACAATCAATATCAAGTTTTAACAATCACATGTTCAGTTTCTCTCAACTCACAATTATACTTTAAGCAGTGAATATATGATAAGAGTTTAGAGATGTATTATTCATGTAATTAACTAACAAAATAAAATCAACAGAAAAATAAGGGACGAAAGAAAACAAAACCTTCGTCAGTCTGAACAGACTCGACGTGAGAGACCTCTGGAGGTGGGGTGACGACAACGGTGAACTGAACGACGACGACGAGGCGGAGATCTGACGACGACGAGTGCGACGGTGTTGAACTGATAACAACGTGGTGACGAATCTGAACGACGAAGGTGGCGGCGATTCTGAGCAGCGACTAGAGTGACGACGTCGGTAAGGTTGACGGGACGATAGCGATGTGATGATTTGTGGTAAGCGGCTGTGGCAGTGGTAGTATTGCTCTGATAGGGAATTTTGCCAAACAGTTGGTGTACATGAAGGCGGCAGTTGCTGGGAAAGGAGGCTCGGTGACAGTGGGAGTAGGGCGGCTGCTTGGGAGGAGATGATGACGCTGGTGGTGCGGAGGTGGAGATCAGGGGCGAACTGAGTGTGGATCTGATGGTTGCAGGGAAGATGAGGGTTTGACTGATTGTTGACGTGGGGAAGACGAGGGAATGCTTGGCGACTGGAGGAAGAGGACATAGGGAACGACCTAGGGTTTCACACCCGAGGCCTAGGTTTCACACCCAAGGCTTCACACCAGATTTTAGCTAATGTAATTTTTCATTCAATAATTCATTGATTTTCAATAGTCTCATACAACATTATTTATAAAAAAAACTACGTGTATACAACGTATAATAAAAATAGAAACAAACAACAATCCCTCAAATCACTCAACTAAAATTAAACTAAATTTCAAATTTCAAATTTTAAAATTCAAATTTTAAATTTTAAATTTTAGATTTCAAAATTCAAAATTCAAAAATATATCAACTAATCAAATATTGTCATTTCTTGTCCTCATTATTCTCCCCGGGTGGGAGAAAACTCGACTCCGTCGAGTTAGCTACAGAAACTTGACATCTTCAATATACTCTGTCTGCATCTTAATCTGCTGTCAGTTATTTTTTTGCATCTCAAATTATTAGCTAGATTGTATTGTAAATTCACCATCTAAAATATTATCAAAATTCACTGCTGTATGGATGAATATATAGAAATGGAGTAAAGTGAAAGAACTCTCATAAATAATAGGTTAGGATCAGGCTTATATCAGTGGACTGCCAATAACATTGTGAACTGTTTAATCACTCAATATTGAAAATAGAACTATGACCAAATTAATAAATGTTGTCATTAATTAGTTCAAGAGCTGGAAAAGCCCATAAATATCATGTAAAATCTTAAACAGCTATAAAAAAACTGTATTGGACAAGTCCAAACCATCTAAAATATCAGCATTAATAGTTTTAAATTATGTCCTGACTCCATATCATTTATTTCAGTTAACAATGTATTTATTCAAATTAGATCACTGATTCCCCATTATATGATCAATACAAAATAAAAATGATGTAAATCAACTCAATTGTTCATGATGAAATGCAGACTCAAACAATGAGATCAATGACAGATGTAAACTCAACGAAGTGTTCAATACGCATAACGTCCTCTATCAAATGAAATAATTAGGTGTTCCTTCGTTGATGTGCATAACAAATTTCTTGTCCTAACAATGATAGTGAGGAACATGCAGACACATGCAGGAAAGATGAGTATTTTGGTGCACTTAACATGAGAGAAAAAGGAAATGAAAACACTCGTGCTACAGCTTGTATCCCTAATCAATATTTTCTCCCAAAATGGATCAGTATATGTGGGAGTGATTGTTGGGACAATGCATGGTGGTGGGATATCTAGTATGGTAGTTATTTCACTAGGCTTAGTTTGATATTCAACTTCCATACATATATCATCAGGAACGTGTTGGGTATCATAATTGTCTGGGAGGACTTCGTGAGGGACATCAACAACGTTTTCAATTACGGGAGGGAGTTCAAGAGGCGTTGGCCTTTCAATTTCAGAAACAATTTTAGGGATAACATCAGTGAACTCCGTGATCATGTGGGTAGCTTAGGAAAGGACCGGAGTGTTGTCATTGTATGAAATTTTAATCAACTCCACAATTGTTGGGGTAGTTTCAGAAGGTACAGAAATGTATGGTTCTTCGATTATACTATCCTGGATTTTCTTATCAGAGTTAGATTCTGTCAAATTTACGGCTTGGGTAACAGTTTCCTCAATAATAGATTTTGATTCCGTTACAGACGGCTTATTAATTCTAACTCTGAACAGAGTTGTACAGACGGATGCAACGTGCTCATATCCTTGACAATTGTAACATTGCATTATTGGGTTAAGTTTGGAGAGAGATCTTTCTGACTTCTGGCCCTTGGGATCGACTCTAGACTGGGAATAACTAGGGCTAAATTGACTCGGATGCTGACTAGAGGTAGTGGCACGAGAAGACTGGGAGGAATGAGTTCGAAAATCCTGACCACTATGAGATTGGTGGAATTTGGCTTCATCTAGATTTTGAACTAAGACGTAAGCTCTCTCAAGGGTGTCTACTCCTCGAGCAAAGAGTTTGGTTTGGAGGTCACTTCTCAATCCGGCTCTAAACTTTAACAAGACTTTCATTGGTGCCTCTTGCTCAATGGTGCTGCATCGAGTAAACAATTCATCAAATTGAGTAACATACTCTTTTACAGATTTGGTTCCCTGAGTAAGACAATGCCACTTATCTAGCAATCTATGAATAAATGATGACAGGAGATATTTTCGTTTCAGTTCGTCGGTCATTTCTCGCCAAGTAAAAATTGGTAACTCACATCTAATATGCCTTATCATTTCAAAGTTAGACCAATATTGACAGGCGGTTCCGGTGAGCTTCATTGTGGCAAACTTGATTTTCTGAGATTCTGTCAGGATGTACCAATCGAAGTAGCGATCCATGCTCTTCAGCCAGCCAAAGAAAGTTTCTGGATCGAGCTTACCATCAAAGGTTGGTGGATCAGGCACAAGTTGAGGTGGGGGTCGATGAACGATGTACCCATGACCTTGCAGTGGGTATCCATAGACTTGACCTCGTGGCGGAGTTGTAACGCGCGCTTCTGCGAGCCTAGCAAGCCTTTCATTGGTGTCGTCAAATCGTGCTGCTAGTTCACCGAATTTCTTAAGGAGTTCGGACTCTACACTGCCTGACATGCTTGACTCACTAGTTGACTCACTAGTTGACTCACTTGATTTTTCTAATCGATATGGTAGACATGTGCGAGTGACAAGTACTAACAACTAAATGAGATGAATGATTTTTTTATCAATTAAAAGACTCAAAAAAAAAATTAAAAAAATTCCTACCCTAGAACCATGCTCTGATACCAAAATGATGCGAAACGGGGGAGGGAGTCTATCGGAATCAGCGATCTAATTTAAACAACGCACCGTTTCGCCTAAAAATCATTTTATTCGGTAGGAAATTAATTAAAACAGTTAATGCGACAGATGGATTTTAACAAGATTTGCAATGATAGTCATAAACAATCCCAATCTCGAATAATTTAATTACAATATTCATTATCATTGCACAAGTTTTACAATCAATATCAAGTTTTAACAATCACATGTTCAGTTTCTCTCAACTCACAATTATACTTTAAGCAGTAAATATATGATAAGAGTTTAGAGATGTATTATTCATACAATTAACTAACAAAATGAAATCAATAGAAAAATAAGGGACGAAAGAAAACGAAACCTTCATCAGTCTGAACAGACTCGACGTGAGAGATCTCTGGAGGTGGGGTGACGACAACGGTGAACTGAACGACGACGACGAGGCGAAGATCTGATGACGACGAGTGCGACGGTGTTGAACAGATAACGACGTGGTGACGAATCTGAACGACGAAGGTGGCGGCGATTCTGAGCAGCGACTAGAGTGACGGGGTCGGTAAGGTTGACGGGACGATAGCGATGTGATGATTTGTGGTAAGCGGCTGTGACAGTAGTAGTATTGCTCTGGTGGGGAATTTTGCCAAACAGTTGGTGTACATGAAGGCGGCAGTTGCTGGGAAAGGAGGCTCGGTGACAGTGGGAGTAGGGCGGCTGCTTGGGAGGAGATGATGACGCTGGTGGTGCGGAGGTGGAGATCAAGGGCGAACTGAGTGTGGATCTGGTGGTTGCAGGGAAGAGGAGGGTTTGACTGATTGTTGACGTGGGGAAGACGAGGGAATGCTTGGCGACTGGAGGAAGAGGACATAGGGAACGGCCTAGGGTTTCACACCCGAGGCCTAGGTTTCACACCCAAGGCTTCACACCAGATTTTAGCTAATGCAATTTTTCATTCAATAATTCATTGATTTTCAATGGTCTCATACAACCTTATTTATAAAAAAAAAACTACGTGCACACAACGTGCAATAAAAATAGAAACAAACAACAATCCCTCAAATCACTCAACTAAAATTAAACTAAATTTCAAATTTCAAATTTCAAAATTCAAAATTCAAATTTTAGATTTCAAAATTCAAAATTCAAAAATATATCAACTAATCAAATATTGTCATTTCTTGTCCTCATTAGGAAGACATGAAAAGTTTCAAATAGCTTAAAACAAAACTCGGTATTTAGCATTTGGCTGGAAAAGATGAAGTAGAGGGAAGGCTTGATGTTTAAGCTCAGTGCAATAATTCTGCACTATTAAAAGTTCTGAGATATATATGATGCAATTTCCCTGTTTCAAGCTTTTTAATTATTTACGGTTTTAAAGTTAAGGTTCTGCATATCATTCATGTTGGCACATCAAATATTGAGCCTTGTACCTACCATCACTTGCTGCTCCAAGATCAGGTGCATTTTCTGCATACATAATCTCCACCAGATCTTTAGCATACCTGTCCAAAAAGTAAAAAAAAAGAAAAGTAAAAGATGGATCCATAGACCAGAATCAAGAACTTTCTGATAAGATGCATCTTCTTCTTTTTCCCTCCTTACGTCAGATTAGGATCAGGATGGCCATGACCAAAATCTTCTAAAGGAACTCCATTTGAGATGCAATCCTGCAAGGTATATATAAGTTTATATTCTTAAACTGCAATTAAGGTGTCATTTATTTACAATGTGTTAATGTGTTTCGTATTAAACCGGGTTGGCTCCAAGTCGATCTACAAATATAGGTTTTGCATATGCACCCGTCACTGCATGCATGGCATCAAATGTAAACCTGAAAATTTTAGCTGAATCATTATATTTTAACCATATGCTTCAAATATAAAAGCAAGATTTGGCTATTGATGAAGCCTACAAGGATTAATTATCTTCTCGGAACAACACAAAACTAAAACCAGCACAAACATACACAACAGAATTGTATATATATATATTAGAAACAACTATAAACAAATAATGTTAAAGAGAAAGGATGATCTGTCAAAACATTAGAACTGATCCAAAGTTATATTCGGAGTCATAAATAACACATCAGATACCTTTAAGTGGGAGCTATATATAACCAATGGTGCCAAAAAGCCACCATTTTACAAAACTTAAACAAATGGGTCATGCACTAACAATGAATAAGAAAACTTAACGCTCCTCGGTCGCATAGGTTTTTATGCCTCTGCACAACCCACATGTATAACAATTCTCATACCAGTATCCTATTCAGTAACAGTTATAGGGAGCAAGAGCTGCGCTGAGTACCGAGAGAACATAGCATGTTATAGGGAGCAAGAGCTGCTCTGAGTACCGAGAGAACATAGCATGATAGATGTCACCAAATTATACCGTAAACGCTAATTACATCAAAGTGGGAAGTAGGATACCGAAATGACTTTCTCAGAAGCATGATTCTCTATTTTAACTCGCTTGGAATCAAACAAATCACTGAACAACGCATCCTAATTGGTCTCTCAAAAAAGTGAAAAAGAGTTGAGATTTTTTTCTCATTATTCATTAACTCTAACATGCACAGTCTATTAGTTATGCTAAGAAAATATTGATAATCCCAGTAAGACTCGTTATATCATAAGCTTCCTTCGAATTAAAGAAAAAGGATCCCTGGGTTTAACTAGGCGCAGAATTACAATTTCAAAAACCTTTTTGTAAACCAAATCAATGTATTATAATCCAGACAACAGTCCTAGCAAAATTAACAATTTTTAAAAACTGAAGATGTCTACAGAGTAGCTAAGGAGCAGAATGGTATTTATACCATTTGGATTTTGGCATAGTGGCCCCAGTTCCACGTGACAGTTTCCAACAAATAGGCAGACATGATTAACTACATTTCCAGCTTAATGGTCATCACCATGAAAATTACCGTAGAATATGCAGTGTGCTTTGTGTTTTGGTTTTCTGCTTCATTTTAGCTCACACGTCTATTAATTGTTGGAATAGGTATTTGATTAAACACATTGAAGAAAAACAGCATCAACCATGGAGAATACAACTTTGAATAAAGAATGCTCTTTCGATGGTAAACATGCATGAAGAACTAAGGATACCCAACCCAATAACAGTAAAGGGGTATACTAAACTTTGACAACTACTCCAGTAGATCTTACTATATATATAAATAGCTGATGGTTGAAGCTGAAGATTATGAGTAACTGAAAGCACTGTGGAGAAAGTTTTATCCTAGGGACCTTACATTTGTTTTATTCATATTTCTTACTAAACTGATTTTAGCTTTCTATTGACTCCATTGACGACGGCACATTTGAACTCCATCACCATGCAATATATTCCACATCAAAACATATTGAAGAAGCAGAAACAATCAAGAGAAACAGTAAAAATATTGTTTAAGGGATTAGTCTTGATGACAGTGGCAAGAAAAGAAGAAAGTAATTTTTTTTTCTTGTCGATTGACCACAAACAAAACAGTAATTCCCTCATTAAAAAAATAACTCACACAAGTATCTTATGAACTTTTCCTCGTGTGCTTTATCTTGGTACCAATCCCCAATTTCTTCTAAACCAGAGTAGGCAATCAATTTGGACAAAAATTGTTGATAAAACCTGAAGTATTCATCAAAAGCTACAAAAACGTTTAATAATTCAAGCTATAATATCCATGCGTCTGAATCGACCGCCGCTTTATGGCTCATAGAGCATCAAACTTGACGATACTTCTTTATTAGCATTAGCGAGTGCGCATATCTTGGTATAGCACAACTGATGCACAATTTTCAACGGCAAATATGCACCATGTGAAACCTAAGTAGGCCCTCTTTTGAACAATAACTGATTAAATCCAAAATCACCCTCACAACGTTTAACATTCTAGCAACCATTGTGCAGGCTTTTTCTGTCATAGGTGCAATACGCATAACGCTTCTTTTCAAAGTGATTGATTACAAAGATTATGTCAGATTTTCTTTCCATTCATATTGGTAGAATTCTGTCCTTAAATTTTCATCCTGGATATCATGTACCTGAAATCTGGTCTAGAAAGAAGATCTTTGATAAGCTGAAAGTCAAACACATCCTGAAAAGAAATAATTTCAGCTGTTACTCAAAGAGAAGAAAGATTTAAAGCAATAATTTAAAGGTTAGTGCCGCTTCACTGCTTACCTCCATTAATTCCAAGTAATCAGAAACTGGATCTATCACCTCTATGTTGAAGTTACCATAGTTTGTAATTCCTATGCGTGAGAGGTCCACATCAGGGATATCTGCTACTTTAATTTCAGAAATCTGCAGATATTATAAATTAGAACTCATAATGGCTAATACATTGCAAAACATCTGGAGTTCATATAAAAATAGAACTCATAATGGCTAATACGCATAACATTAAAGTAAGGCGTTGAGTTCTATTATAAACACTTTATAAATTAAAAATATACTGTAAAGAATGCACATGAACAGATAAAAAGAGAATAATGATTCAAGAATTCAGAACAGCATCAACATCAGCAGCAATAGGCTCATCACATAGTCCAAATGCATACTAAATTGCCTCGATTATTCATTAAATGTGAGCTACCGCTGTTGAGCAGATGCTGATAATCTAATGATTATTCAGAACTGTTTAATATTAGTCCAAACAATCTAATGAAGCACTCTTGAGTCTCTAATGAAATGTTGAAGATCCCATTTGCTTTGTTACTATGTTACAACTGTCATCTATTACCATTACTACATTCACTTATTAACCCCCAATTTTGGCAAATGCCAAAATTTAAACAAAAAAAAAGTAGTTCATGAGTGTGATGATGGTAATAATCCCTCGCATTCCACACTAGAAATGGTTATTCATCACCTACGTGATTATTGAAATTGTTAAGAAAAATTCATATCTAGAAGGGGACAATAACCGTCAGATGGTGATCTACATATGTACATGCTTACACGCATACGGTATTATGTGTGTGTGCGCGCGTGAGCGCATGTGGGAAGACAGGTGGCTGTGGGGGAATGTGGTCGGGTGTTGTGCGTGTACACATGGGCACATGGACCTCTGCATTCTGTTCAAAAGTAAAGTTTGTTCTCACCTTTAAAACTTCAAGATGGATCACATAAATGGGCAATGCATTCTGTTCATTTTGTATATCGAGTCATAAAAGACATATCGATAAAAGATTATGCATTTTAAACTTTCAATCATCCAGTTATTGATTCGTTCTGTTCTATATTAAACAGTCATTCATTTTGCAACTGTTAGATGAAAAGGATTATAAATATTCAAAAACCACAATTTTTGCATCTCATATGTTTACAACCCATATATCAAGATGGGAGTTGTGAATCATCCATTAGCGTGGATTACCATATACTTTGGTAGATGGAAACAAACTTTAAATTTAATCCTAGGAAACTATAAAGCCTTAAATTTTACATCTGTATACGTATAGTTATGGAGAGTTTGAATAGGACTCTACCAGTGATTTGAGCTTTGATTCCATTAGTTGGAAACTATACGTTATCATTTTAAATCCCAAAAGATAGAGTGTTCTAAGTCAGACTTAAAATAGGCGGTCTTGAACGTGAGTTGCATAGGTGTACGGAGTATAAATTTATATAACACCTAAACTTCGGTGTTGAAAGGTTTTACACTATTTGGATCAAGATCAATAAGTTGGGCTAGTAAATCAGAAGCTTCAAATCATAGTTTTGCTCGTATCTTAATTCATTCACTTGGAAGGTGTCGACCAAGGAAAAAAAATTCTATAATGATCATGTGAACTTTTATTTTGTGTCTGTATGTGTAGAACTTTAGTAATCATAGGCTACGCATAATTACCTATTCCCCCTGATTTGACAAAACTTAAGGAAATGGGAGCTAAATGTCGTAAAGTATTTACCTAACTGTATGATTCAGGACCTAGCTTTATGCAATTGAGTTCTCCTATACTCATCAACAAAATATTTTCCTGTCTATTTTTGGTAGCAACCAGTAGTAATACTGGTGTTAGCAGTTAAAATTGATATTCGAAAACATTAAAGATTCACCAGTCGAGTAAGAAAACAGGACCAGATTACACCGTAATAGAAAAAGGAAATGTAAGAGGGAGAAAACGATCAGACACGTACAGAAAGTGTATTTCCATAAATTTTGTCTGTGATCGACTCTGGGGCAGGCTGTCCACTGTTGTAGTTAAACTGGAGATAAACATTATTAAGAAAAATAGTAAGAAACAAGAGAAAGTTGTTCAAGAATAAAGAAACAATCAAATATTTTCCATTTAGAATGGAAATATTCTTACAAATATATTAGACAAAGAAGTGTGGTTAAACACAAAAGTAGGTAATATAACTCTTTAGCAGATTCCCTTCACTTCCAAGCAGCGGTTGAAAACCAACTACCTAGATGACTGTAGCTTTGAAACTGAGCAAGATAAGTATATATCTGGAAAGTTATTTTGCTCACTCAGGTAAAGTTTACGTATTTTCTGCCAGGCACGATCAGAGGCTTAGGATTGATTTGGTGTATGAATAATGAATATATAGAATTTGCCCACTTCAGAAGATGATGTCGTGAAAGAGATCTGCATATTTAATTATGTAAGTAAAAGGCGTTGTCTAATCATCAATCTGCTGGAAACTTTTTGCTGAAATGGCTCTTGAGGACTATAAAATCTTTGGACAATTACCATCTTATATTTAAAAAGAAGAAAAATAAGTTCATATATGGTGAAGAAATCACCTTAATCCCCCAATCATTTTCTGGTCCACCTGGATTGTGGCTTGCACTCATTATAAAACCACCATTTGCCTATCAATATAAGCTATTAGAAGAGAAATAAAGAAAACAGCTCTAGTGTAAACAGACATACGAGAATACCTTTCTCTTGCGAATTACTGCAGAAACAGCAGGAGTAGACATAATGCCATCCCTATAATTGCATATACTTATTCAGATTTTAATGCAAAGCTAACCTAACTGAATACACCTATTAGAAACAGATCATACGAATATTAAATGAAAATGAAAGCAATAAGAGGCAACTTTACCATCATAACAACATTACTTAGACGCACACATTATGTAGAAGAAAAAAGGCATAGAAATATTGATCTAAACTGACAACATAATATATCCTACCTCTTGTGTAGGTATATCTATTCTAGAACATTTGGAGGTTTACTCAATGATTACCCAAGCTTAAACTGCACGACTTAAAAATGTAGGTCTGTCTAACAGCCAGCTGCCAAAAATTTTTATGCAAGGAATGAGTTTTCAGTAAATATACCAGCTTTAGCAATATTGTTTCAGTTCCGGAGGGAACAGATGTCACACTATCGGAAACAAGTATCAACTTGGTAACATTTCTACAATGTTCCAGTTATGTTCTGGCCCTTATATTGGCTCATTTTGGACTAGTTGTTTGTTACATGAGTGGCAATCTGGTTTCAGTATGCTTAGTCGGTATCCAAATTGTTTGCTCAATAATAGTGAAAAATGCCAAAAGGCATTAAGAATTTAGTGAAACAGAAAACAGTAATCCAAAAGGTCATCCATATCCACATACATGCATAATTATGAATGGGGAAAACAAACATGCATATTAAACAATGTGTAAGTGTATTAAGGGTTTTGAGTTTTTGGTTGGTGTTTGACCCTCCTTGACTTTGCTCCAGGAGATTTGTCATTTTCAGATTGGAACCACTCTTTCAGTATCAGCATCATAGTAGACTCTAAACTAAAAGTGGAAATACTAAATTGGAACCACTGAACGTGAATTATCTCGTAAACGATGATCTTCCAATGAAATCTTTCCCAACATGATGGCATTTTGTACCTTAAATCCGAACTTTATATGAACATAAAGAGAGAAGAAGAGGAGAGAATGCACACATAAACACAAGCTTGCTGAACAAGCACAAACTGCTGATTGCACACAAAGATAAGGCCACCTAAGAGGGAAACAAGCACGATAGGCATGCGCATAAGCGCCATACAGATAGAGACAATGGTGCATGGATATGTGCAAGTGGCAGTCATAGACGCACCTAGGGATGCACACAGAGATACGGGTAAGAATACACATAGAGGCAGATGCCAGGCACACACCTGCAGTGATGCAGTTGTACACAGGAAATACATATTTAACTAGGATTAACTTCTTCTTCTTGCTAACCCATGTTGACGGACTTCGGTTAGTTTCCTCATGATTATAATATTTGAAGATATGTAGTTCAGGATTTATTTGCAGTTAGAAATATGAAAGAGATGCAATAGCTCAGAAAGGTTGAGTATTAATTGTTGAAGGATATGTATCTCAAATATTCTGCAGTGGATTGTCTCTATGTGGACAGTAACTGACTGTTGAATGCACCTTTTGTTTTCAAGCCAAATGGCTGTTCAGTATCCTGTAATGAGATTCTAAACTATTTGTCTAGTGATGTGACTCAGTCCAAACCATTTGATAGCTTGTAAACTACTCCATGAAATATACAAATATCACATGCAAAAGCAGTGAAATCAACGTAACAAAAATCCTCCGAATCGGGTCTGTAATTTGCAATTGAACCCCCAACAGTGATTAAAGTTTGCACTTGCAATCAAGTAAGCCAGTTTACAGAGAATTGAAGTCAGAAGGCTACAGGAAAGTGAAATATAACAACAAGACTAGCTCGCATGGCATTGTTGAAAGACTTTACAGCAATTTCTATCGAGATTACTTATCTATTATGCTATTTATTTATTCTGTAGAATCCTATTTTTGTTTAACTTCCACAAAATCTTCATCATTTTCTTTTCCTTCTTTTTCCCCTCTGAATAGACAAACTTTTGGGAAAATATGGAAGGAGTGAATGAAATCACCACTCTCCCATTAGTAATTCACTTCCATTGGTTCTGTTATAGTCATCCATCTAAACATGAACCATTAAACTTATAATATTCAGAGAATTAGAATTTATAATTTTGTAACAATTTTACAATTCAATACTATAGAAGGATTCAACAACAGTGGCCAATATGCTCAGTAAGCAACTCACCGCATTGCAGGAGCAAAGCACAAAGCAAAAGGACATAACCAAATAAACTACTGGACAAAAGCAAAAATAGACTGAAAAACATTTGGTAGGGAAGATCGAAGGACCTGCGCAGCCTCTTTATTGAAGTATCGCCCATCGCCCCCCAAAACCAGCACACCATTCTTGAAGTCATCCGGCGGCAAAGAGTTAAACAATGCCTACACAAAAGTTAATCAAAACAAAGTCAAGTCCTTTTCCACAATTCACAACCTACATTGCAATCCAATAACCAATACAGTACCTGGATCCAATTCGCAAGGTAATTCTCTTCTCGAAAAACCTTAACCTAGAATCATAACCACAGTCCAATCCATCAGCCAACACTCAACAATCAATTACGTCAAAGAAACAAAACCCTAACCACGTGCCTTTTTCCGTAGCCCGCTAGTTCCCGTCTTCTGCCCTTCAACTGGCTTCGTAGGGACCGCCTTGATCTGAAGAACCAAAACCCTAAAAATTAACAAAATTTACCAAAAACTAAAATTAAGAAGGAAAAAAGGAGAAAAAAAAGATTCAACCGTGAGCTCAGCGGCTCGTTCGGTTGGGAAGCAGTAAGATGGCCTTCACTGAGGAAACGATGGAACAGCGAAACTCTTGGGATGTGATCGAGGATTAGGCATCGCAGCTTTGATTGGAGGGAGATGATAGGGATCGCCATCTGAGTGAATTGCGCGGGAGGAAATTGCCGGGATGGAAGTGGGAAGACTAATGGAGGAAGAACGCGTCAGACGATATCTGAGAGACTGTAAAGCGGCGATTGCCCGATCTTCGGTGAGCTCTGAAAGGTTAAGCGAAGGGGTAAATGGCATCTGAATTTGATTCGACATGAAGGGGATTTCGTCCCTTGATGGCTGCCGCGAAAGTCGAAGGCGGAAGTTAGATGGTTGAGTGACACGTGGCAAGGGTCCCACCAATCCCCAATCCGTAACGGGGCCATTTGGTTTTAGTTTAGATCCAGAGGGGATTGGACTTATTAAAGAGAGTGGAGCTCAGATTCACGAGATCTCGCGTCTCCGGAGACAGGCTGGCCTTCCTCAAAAGGGGCGATCGGTTAAATTTCTATAAATTATAAGAAAAGAAAAACACTCAAAATATAAATTTTTTTATATTTCTTAAAAAACATTATATGAAAAGTTTTCAGAAATCAAAAAATATAATTTTTCTTATTTGTTGCATTTTATTTGTTTGGTTCAAAACAAGAAATTTGGCTCATTATTTTATAGAACTAGCAAATTTTTCTTTTCTTTTATTTGGTTACATATGGTAAATTTATAGAAAAGTATCAACAACCATATCCATCACTTTACAACGACTATTTTAACGGCTAGTGTGACATGCTCTGTCACGCCCCGCTTCCCAAAATACAGAGGAATCGGATCGTGAACAAGCCCGCGACGTATTAGATTGAGAAGAATATACACTATCATTTGTTTTCTCTTTTCTTTTCTTCTCAATCCAATACGCTAAGCGTCTGGAAATAAATACAATGCGAAGTCACAGGTCCCCGATCACAATCAGCAAGAATATAATAGACAAACTCAGAATAAAAATATCATATCATAAATGGGATAACATCTGAGACATAATATTCGGGTCAACATGCCCTTATACAAAATGAACAAATGAATACTAGAGAAATATAATACATCGTTCAAACTAAAATGGGAAGTACTATAAGAGTAAACGGAACCATCAACTAATAAATGGAAAGAATAGGCGTCGACTCCTTCTTCTGCTCCGTCTACAGGGTACTCCTGCTGAGAATCCTCTGAGTCCTGCTAAACCTGTTCTTCCTCTAAGTCTGACGTACACTAGAGAAAACAGGTGTACGTCAGTGTGTATGGCACAAGGCAAGACCCCACAAAACAAATAGAGCAAACGAAAACCCAAACAGAAAACGATATGATAACAGAATTGATAAAAGAACATGCATATGGAAATCTGATAAAATCAACATGCAAATTCACTACTAAAACACGATAATCATAAGAATCCATAAATCAAACGGGTAACGAGATCATGCAGCTAGCGATCAGAAATCATCCAAGTCACAAGGTCATACACTAGATGAAATTAATACTTAAAAATCTACAACTCGAGACGTAGTACGTCGAGCGAAATAATCCAAACAAGGAAACCCTCATGTATATACCATCTGTCTCAAATTGTAGATAATTAAATATTAACCCTGATCTATGTATGAAAAGAACACAACTGACCTACATCTCACAAGAATCCATAATCATCTAAATAACGAGGTCATGTAACTAGCCATTCTATAACAAGTTACTGGTCCACATCTCACACAGATTCAACGCTCATATCACCGGATAATTGACTGTTCACAAATCCCCTACGTGCATCCAAACCCGCGAAACGGTTTGGTGTGAGGACTACACGCAATCTGATTTCGACCTGGTCCGAACTCAAGCAAAACTCGGGTGACGAAACGATTTCACTGACCAAGTGCGAAACGGTTCACTTGGCCTAACAAACTAACCCCAGTGCGAAACGGTTTACTGGTTCTAGTCTGTAAGATACATCAACAATCTTATCCGATCACATAAACATTAACTTCCCCATCCCAACTCTTCTCGTTTTCTCTAATTCAACAATCATAATCCCTATTAAACTTGGGTTCACCACCTAAACTCAGTTAGCACACCCACACATGTCACTAGGTCTGTTCATGACGCACGAGACCACTAAGTCATGAACTACTAAGGTTCTCAAACACAACAAGGAGATAATAATAACATTAATTTCACGCAATCACATCATGACATGTCGAATACAGTAAAATATTCACAAAACATGAAATGTAATCATGAACAGCAACTATGTAATTCAGAAAATAATTCTTTTTCCAAAATAATTTTTTTAAATTTATTTCTCATTATAATAATCCAAAAGTAGTCTTTAAAAATCATAAATTTATTTATTTAAAATAATCTTTTTATAAAAATAAACTCTTTTAAATTATTATTCTAAATTAATTCCTTTTACACAAAGTAAATTCTTTTCTCATTACAATAATTCTAAAATAATCTTTAAATATTCTAATTAATATTACTTCTTCCAAAATAAATTCTTTTAAAATATTTCTCATAATAATAGTTCAGAATACTCCCTTTTACAAAATTATTTTTTCTTTCAAAAACATTTCGAAATTAATCGTAAACTAATCATATATAGCATCACTGCACAAAATATAACCACCGTAGTATTATCAACAAACCCACACAGATAATATCATATCAGTATAATCTACACAACTAATTAATCAAATATAAATATTAAAATGACAAAGCAAAGGGAAGCAGGATCTTGCCTCACCGCGTCGAACGGATCGACGTCGGCGGCGCGGGGCTGCTGGATGTCGGGATCTCGACACAGACAGCGGCGCGTCAAGGCCGGCAGCGGCTGGTGGCCGCG
>NC_033797.1:76418057-76449003 GCF_001876935.1 Asparagus officinalis
TGAGGCGCGGGTTCAGGGAGCTGGGGCTTGGGCTGTTGCATTGAGGGGGAGAAGAGAGATGAACAGGAGAGAGAGAATGAGAGAGGAAGAGAGTGTGACGCCCCATGGTTCACACAAGGCTACAGTCCCAGGTGAAACCCGGATTATCAAACCTGCCAAGAACCAAACACCATGCTACGACATGTTTCACCATCACAATCATTATCTCTCTAGTGGAAATAATAAATAGGTGAAGGTACAGACAGGCAAACAAAATAGAAATATAACAACACTGGATGAACACAGAAGAAGCATAAGAATATCAATAATGAGCCCAACTGGAATAAAATAGATATATCTCTGAGTCTAAACTGAGTCTCAAATACAATGAGTCAAAAAAACAAAGTCTTACAATAGTTCTCAACTCTATAAAATAAAATACTAATCTGGAGTCTAAAAAATAACCAACTACATGTGGAGTTCTGAAATGACTACAAAATATAATAAATAGCTAAACGGACAACTAAGATGTCTCATCAACCTACGACTCTCCGTGCGCCGGACTCGCTGCCTGAAAGAGGGGAAACAACGAGCGTCAAAGCGCTAGCGAGGGAGTATATAGAAAAAATAGAGTCATTATATTCATATATCAAATCATTCATAAAATTCTTCATGAAGGAAAAACAATAGTCACGGAAAAGTACTCCAATCTCCAACATAAGGAATAAGTATCTCATCTCGAAGTACATCCGAGTAGCCTGCTCTAATATAAGAGGATGTCAACTAAAACAAAGCGAAATATATCTGTCGCTCATAACGGGTGTGCGAAAAATCTCAACATAAATACCCTACTCACGGGTAGTCTATCATGGAAGTACAAAACATAACTGATCAAATATCTATGTGTGCATCATCTTGTGCTATAGCGATACTTTTGTAATGCTCTTACTCAATCGCTCTGCGGCAATAGGATTTATTATCTCCCTATTCCGGATGCATGTAATATTAATACTTTTGTAATACTCTTACTCAATCGTTCTACGGCAAATATGTTTCATTTCCCTATTTTCGGATACGTATAAGACAACATTATTCAATATGTGTTTATCAATCTATAGATTGTTAGCCTTCTTATTTTGATGATGTTTATTAAACAATTTACCACTAATGTTGTTTGTCTAGTATTTGTGTTTTCTTATTTATTATAGACAAACAACGTAGTTGGAGGATGGATGGAATAGAGCTTCAATGATCATATCCAAAGGAGGTTGGCGGAATGTCGGTAAAGCTTATGCAATTCTAGTTCAAGATCCAAGTTCAGCTTCATCCACATGTGTACCAAGTTGAGCTTATTGAAGATCAAGATCTAGCTTGGGTAACTTAGTATAGGTTTTATATTATGTGTGTTAAGTACGTTAAGCTCAATATCTATACACACACATTTATTGGTTTCTTCGTATATATATATATATATATAGATATATATAGATATACATAAGTTTTAGTTTCTATGCATATATATAGATATATATATACATACATAGTTTTTGAGTTTTCATATTTATAAATATGAAATCATATATTTTATATTTACTATTTACTTTTGAAATGTTTATAGAATATGAAATTTTGTAAAAATATTATTTTCTTAGTTTTTGGACTTAACAATAATCATATCCATATTTTATTAAGTCTATATAACCATTGTGCAAAGTTTCAAAACATGGTTTAGCCAAAATGTCAAAATTCACATGTTTACTTTTTCGTGTTTTGGACTATTTTTACAAAATGATGATTTTTCACAAATGAGAAATGCAATTTGGAAAATTCTTTTTGTAACATGTTCATTTACATGTTTATATACATTTCCCAAAGTTTTATTATTTTTGGACTTCATTTGTTATTTTTTAACAATTTTCCAAAGTCTCAAAAATCAGCTTTAAAACCTGTTTTTCTGTAGTATCAGATTTCGGTCGACCGCACCGGTCGACCGCTCATGTGATCATTCATCAGTGGGTAGCAGAGAATTTGTCGGTCGACCGCACCGGTCGACCAAGAGCTCAAAATTTCCATCGGTCGATCGCACCGGTCGACCGACGAAGTTCTGCTTGTATTCTCAGTTTCAGATCTGGTTCGCGGTCGACCACGAATATTTTCGGTCGACCGCCGCTCTGTCATCGACCGCCGCTCTGTCAGTTCTGTTTCCAACGGCTATTTTTGTTACCGTTGCTGGGGCTGTTTTTGTCATTTGGTTTGGGGCTTTTGACTGAGATTTTGAGTGGGTATAAATACCCCATTGCTGTTCTCTTTCAAGGAATCCAAGAAGTTTTTAAAAACAAGGGTTTAAACAAGGTTTTAAGTTTGTTTTGTTTAAGTTTGGGGTTTTTACAAAGAGGAGCTTACATCAGTTGTTAAGGAGTTCATCTTCAATATTTTATCATCCTCTCTTTGTGTTTACAGAGAAGTTTTTCTAAACTCTTATCTAGCTTTACATTTGCATAGTTATTTGATTATCATTCTTTAAAGCTAGTTTTTATATTGAGTTTAGATTTGATTTTATCTTATTGTTACACACACCCACTTGAGCTTATTGTATTTGCATTGTTTGTGATTGCATTGGCGTTCTTATTCTTGTTTTCATATCTTATATCGCCTTTGTGTATTGCTCATCATATTACCCTATCACTTGTGTAGATTATTTATTTTACCCTTGTGTTGCTTATATATCCTTGCATATATTTCTATCATATAGGATATATCTCATTGTTCATATTGCTTATCCTAGCTTATATTCTTGTTGTATTTCATACTTGCTAGGATAACTTATTAATAAGTTTTTAATTGGCATATAATCGGATTAGATTAGCATAAGACCCTAATCACCCCCCCTCTAGGGTTTAACAATTGGTATCAGAGGTTGGTGCTCTTTGATTTAAGGTCTAATTGCCTTGAGTTAAAGATCCAAGTTAGCTTATTGTGCTAATCTAATTTTGAGCTTTATTTGTATCTTGCTTGCGTTTTATATTATGGATATGCATGGTTTAAGTTATGCCATTAATATTGCTTCTAAATTAGATAAATTTCCCTATGCACAATGGTGTGTTAGATTTAAACTTTTTGTTCAATCTAAACACTTTGATTTATAGGAAATTATAGATGATGCTTATATTGTGCCCACTTTGGAGAAATCCAAGTGGAATAAGAATGATCATCGTATGTTTACAATGAACAATATTTTGTTAGCTAACAAATTTGTTCATTTTGATAGTGCTTACACTTTATGGAAATTTATTGAAGCATATCAAGGAGACTTGGAGGCGATCCGACAAGCTTTGGAGGATCCCGCTTCAAATTCAAAAGGAGCATCATGCACACGACCACTAGGCGATAGCCCTAGTGAGGTTTGCGAGTTCGAACCCGATAATGATTATTCTAGTGATGAACTTGCTTGTGCTAGTGAAAAATTGTTGCATGCCTTTAACAAATTGCATAAAGATTTTGTTGATTTACAATGCAAGCATGATAATTTAAAATCCGATCATGAGAAGCTAGTGTCCAAATTTGATGTCATTGAAAATGAAAATACTATGCTTAAAGAAAGCAATGACTTATTAATTTTGAAAAATGAAAAATTAACCAAGATAATGCCATGTTAGAAGTAGAGAACATACAAAATAATACTGCTTCTTTCATAAATAATTATTTATGTTCTACTTCTAATGTTAATGCTAATATGCCTAATGATGAGTTGAACAATGTTAAAAATCGTATTTCTTCTTTAGATTCAACTCTAACTACATGCATTAACAATCACAAGAAGCTTATGGATATGTGTGCTAAGACTAAGTCAAAATCATCCACTCATTATCCACACATATATAGCAAAATTTACAAATGCTCTATTTGCGGCCGAAAAGGTCATTTAGCTAAGTTTTGCTATAATGCACACAAACATAAGAATTCTAATGCTCCTTGTGCATCTCATGTATTATTGTGGTCGTTTTGGTCATTTGGCCAAATATTGCTTTGATTTGAAAAGAAAATCTCATTTGACAAATGCTTCCAATAGACCACATGTTTTTAAATGTGATGTTTGTGGTAGGTTTGGACATCTTGCTAAATTTTGTTTTGATATACAAAAAGCTTCTAAATTGCAATATGTTCCAAATAGACCATTGTTTAAGAATGTTTCTCATTTGCAAAATAATCTTAAAAGATCATCTATGGTTGCAAATGTTTCTCGTGCACGAGCTAATGGTCCACAAAAACAAATGGATCTCTTTTATTACACAAATTGCAATCGAAAAGGTCATTTGAGTGAATATTGCTTTGACCGTGTTAGTGCACCATATGTGCCCAAGAGGGTTCATAACCCTAGGGCTTTGAGCTTTAATGATAGGGGTCATGTCCCTAAATCTTTTGGTACCAAGAGTTCTTGGGTACCAAAACAAATTTGATTTTTAAACCAAGAATTTTAATGTTTTTATCTTTCTGTTTCTTGGTTTTGAAAATTATGCTTTAAAATCTTTTGGTTATGAAAACAATTTTTCTTATGTCAAATCTTTTGTTTTCATGATTATTATTTTTGTTTTGATGAGAGGACTATGTTTATATAACCCTCCGGAGTTATTGGGTGTTTATTCCCAAACATTGTTTACCGGGTGCTAAAAATGTTTATATGGGTTATTATTAGCTCAAGAGCTAGATATGGTTGCCTCTCTTGATTTTTGAAAATCAATGATGATTTGGTTTTATGTTCTTATATGATTTACTTGTGATTTATGATTTCATTGGTTGATTTGTCTTCATTTGAAAACCTTTTACATGATTTTCATGTTTCTTTTCTTTTGATTTCATAAATCTATTTTTGATCTTTATGTTTTTGTTAATAAGACACTATTTTCATATTAACATATTTATATGTGTTCTCGTTATCTTTTTGTATGTGAGTGATATTTAGCATATTCATGTATGCTTGCTCACATGTTTTGCCTTGATCTTTATTGCATATATTTTATATGACATTTTGATAGGGGGAGCTATTCCCTATTCTATGCTTGTTTTTATTTCTTCATGCATATATCTCTTTTTGTAAATTGTTTGTCATCATCAAAAAGGGGAAGATTGTTGGCCTTCTTGTTTTGATGATGTTTAACAAATAATTTATCACTAATGTTGTTTGTCTAGTATTTGTGTTTTCTTATTTATTATAGACAAACAACGTAGTTGGAGGATGGATGGAATAGAGCTTCAACGATCATATCCAAAGGAGGTTGGCGGAATGTCGGTGAATCTTATGCAATTCTAGTTCAAGATCCAAGTTCAGCTTCATCCACATGTGTACCAAGTCGAGCTTATTGAAGATCAAGATCTAGCTTGGGTAACTTAGTATAGGTTTTATATTATGTGTGTTAAGTACGTTAAGCTCAATATCTATACACACACATTTATTGGTTTCTTCGTATATATATATATATATAGTTATATATAGATATACATAAGTTTTAGTTTCTATGCATATATATAGTTATATATATACATACATAGTTTTTGAGTTTTCATGTTTATAAATATGAAATCATATATTTCATATTTACTATTGTGTTTTTGAAATCATTGCATAAAATATGCAATTTTATAAAAATTCTGTTTTCTTAGTTTTTGAACTTAACAATAATCATATAAATATTTTATTAAGTCTATATAATCATTGTGCAAAGTTTCAAAACATGGTTTAGCCAAAATATCAAAATTCACATGTTTATATTTTCGTATTTTGAACTATTTTGCAAAATGATGATTTTTCACAAATGGGAAATGCAATTTGGAAAATTCTTTTTGTAACATGTTCATTTACATGTTTATATACATTTCCCAAAGTTTTATTATTTTTGGACTTTATTTGTTATTTTTAACAATCAGATTTTAAAACCTATTTTAACCGGTCGACCGATCATTTGTTCATTTCTCACCATGCGACAGAGAGTTGGTCGGTCGATCGGACCGAGAGCTCGAAATTTCCATCGGTCGACCGCACCGGTCGACCGACGAAGTTCTGCTTGTATTCTCAGATTCAGATCTGGTCGCGGTCGACCGCGAATATTTTCGATCGACCGCCGCTCTGTCAGTTCTGTTTCCAACGGCTATTTTTGTTACCATTGCTGGAGCTGTTTTTGTCATTTGGTATGGGGCTTTTGGCTGAGATTTTGAGTGGGTATAAATACCCCATTGCTGTTCTCTTTCAAGGAATCCAAGAAGTTTTTAAAAACAAGGGTTTAAACAAGGTTTTAAGTTTGTTTTGTTTAAGTTTGGGGTTTTTACAAAGAGGAGCTTACATCAGTTGTTGAGGAGTTCATCTTCAATATTTTATCATCCTCTCTTTGTGTTTACAGAGAAGTTTTTCTAAACTCTTATCTAGCTTTACATTTGCATAGTTATTTGATTATCATTCTTTAAAGCTAGTTTTTATATTGAGTTTAGATTTGATTTTATCTCATTGTTACACACACCCACTTAAGCTTATTGTATTTGTATACATAGTATATTAGGGTTGTGAGAGATTGTAACTTTGAGTTGTGCTTAATTGAGTTCTCCCCTTGTATGAGAGAAAAAACCATTTATTGTTACATTGTGAGATTGTAAGGTTTTTGGTGAGCTAGAAAACCGAGTGTGTTGTGAAGTTTTCGGTGAACTAGAAAACCGATTGTGAAGAGTGACGTTGATCGGTGAGCGTTGAAAACCGACACACTGTGAGGTGTAAACGTTATTCGGGTGAGCATAGAAAACCCGGTTGTGATAGTGGATTTCTCCCCGGGAGTGGGGAACGGAGACGTAGGACGGAAGGTCCGAACTCTGTGATCATATTGCTTGTTTGAGTTTGTCTTTGGCGTATTTGTTTTTGCATTTATCTTATATCGCCAATTGTGCATTGCTCATTTAGTTCATCTACTATCTTGTTTAGATTATTTACTCTTGTGTTGTTTATATATC
The DNA here is from genome assembly GCF_001876935.1 of Asparagus officinalis. NCBI lineage: Eukaryota > Viridiplantae > Streptophyta > Magnoliopsida > Asparagales > Asparagaceae > Asparagus > Asparagus officinalis. Next base: position 76,425,027 of record NC_033797.1, read on the forward strand.
CTTGCATATATTTCTATCATATAGGATATATCTCATTGTTCATATTGCTTATCCTAGCTTATATTCTTGTTGTATTTCATACTTGCTAGGATAACTTATTAATAAGTTTTTAATTGGCATATAATCGGATTAGATTAGCATAAGACCCTAATCACCCCGCTCTAGGGTTTAACATAGATCTCATGTCAAGTGTGTGTCAATCTAACACAATCTAGCATACGAGCACAAAACTCGGTGTGCGTGTCCACATCTGAAGTTTACCATCATCCCATGTGTTTAACAATCACTAATGTCATAGTCTATCATCATAGGGTCAAGAAATTTGTTCGACAACCGAAAAACAACGCAAGTAAACATGCACAGCCAAAACCAACTGGCGGTCGACCGCGACGGGCTCCAGAGACTACCTAGGTCTCTATCCTGCACACGGTCGACCGTGGCGGTCGACTGTGAACCCTATTTCCAGTTTCTCCAGATTATTTTTACGTGTTGTGTTCTCGTCGTATTTTCGTGATTCAAACATGATAAAAACTTCATGAAACTTGCATACAAGCATGGTACAGCAGATAGAATTATCTGAAAACAAATCAACATATATAAATCATGATTTTATGCATTAGATTTACATTCAAAACCCTAAAACATGCATAAAAGCTCAAAACAACAAATCAAACATCTTTCTTTAGTTTAACCACATTTTAGAATCATCATCAGATCTAAATCACATCTGTGAAAACGTTCTCAACCTTTTTAGCATGAAAAGACCTAATCTTTATACATATAATACAAAAGAATTGTCTTTTATACATAATCTATTCATTTAGGCTCTATAAAACATGTTTAAATATCTTTAAAAACGTTTTAAAAACTGGGAGGAGGATTAGTAGAGATGATACTCGCCTTTGGTTGTAGTAAAACGTGTTAGAAGCAAGGTTGGAAGAAAACTCCACTCCAAAAGCCAAGAATCACCCGAAAAATCCACTTGAAAGCCTTCGATCTTCTCCAAGAAATCAAACTAGGGTTTGGGGGTTTTGGTGGCTATTAGGGTTCTTAGGAAAACTGAGAAAATCGTGAAAAACTCATATATATATAGGCGGTCGACCGGACTGGGATTTCCCAGATTCTCATGAGTTGGCCATTTGTGCATGTTTCAACACTTCTATCTCTTATGTATGAACTCGTTCATACTCAAAAACAAAGGGTATTATACCATTTAATGATATTTATCATACTAAATATCCACATATCATAATTTATCACACATAAACTTTATTATTCATAAATTATCGGGGTTTTAAATTCCCCCCCCCCCCCCTTAAGAGGATTTCGTCCTTGAAATTCCGCAGCTACATCTCAAAGCTCCAAAAACTGGGAAAACACATTCAAAAGGTGTAATTCATATTAAGAATTCCTTATGTACACATCTCAATGAATCAACACAATGATATTTAAAGTTAACAACCTAGAATGCAAATATTTTTACCTAAATCCTTAACTAAATGAAAACGGTACGCCGAGCGAAATAATCCAAACAAGGAAACCCTCATGTATATACCATATACTTCAATTGATTAAGGATTAGGCAAAAATATCCCCATTCTAGTATTAAAGATAAATATAAATGTGACTAAACAACATAGATAAAGACTACTATCAAAGCACATAAGCATAAGAATTTATCAACATCATACCTATCCAAACAGGTGTGGGTAGTCGCGACGAACATCCTCCTCGCGCTCCCAAGAATTCTCTTCGGCTCCTTGCCTGTTCCACTAAACTTTCACTAATGGAATGACTTTATTCCTAAACTTTTTTTCTCTCTAGCAAGTATGCATACCGGTACCTCTACGGTAGTCAAGTCATACTGAATCTCAATCTCTGGTGAATCAATCACTCTCTGCTGCTCATCATCCCGCAGATGCTTCTTAAGCATCGAAACATGAAAGACGTCATGTACACTCGACATCGATGCTAGAAGATCTAATCTGTAAGAAACAGCTCCAATGCGCTCGATGATCCTGAAAGGACCAACATATCTCGGGACAAGCTTTCCCCATCTACCGAATCGCTGAACGCCCTTCATCGGTGATACTTTCAACATGACCGGGTCTCCGACCTGGAACTCTAAAGGTCGTCTCCGCTGATCTGCATAGCTCTTCTGTCGACTCTGTGCCACAAGAATGCGCTCTCGAATCAATGCTACCTTCTCTGTGGTTTGCCTAACTAACTCTGGACCAATCAATAGACTATCCTCTGGCTCTGCCCAACATATAGGCAATCTGCAAGGTCTTCCGTACAAAGCTTCATATGGTGCCATCCCGATGGTAGCTTGATAACTGTTATTATATGCAAATTCAATCAGTGGGATATGGTCCTCCCAACTACCCTAAAATCTAAAATACATGCTCTCAGCATGTCCTCTAAGATCTGATTCACCCTCTCGGTCTGACCATCTGTCTGGGGGTGGAAAACACTGCTAAATGACAACTGACTGCCAAAAGCATTCTTGAAACTCCTCCAAAAATAAGATGTGAAGACTAAGCCCCGATCTGATACAATTGTCTCTGGAACTCCATGCAATCTAACAATCTCCCGAATGAAGATCCTCACATACGTATTTGCCGTATAAGTCTCCTCACAGGTAAGAAATGTGCGGACTTAGTCAATATGTCTACTATAACCCAAATAGAATCATTTCCTTTCTTTGTCTTGGGCAACCCCACTATGAAATCCATGGAAATATCTGCCCACTTCCACTCGGAAACGGGTAAAGGCTGTAGGGTTCCTGCAGGTTTCTGATGTTCTGCCTTAACTTGTTGGCAGGTAAAACATTTAGCCATATAATCTGCAATCTCTTTGCGCATACCACTCTACCAAAAATGCCTCTTCAGATCCTTGTACATTTTCATCGTGCCTGGGTGCACTGTATATCTGCTGCGATGAGCTTCGTCAAATAGTTCCCTCTTCAGCTGTAGATTATTCAGCATAACGATCTTGCCCTTCATCCTAAGGCCTCCATCTACTCCAATAGTCCAATCATCCTTGGGTTCTTTGGAGATCTCCCCTTTGCGGGTTTGAATCCAAGAATCCTCTAACTGAGTTTCGACTACTCTATCTCTCCAAGATGGCTGAACAGATAACGCTCCTAAGAACACATGATTCCCGCCAATCTCTGGCCTGAAATCAAAATGGCTGACAGTATAAAGATCTTGATATAGTGAACACCTCAAAGCTACTAGTCCGTGACGACGCTTCCTACTCAATGCGTCTGCTACCACGTTCACCTTTCCCGGATGATACTGTATGGCAAACTCATAATCCTTAATAAACTCTATCCATCGTCGTTGCCTCTGGTTGAGTTCTTTCTGTGAAAAGAGGTACTTCAGGCTCTGGTGATCTGTGAATAACTCAAACTGCACTCCGTACAAATAATATCTCCACGCCTTCAGTGCAAAGACCATTGCTGCTAGCTCTAAATCATGCATGGGATAATTCTGCTCATGAGTCCTCAGCTGCCTCGAAATATAGGATACGACTCTCTGGGTTTGCATCAATACACCGCCAAGACCCGATAAGGATGCATCAGTGTAGACAACAAAAGTCTTATCACTGCTAGGAATAACCAAAACTGGTGCTGAAGTCAACTTAGTCTTCAAAGTCTCAAATGCCTTCTGGCACTCTGTGCTCCAAATGAACTATACTCCCTTCTTAGTAAGGCGTGTGAGTGGTGTGGCAATCCTCAAGAAATCCTGAATGAATTTTCTGTAATAGCCTGCCAGGCCTAAGAAGCTACGAATCTCGATAACTGTCTTCGGTGGCTCCCAATCAAGTACAACTTCTACTTTAGCCGAATCTACTGCAATACCCTCCCGGCTGATAACATGGCCCAAAATCTGACATCTGATAACCAGAATTCACATTTGCTAAACTTAGCATACAACTGGTGCTCTCTCAATATCTGCAATGCTAACCTCAAATGCTGCTCGTGCTCTGCCTCCGACCTCGAGTAAATAAGAATATCGTTGATGAAAATTATCACAAACTGGTCCAAGTACGGATGAAAAACCTGATTCATCAAATCCATAAATACTGCGGGCGCATTGGTCAGCCCAAATGGCATGACAAGAAACTCGAAAGACCCATATCGAGTCAAGAAAGCGGTTTTGGGGATGTCCATCTCCCGAACCCGCAACTGATGATATCCAAAACGAAGATCTATCTTTGAGAAACACTGCGCTCCCTGCAATTGGTCGAACAAGTCATCGATCCTCGGTAATGGGTACCTGTTGCGGATAGTGACTTTGTTCAACTCGCGATAATCTATACACAATCCCATACTCCCGTCCTTCTTCTTCACAAAGAGGACTGGTGCTCCCCACGGAGAATGACTCCGTCGAATTAAGCCCTGAGACAACAACTCATCGATCTGGATCTGTAGCTCCCTCATCTCAGTAGGCGCCATATGGTAAGGAGCTCGGGAAATCGGTGTGGTGCCTGGCTGCAACTCTATGTAGAACTCGACCTCTCTCACTGGAGGTAATCCTGGTATGTTCTGGAAGACATCCTGGTACTCTGAGACTACTCGCATCTCACTCAAATCTACGCCCCGACCCCGCAATATCACCTCCTCTACGTATGCCAGAAATGACTCCGCAAACTGGTTGCCTCTAGAGGTGGCTACCACTAACTCTGATCCATCATATACTCTCAAACTAACTGTTTTCGCAAAACAGTCGATACTCACATGGTAGGAAGATAGCCAATCCATACCAAGAATCACATCGAATTCAGACATATGCAATATGATCAAATCGATCATGAACTCAGAATCGTCCAAGCTGACGATGCATCTCGTACAAACACTCTCTAACAGAGACATCTCTCCCAACGGAGTAGATATAGATAAAGGGAAATCTAACGGCTGAGCTACGAGCCAAAGTCTAATCGAAAAATCATAGGAGATAAAAGAATGCGAAGCGCCAGAATAAAAAAGAATACGTGCTGGAAAGGAATTCACACGGAATATACCTTCCACCACAGCTCCGCTCGTGCCATGATCGCGAGGAACCACTGCATACACTCTTCCGGTTTGCTGCTCTGCATCACCTGAAGTGTATGGTGCCATCTGCCTCTGCTGGGTCTCCTGAACTGCTTGAACCTGTCCCTCAATCCTCGAGACTGCTGGAGGTGCCTCAATCCTTAGCTGCTGACCCTAACCGCGTCCCTGAGCGTGGTTATGCTGCTACTGCTACTGTGTCCTGTCATGCTGGCCTGCTGCGGGTGCGTTGCATCACTCGGCCGCTCGGTGCCCAATTTTGTTACAATTGTAACAAGCTTCCTGGAATCAGCGCTGCTGCTGTGCTCTCTGGTCCTGCTGGTGACCCTTCTTATGAGGACCCTAATGATTCGTACTCTTGCCCTGCTGGTGGGGTCTTCCTGAGCCTCCAAATGGTCTCTTACCCTTTCCTTTGTCCTCGGATTGTCCTGCCTTGCTATTTCCCTTGTCCTTAATGAATATGGATGTATCTGTCTCCTAAGCCATGGCAGCATCTGCTACCTCCCGCACTGACCGAAACCTCCGCGATATAATATACCGGCGCAATCCTGGATGAAGTCCCATTAAGAACATCTGAGCCTGCCGCTCCTCTGTGTGCCACATGACGGTGAATCTAAGCAATGACATGAACTTACTCTCGAAGTCCATGACAGACATATCTCCTTGCTCTAACCGAGCTAGCTCTAACTCTTTTTCAGCTTTCGCTGTAGCCGAAACATACTGCTCATCAAACAGATATACAAAGGTCTCCCATGAAACCATCATCCTCTGCTCGGGGGTGAAACAAAGTCGATACCATCCTCCCGCATCGCCCTTGAGGCTGAAAGCCGCTAGACTCTGCTTCTGCACCGAATTAACATTCAGCATATCCAAGATGTTACTCACATCCTCTTTCCACTTGTGTGCAGCAATGGAATCCGTCGAACCGTGGAACTCTGGTGCTTTCAACTTTTGATACATCTTAACTAAACGAAGCCAAGCCTCCTGATCAGCTTCTCTGCCATCAACTGGTGGTGCCGGTGGGACCACTGGTGTCCTCTCTGATACTTCCTCCCGAATAGATGACTCCTGAATGGGTGCCTCTTCAGGAACGGGAGTCTCTGGACGAACCTGTGCTGCTAACTGCTCCTCAATAGCCTCCATACGAGCTGCCAATGGTGCTATGAGATCCAATAGGTACTGCGGAGCCTACTGTAGCTCGGGCTCCCTATCTTCCTGCCCAATTCCCTGAGTACGAGAAGTTCGGCGTCCACGACCTCTTCCAGACATCTATAATTCCAAAATAAAGCTTATTACGCAGAAGATTGGATCTCAAGCATGAAGCATATAACATATACCAATAAGTAAACCGTATCACATATATCTCATATCATGCTTTATTATTCAAAGCAAATAGATCATCATAAAAAAATTAGATTTTCCGTGTACATATATATATAGCACGTCCTCACTCATGCTAAGGATTCCTAGCGGACTGTATATATGATCCCTAGGAAACTCTATCTTAAACTCCACAATATGACACATGAATGACCCTAAGAATATTGGAACTAGAGCTCTGATACCAACTGTGACGCCCCAGGGTTCACACAAGGCTGTAGTCTCAGGTGAAACCCAGATTGTCAAACCTACCAAGCACCAAATACCATACTACGACATGTTTCACCATCACAATCATTATCTCTCTAGTGGAAATAATAAATAGGTGAAGGTACAGACATGCAAAAAAAAAAGAAGAAATATAACAACACTGGATGAACACAGAAGAAGCATAATAAAATCAATAATGAGCCCAAATAGAATAAAATAGATATATCTCTGAGTCTGAACTGAGTCTCAAATACAATGAGTCAAAAAAACAAAGTCTTACAATAGTTCTCAACTCTATGAAATAAAATACTAATCTGGAGTCTGAAAAATAACCAACTACATGTGGAGTTCTGAAATGACTACAAAATATAATAAATAGCTAACCGGATAACTAAGATGTCCCATCAACCTGCGACTCTCCGTGCGCCGGACTCGCTGCCTAAAAGAGGGGAAACAACGAGCGTCAAAGCGCTAGCGAGATCATCACTACCTCTCCCCATGGGAAGGGGTATGAGTATATAGAAAAAAATAGAGTCATTATATTCATATATCAAATCATTCATAAAATTCTTCATGAAGGAAAAACAACAGTCACGGAAAAGTACTCTAATCTCCAACATAAGGAATAAGTATCTCATCTCAAAGTACATCCGAGTAGCCTGCTCTAATATAAGAGGATGTCAGCTAAAATAAAATGAAATATATCTGCCGCTCATAACGGGTGTGCCAAAAATCTTAACATAAATACCCTACTCACGGGTAGTCTATCATGGAAGTACAAAACATAACTGATCAAATATCTATGTGTGCATCATCTTGTCCTATAGCGATACTTTTATAATGCTCTTACTCAATCGCTCTGCGACAATAGGATTTATTATCTCCCTGTTCCGGATGCATGTAATAACGATACTTTTGTAATACTCTTACTCAATCGTTATGCGGCAAATATGTTTCATTTCCCTATTTCCGGATATGTATAAGACAACATTATTCAATATGTGTTTATCAATCTATAGATCTCATGTTAAGTGTGTGTCAATTTAACACAATCTAGCATAAGAGCACAAAACTCGGTGTGCGTGTCCACATCTGAAGTTCACCATCATCCTAGGTGTTTAACAATCACTAATGTTATAGTCGATCATCATAGGGTCGAGAAATTTGTTCGACAACCAAAAAACAACGCAAGTAAACATGCACAGCCAAAACCAACTGGCGGTCGACCGTGGCGATCGACCACGACGGGCTCCAAAGACTACCCAGGTCTCTGTCCTGCACGCGGTCGACCGTGGCGGTCGACCGTGAACCCTGTTTCTAGTTTCTCCAGATTTTTTTTACGTGTTGTGTTCTCGTCGTGTTTTCGTGATTCAAACATGATAAAAACTTCATGAAACTTGCATACAAGCATGGTACAACAGATAGAAATATCTGAAAACAAATCAACATATATAAATCATGATTTTATGCATTAGATTTACATTCAAAACCCTAAAACATGCATAAAAGCTCAAATCAAAATTCTTTCTTTAGTTTAACCACATTTTAGAATCATCATCAGATCTAAATCACATCTGTGAAAACGTTCTTAACCTTTTTAGCATGAAAAGACCTAATCTTTATACATATAATACAAAAGAATTGTCTTTTATACATAATCTATTCGTTTAGGCTCTATAAAACATGTTTAAATCTCTTTAAAAACGTTTTAAAAACTGGGAGGGGTATTAGTAGAGATGATACTCGCCTTTGGTTGTAGTAAAATGTGTTAGAAGCAAGGTTGAAAGAAAACGCCACTCCAAAAACCAAGAATCACCCGAAAAATCCAATTGAAAGCCTTCAATCTTCTCCAAGAAATCAAACTAGGATTTGGGGGTTTTGGTGGCTGTTAGGGTTCTTAGGAAAACTGAGAAAATCGTGAAAAACTCATATATATATCAGGGGAAAATGAATATGGGTTTAAAAATCTGAAACCAACTTAAAACAGGAGAAAAACAGACTGCAGGTCTCGCGGTCGACCGTGGCGGTCGACCAGGCTACGGTCGACCGCGACGGTCGACCGGACTGGGGTTTCTCAGATTCTTATGAGTTGGCCATATGTGCATGTTTCAACACTTCTATCTCTCATGTATGAACTCGTTCATACTCAAAATACATGGTACTATACCATTTAATGATATTTATCATACTAAATATCCACATATCATAATTTATCACACATAAACTTTATTATTCATAAATTATCGGGGTTTTACAGAGAGTGAGGAAGTTATTGATTGGAGAGAGAGAGAGAGAGAGAGAGAGAGAGAGAGAGAGTTAGCTGAGGAATAATAGAGGAGAGAGGGGATAGGAGCGGGACGTGTAAGTGAGTGAATGACGTGGGAGTTTTTGAGGAAGAGTGGGGGAAGCACAAGGTGGGTGAGAGTGCGGAATTTAGGGAGTGAATTGGGGAAGTGGGGTAGGGGGAAGAGAGATACATAGTGAAATACCGGTGAGAGGAAAAACACAGGGAAAAATACCCCTTTAAATAATTTAAAAATATCATAAAATTTATTCAAATAAATATTGAAAATTTATGATCAAAATAATAATAACAATAATAATGAATAATTAAATATTAATTCAAAAAGTTTCACCGAAACAATTAAATTTATAATTAGCAAAACCATTAAAATAATATAATACCATATTTTTAAATCATAGAAATTTCTAGAGAAATTAGGGAAAATACAAATATTATTTTAGAAAAATAATATTTAATGTTTAAACACCAGAAAATTTATTTAAACCAGTATTGAAAATTTACGGTCATTACATGCTCAAATCTTATAAAATCTTTCTATCCTCAACTATCCATGAACACAAAATTTCCACAGTTGAAAAACATGAGTAAGAGTGTTAGAGACCGTGGTGACTCGTCAAGTTCATCAAATCCAAATGTATGTATTTTTATTAAAAAAAACTACAAATTCTCTTAGAAGTATTTTTTGAATTACAGTGTGCTTGGAAACTACCGCAGAAACCAACATATGAAGAATTATTTTCATATACAGATGAAGATCGAGAGCGTGATGAGATGTGAGATATAATGGAAGAAGCAGAAATAATGCTAAGAGACAATGCTTTGAAAGTTAGAGAATGAAACGTGTGGTGGAAGTGTCCCTATTGCAATGATATCCCCTTACACAAATTGGAACATGAATGATCTCTTACTTCATGCGCACGATGTTGGTAACAATGGGTCGGTGCCCAACATGGGTAAAGAGGGGATTGGCCCGCACCGTGGACTAGAAGTTTATTTACTTTGGTTAGATCGAAATCAATGATGTAAACAAATCATGTACTACTTTGGCAATTTCATGTTGTAATATGATATTTTCATGTAGTAAGTTGGCTGAGCTATTGGTCTTTTATCAAAATTAATTGCCTTAACTGAAATGTACAAGTTTACGTAGATTGAGTTCTAAGAACATAATAAAGAACGCCTTATTTTAGTATGAACATTGTAAATTAGTTTGCAATCTCATTTTATTGACCATCATCATTGCTAAAAACTCAAATCAGCACCTATTCCCACACAAAATAGAGCTAAACAAGCTCGAAATCAGCATAATGATAACATCAAACATAGTACCAGCTCAAAATAGCACCGATTCCGTAATGCCCCTGATTTTCACACTGGCTGCAGTCCAGGGTGAACCCCAGAGATGTTAGAACCTGTTATACACCCTCCTATGTGCATATGCAAGTTTAACATGTCATTGTTGCTATTACTCTAGCAGATATCAAACAACAATAGTAAGGCACCCCAAAGGCTAACCGAATTATCTTAATATCATGATAATTTTCAGAAATGGGGATATACAACAGGTATAAAATGATTTGTAATGTTCTCAAACTGGAATTTAGGAATAACACAATTCAGAACTAAAAGGTGAAAATATATCATACAAGAACAAAAATCTAACAGATTTTATACAGATATCTAAGTACTACTGATATCTAACACTGTATCAAAATATACATATCCATAGGAGGTTCTCTACCTCCAAAAAGAGGATAAATTTTCAAAACAGACCTGTTTTGAATTTTATTCCTAAAAAAGACTCATTTCAAACTTAATTTCAAAAACAGACCCAATTGGCTAAAACTGGGTCGAATTTTGAAAAAAAAGTTCACAAACTTCACGGGAGTTGAAGTTCCGTGAAGTTTTTTTATATAACAAAACTTCACGGGACTTCAACTCCCATGAAGTTTGAGATTTTTTTTCAAAAACCGACCCAGTTTCAACCCAACTGGGTCGGTTTTTGAAATTAAGTTTAAAATGAGTTTTTTTTTTTGGAATTTTTTTTAACAAACAGGTTGGTTTTAAAATTTTATCCCCAAAAGGATATAACTTACACGACTAAGACCGGCTTTGATCACAAGAGTACAGACAGCTAAAGTAACCCTGTGGAGTACTTACTAACAAAAGTAAAATCCGTGTTGCTGCAAACTAGTCTGCGCCTGTTTGCACTTCAGAAGAATTTCCTGAAATAGCATTCAAGAAAAAGAAAAGAAAAGAAAAAAACTATAACAACATCAAAACGCTTTAGCAAGAACATCTCCATCTGTCCCCAATGGAAAGTGATACTAGATGTAGTGGAGGCTATATTTATTAAGCATAGTCTACCTAGATCATTTTTCCCCGTATCTAATGGAATTAATACTTATGAATCTACAACACGAGACGTAGTACGTCGAGCGAAATAATCCAAACAAGGAAACCCTCATGCATATACCATATATCCCAAATTGTAGATAACTAAATATCAATCTCGAACTAAGCATAAAAGATAAGCAATGCATGAACATAAAGACATCATAATAAGCATCAGCACATAAATCTCATGTGCTCGCAAGAGCGAGGTAACTCGGTCATATATATACTCAACAATGTGTCCTAATCACTTTTGGAAGTAAGATCTGCTGCTACAAGCTAGCATGCACCTCTTTACGATCCTAAAGGTCTACCTGAATTAGGTTTAGAACAACGACGTTACACATCGGTAAGAATATCTCAACCAAAACTCATACAAGCTTTAAAACCGGTTGAACCAATGTGGTTGCCTATGTACCCTCTTTCCTAATGGATCAAGCCATCCGTAGTTCATCCAAATGGTCGTGAGCGACCTCAACAAATCATAAATTTGCAACAAGTTTCTTGTAACAAGTCAGGAAATACAACTTCCTAGTGAGCACTAACGTGAAACCCATCCCATAACGGTATAGTGTTAGACCCTAGAGGGGGGTGATTAGGGTCTTATGCTAATCTAATCCGATTATATACCAATTAAAATTAATTAACAAGTATATTCTTGCAAGATAGATATACAAGAGTTATGTGCAAGAATATGTAATATACACAAGGTGATATATCCTAGCAAAGAGGTATACTATATGATATATGCAAGAATATGGAAACACAAGGGTAACATAAACAAATGATAGTGGATGAGATAAATGAGCAACGCACAATTGGCGATATAAGATGAATGTAAAAATAAATACGCCAAAGACAAACTCAAACAAGCAATATGATCATGGAGTTCGGACCTTCCGTCCTACGTCTCCGCTCCCCACTCCCGGGGAGAAATCCACTAACACAATCCGGTTTGGAAGCCGAAACTTCTACACACTCGGTTTACAAGTTCACCGAAAACTCTCACACAACAAATACTATGCAATCACACTCTACACCCACTAAGTGTTGGACCTAGCCGTGTCTCCCTCAAGTGCTCGGTTACAACCTCTCCCTAGGTTCGTCAACTGACGCCACTTCTCTTGGAACGATCCCCGACTCTCACCACACACTCCTCACTCTGTGTACAAGTGTATTACAATGTGTATCTCACAATTAGGCTCAATTACAATAATTGATTGTTCTCAACTATGGATGAGAACACAATGAAAGCACAACTCAAGTTACAATCTCTCACCACCCAACTATACTATGTATGTGAATACTAAAAGCTCAATGTGGGTGTGTGTAACAATGAGTAAAATAAAATCTAACTCAAATAGCAAACTAGCAATAATAAGAATATGAAAAACAATAATGAAATTGCTAGAGAAAAGAGTTAGAAAACTTCTCTATAAACACAAAGAAGAGGATGAAGAGGATTGAGAATGAATCCCTCAATCTGCAGTGAAAAACTTCCTCCTTTGTAAATAGAAACCCAAACTTAAACAAATAGTAAAAACCTTAAACCCTTGTTTAAAAACCTTGTTTAAAAACTTCTTTTATTACTTGAAAGAGAGCAGCAATAGGGTATTTATACCCACTCTAAATCTCAGTCAAAACCCCTAACAAAAGACAAAAATAGCCCTAACAAACAGCTCAGGAAATAGACGTTGGGAAAGCAACGGTCATATAGGCGGTCGACCGGAAATTCTATCGGTCGACCGACGGAGAGCAAAAACCCGAAGAAACGATCTGGACCATCGTCGGTCGATCGGTGCGGTCGACCGATGGAGCTCTCGGTTGACCAGACCGGTCAACCGACCAACTCTCTGCTGCATGCTGACGAAAGGACAAACGAGCAGTCGACCGGTGCGATCGACCGATAACTGATACTAGAAAATAAATTCTGAAAGCTGTTTTGCTGATTTTAAAACCCTGTTTAAAAATATCAAATAAATTCCAAAAAATGTAAAACTTTGGAGAATGCTTGTAGACATGATAATAAACATGCTACAATGGCTGGTTTCGAAAAAGGACTTCCCAAATAAAAAATATCATTATTTTACAAAATAGTTCAAAACATGAAAATATGAGATACTTGAATTTTGATGTTTTGACATAAACCAACTTTTGAAACTTTGTGAAATGTTTTTATAGACTGAAGTATTAACACACATAATATAAGCCCTAAACTAATTTACCCAAGCTTGATTGGTCTTCAATATGCTTGACTTGGTAATCTCGCGGATGAAGCTTGAACTTGATCTTTAACTTTGAATTGCAAGGCTTCACTCCACTATTCTGCCAACCTCCATTGGATATCATCGTTGAAGCTCTATTCCATCCATCCTCCAATGACGTTGTTTGTCTACAATACATAGGAATGCACAAACACTAGACAAACAACATTAGTAGTAAATTGTTTGTAAATCATCATCAAAACAAGAAGGCCAACATATAGGTTAAGGAGTATAGGCCTTCGACGACCTATCACATAAAGGTGACTAAGTGGTTCACAACCAAACATAAATTTCCATTAGAGCAACTCATTATTCAACTTATATTTTTGCTAGGTGGCTCATAAGCCTAACCCAGGCAATAATCTGCTGAGTGATATATAATTCCAACTCAGGCAATAATTTGCTGAGTGACTCGTAGGTCTACCTCAAGCAACAATCTGCTGTGTAACTCTTATAGTTTATCTCAGGCAATAATCTACTGAGTAACTCTCATAGTTTATCTCATGCAACAATCTGTTGAGTGGCTAATAGGCCTAACTCAGGCAATGTACTCGTCTTATCATAGATAAGCTCATACCAACATATATCAGACTTATAATATCCATAATAAAATAGATGATCATTATTTAAAAATCCACTGCACCAATAGGGTTGCCTATGTACCCTCTTTCTCAAGGAATCAAGCCGCCCATAGTTCATCAAATTCACCGACGATACGTGCTCCCATGTATCGTACAAATATCGAAATTAAGCTACGAGAGCTCTATAGCTAATCACATGCACCCCGTATGGATCTCGTTCAATGAACTTCCATCCACATATGAACATATGTGTCGTATAAGTCGTGCATTAAATTCTAAACAGCGAAACTCAAAGAAACCTTCACGTAATATATCAATTATTTCAAATCAGCATATCTTCAGTTTTATACAGAACATATCATTAGTAAATTGAACATATCTTTCTTTAGAAAAACTATTTTTAAAAATAGTTTTCTATTTTGGAAACTAGATTCACATAGCTTTGATTTGGAATTAGTTTGGTTTAATTTGGAGTTTACTTTCTATATCTAGTTTTTAGTTGAAGTTTATATACATGCAGTAATTTTCTGCAGAATATGTTATTAGTTAATTGAGTATATCTTTTCCTATACAAACTATTTTTAAGAATGGTTTTTTGTTTTAGAAACTAGATTCACACATATTTCATTTGGAACTAGTTTAGTTCACTTTGGAGTTTATTTGTTATCTTAATTTTTCAGTTAAACATTATACATGTACAGCCATTTTCTGCAATCTATATCATATCAACCATATCCCAAAAATATCATGATTTACAACTAGATTTGTTCTTGATTTCATAAAAATCCCTCCTTTATAGTTTTATTAGGCAAGATATGAGTATTTGATCATGAATTCAACTTAATAATATAATCAAATATAACATATCAAAGAAGGGTGGGGTTTAGAGGAGATGAACTTGCCTTGAGAAGGATTTGATCTCCGAAAACCAAAAATTAGCGGATTGACCTTCACAAGAGTTGTAGATCTGCTTGATACTAACCTTTTCTATTCATGAAGTTTCCTCAAAATTTCCAATAAAAATTTCAGTTCACCATGTCCATGGGTTATTGAGCTTGAGAGGAGGAGGAAGAAGAAGTTTTGAGGAGAGAGAACATTCATGAAGAAAATGAATCCTCTCTCTCTTACAAAGGCTCTCTTATAAATAAAAATCGAGGGTTGAGATAATACTCAGTTTTCAGTTGAAGTTTATACACATGCAGTAGTTTTCTATAGAATATGTTATTAGTTAATTGAGTATATCTTTTCCCTATACAAACTATTTTTAAGATTGGTTTTCTGTTTTAGAAACTAGATTCACACATATTTCATTTGGAACTAGTTTGGTTCAGTTTTATATATATTTGTTATCTTAAATTTTCAGTTAAACATTACACATGTGCAGCCGTTTTCTGCAATCTATACCATATCAACCATATCCCAAAAGTATCATGATTTACAACTAGATTTGTTCTTGATTTCATAAAAATCCCTCCTTTATAGTTTTATTAGGCAAGATATGAGTATTTGATCATGAATTCAACTTAATAACATAATCAAATACAACATATCAAAGAAGGATGGGGTTTAGAGGAGATGAATTTGCCTTGAGAAGAATTTGATCTCCGAAAACCAAAAATTAGCGGATTGACCTTCACAAGAGTTGTAGTTCCGCTCAATGCTAACATTTTCCGTTCACGAAGTTTCCTCAAATTTTCCTCTAAAATTTTTAGTTCACCATGGCCATAGGTTCTTGAGCTTGAGAGGAGGAGGAAGAAGAAGTTTTGAGGAGAGAGAACGTTCATGAAGAAAATGAATCCTCTCTCTTACAAAGGCTCTCTTATAAATAAAAATCGAGGGCTGAGATCAATTCTACAATAATCAAACTCTCATCCAAAGGCTCACATTAAAAGTTGACTAAGTCAAAACAGGTAAAATACAGTTATTCATCCGGGTATAATACTAGCTCGTAGTTTAGCTAATTTTCTCCCGTGTTAGAATAAATCGCCGATTTACTCCCGGCACGATCTCAACTTCTAAGAATGATGGCACTGATAGCGCATCCATCCGAGTTATAGATAAAATATTAAAAATGAAATATTATAGGTTTCGAGCTGTCTCACGATAACGAGACCAAAACTGTAAACAACGTCCAAATCGAACCAAACTAGGCTTGTAGCATAAAAATCATATTCTAAGATCGATGACATCATCCCAAGCCTCATCCAATCACTAGAAATAGTTCAAACTATTGTATGATGGCAGACTCGCGGTACCGTAACCCGAGCTGTAAATAAACTCCAAATAAATTCTAACTATTTCCATTCGACACATAATGGTAAGCACACATCATAAAACTCATAAAAACTTAAAATAAATTTATAAAAATTCCGGGCTTTACAAATTCCCACACAAAATAGAGCTAAACAAGCTTAAAATCAGCATGAAATATCAAAATCAGCACCATCAGCTCTAACAGAGCTCAGAACCGAACCTATTTAAACAAAATACAAAGCTAAAAAAAGCTCAAAATCACCATGAATATCAAAATTAGCACCACCAACTCAAATAGAGCTCAGAACCGTACCTATTTACACAAAATACAGAGCTAAACAAGCTCGAAATTCACATGATAATATCAAAAACTACACAAATAGCCAACAATAACAATTAGCAACAAGAATATAACCAAACACAAAGATTAGCTGTATGAATTGCAACATATAAAGTTTGCAATTAACAAAATATAAGTACATGTAGGCATTTAGGAATTAGCAACATGAATTGCAACATCTAAAGTTTGCAATTAACAAAATATAAGTTTGTGTGGGGATTTAGTAACTAGCAATATGAATGCAAAGTATATGCAAATCACGTGAAGTAGCAAAATAGAGTATTGTATGTACAAAATAACCAAACCCATAAGATCACATTAATCCATCAATGGGAGGATGTATCCCATCCTTGGGCCGCCGCAAGATTTACAATAAACCTCTTTTGCGCCTCCTTTGTTTGGATAGAAAACCCTCCTTGCCTCTTTCTCACTTTCATACAAGTGATCTAATACCATGTTGAGGAATTCATCACTATATGTGTCACTATAGAACTTTAAGGTTGCAGCTAATTGCTTAGTCCAATGTATGATATGTTGATTTCTAATTGAGTCCGACATTGACTCAACAAAGCTACGTATCAACTCATCATCATTGGATTTATGAGGGTTTTTTCTTGAGGAAGGCCTTGTGTTACACTCATGTTGGGATTTTTTAGAAGTAGAGTTTGGGGTAGTGTTAGCATCAGATTGAGGCTCAGTCTCACTCTCATGTGGAATACCTCTATCATCATCATGAAGAGGAATGGCGTTGTTAGCGCTAATTGTCTCATAAATTGACTTAACAAATTCATCCTTAACATGATCATCACCCATGATCTTCTTGTGACGCCCCTGATTTCACACAAGGCTGCAGCCCAAGGTAAACCCAAGAACATCAAACCTACCATACATCTATACTGTGTAATAACACTTTCACCATCATAATAATATCTCTCTAGTGGAATTAAACAACAGGTGTAGGTACAAAACAAGAAAATGAAGGTAATAATATAATGAACATGATATATAAAGAAGAGATATCTGGAAAAAGTCAATAATCATGTTCCCAACTGAAATAAATAAAATACAACTGATACTAAAACAAATGTGCAATGTCTCAATACATAGAGTCAATGGAAATGCTGCTAAGGCACTCTGCCTTTCCAAAAATATAATACAACTCTAAATGTTTGAAAATAAATAATAAACTACTATGGAGCATAAATAACTACTAATGTAAATAAAGATGGAGACTAAACCGAAACTCTATCAACCTGCGACTCTCCGTGCGCCTGACTCGCTGCCTAAAAAGAAGGGAAACAACGAGCGTCAAAGCGCTAGCAAGATCATCTTCACCACCCCAGGGGTAGGGGGTTAGGAGTATATATGAAAATAAGTTAGTATATATAAATATAAAACCATCTATCCTAAACTAAAAGAAGATTAAGATTTAGAAATCCACAACATGAAAATTAGTACGTCGAGCGAAATAATCCAAATAAGGAAACCCTCATGTATATACCATGTCTCAAATTGTGAAATACTAAATCCCAACTCTAGAGTCCTAAGAATGAAACAATAAATAAATGAAACACAAGTACAAACCTCAACAATATAAGTCACATCAAATCCTTATACTACCCTCGGTTAGTTGGCGCAGTCATAAAGAATATCATCCAATACATTCATCTCTCATAGAATAGGCTATGTATGACAACCTCAGTATATACCCTACTCTCGGGTAACTAATAGGGAAACACAAATAAAATCTGTGTAGTTCTCTATTTAGAAATATAATAATGCACATGGGGTGAAGTCTACCGCGGTCTCGTTGTAGTATACTAACTAACACACCCTGAGTGTAGTCCCCCACGGTCTCATTGCGTAGTGCCAACTACCCTACTCAATAATGATGCACAACGGAGGGTAGTCTGCTGCGGTCTCATTGTAACATACCAACTAACCACCCTAAGCGTAGTCTACCACGGTCTCATTACGATATACCAACTAACGCACTCAAGCATCCGACTATCATGAAGTGAAATATATGTGTCACTATATTTTACAACAAATCTTAGGAATATATATCACTCACCTCTATTGCTCATGCAAACGTAACCCCAAAACGTATACTTCAGTGTCTGAACACGTATCTCGATGTGCGGACCCGAACTTCATATTCACGATTAACTCACGTATCAATCAAACAATAAACATAGCGCAACACATATCAGTCAATCAATAATAACTCTTTGGTTGACTAAAATGCATGAACAAATATGCACATGCAAATTAATAAGGATCGGTCGACTGACTCCTTCACTTCGGTCGACCGACCCGAGCACAATAGAATACATGTTTTAGTTTTTAGTTTTTAGTTTTTGATCTACAATGCTATAAATTGCTAATTTGCATGAAGACACATAAAATAAATCTTATTTAATATGACTGGAGTTCAGTTATCTACGTGAAACACAAACATGATATCTAGTTAAGTTGTCTAAACCCTAACATGTTCATATTGAACAAAAACATCATGAAAACCAATAAAACTCAATGAAAACTCATATTAAATTTTATTTCAGATCTTAAATTCACATTAGAGAATTCTTTTATAACTTTTTAAAGCAAAAAGATCAAATCTATATATCATATATCTTACGAGAACAATATTCATACTTAAAGTAGGTTTAAGGCTCAAAAAAACCAAATAAAACATAATAAAAATCAATTAAAAACGGGGATAGAATTGGAGGAGATGAAACTCACCTCAAAACGCTGCTGGAAAACCCAATGATGCAAGAAAACAAGTTCTCTCTCGCAAAACACCGACATTCTCGCCCTCTTCTCGGTATTTGCTTCACAAAGCTCTCAAAATTTACCATAAAATATACTCTAGGATTTTTGAGGGGAGGTACTAGGATTCACAAATCTAATGTAAAATACAAGAAAACAAGTTCTCTCTCGCAAAACACCGACATTCTCGCCCTCTTCTCGGTATTTGCTTCACAAAGCTCTCAAAATTTACCATAAAATATACTCTAGGATTTTTGAGGGGAGGTACTAGGATTCACAAATCTAATGTAAAATACCAATTCATTAGTAGCCGCACGGTTGCAAAGAGCTTCACCGAGAAAAATAATCAAATGAGTATTAATTTAATGGATGATGGTACTAGTGTGCAGGATTCTTGTACTTTTCAACATAGTTTCAATGAACCCGATCAAGTGCGAGCAAAAGGGTGCGGCAAAAGGTTGAAGGGGGGAAAAGAGAAAGCAATGGCTAGAGCAAAAAATAAAAAAGATAGACGTTGCCACGGGTGTGGTAAAGTAGGCCAATCACATGATAAGCGAAATTGTCCGGCACTCACAAATCCGTAAGTAGTAGTTCTTTTACCTTCTTTAATCCTTTCTTATTCTTCACATTCTATTATCCCCTTGATGTATATATATATTTTTTCTTTATAATGTAGGTCTTCTACATGCGGTGATACAAATTGGGAAGAGGGTAATGGGTCATCAAGTGAAGATGGGGATGATGTGCTCATATGAAGACGGTTTTCATTTGAATCTCGTTTTAATGTATGTTATCTTGTACACTCCTTGTTTTTATTTCAAAGTGCTAGATATAAATAAATGGTATATACTAGACCAACTAGGAAAATGTTTATGCATATAGCCTCTGATTTACTCTTAACTAGTAACTAAAGAATCGAAGGAAATATTCTTTTTGCAGGTACTGTATTCAAGAATGGAAAGCTGCAGAGGTGATGTTTTGCAGTTGAGGCCCAAGAAGA
Organism: Asparagus officinalis; assembly: GCF_001876935.1. Taxonomy (NCBI): domain Eukaryota; kingdom Viridiplantae; phylum Streptophyta; class Magnoliopsida; order Asparagales; family Asparagaceae; genus Asparagus; species Asparagus officinalis. Next base: position 76,445,585 of record NC_033797.1, read on the forward strand.
AGATCAAGTAGACTAATTATCTGCTTGTTTGCCTTTTTGCATCTGTTACTGCTGCTTTAGTTCTGTTACTGCTGCTTTAGTTCACCTGTAATGGATCTTTTGCATAACAAAGTAACTGCTGTTTTTCAAGTGATGTTGAACATTAACTTTTGCCTGTATTATCAGATTTTATTAGCTCTTTTGGTCTTTTGAGTTTTATATTACATTTTATTTGCAGGGATTATGGGTTAGTAAGTTAAAACTTTTAGATCTGATGGCTGCGAATGTCTTGTATGTTTATTCTCCTAGTGTTTAACACAAGCTTTCAAATTCCAGAATTTGCCTTGTATGTTTATTCTCGTTCAAATTCACAGTCAATAATCATGAAAGGGATATACGGGCTGATTTGAAGGGGCATGATGGTGAAATGTTTTATGAATATTTAAAATTAGAACAAGGAAAGAATCCCGCATTTACATCAAAGGTCTATTGTTGCAGCATGTAGGAAGACAAAAAAGTCAAAAAAGACTGTTAATTGGTCTTCATTCTCCCCCAAGATACCTTCCTCCAGATTTTCACTTCCGCTAACATCACTTAACACAACTCTTATTCTCCATAGAACTCTCAGATGCAATAGCTCAAACGATAATTATACACAATCAAGTCACCAATCAATTCCTTTACAACCAACAAATACCTATACTGTGCCTGCATCCCCCTCGTGCTCAGCCAGGGCAAGGCAAGTCAACTTTCAGATTGTATTATCAAAAACCAAAAATACAAACTATGGGAGAGAATATCTTAACAAAACATATTCTGAAAGATACAAAGTTCAAATTAAAATCCTACAAATTAATACAAATACAACACCCTCATAATACATATCATAAGCTACCATCATAATACAAATACAACACCATAAATTTGTAGCTGATTATAAATCAATTTAACATGAGCTAAACAAAAAGTTTATCCAACAAATACAAGCTCAGCCACAAATTACATCACATGTTTTTTGCAATGAAGAAACCAACAAATACCGCAACGATAAATACTAGAAATACTAATATTGTAAACAATGAACCTAATACAAAAGAATAGATAGAGAAAATAGAAGTTTCCCCAAGTTTTTCCTTGTCCACATCCAGATTATGGCTCACTGGATATCTTCGTTCTTGAGCATAAACGGATGTTGACAGGCCTCATATATATATATATATATATATGTGTGTGTGTGTGTGTGTGTGTATAAATATATATATGTTTCCCCAAGTTTTTCCTTGTCCACATCCAGATTATGGCTCACCGGATATCTTCGTTCTTGAGCATAAACGGATGTTTGGACAGGCCTCGAGCTTGATGCTGAATCACGAACGAGTGTTTGCTTCTCCCATTCAATCAAAGCCTCTTCGTATGTTGCATACCCTTTGTAGGAGGCATTTGGGAACTTATCGATCTGATATTTGCATTCCTCCCAATTGTTAAAAATACCACATCGTCGACCTCTCTTCACAATATAAAAACTTTTTCTAGCCATGGATAACCTGAAAATACCCCAAATTGGAATGTAAACAAAATTTTTATATTTGTTGAAGGCAATGTATAATGAGTGCAGGGGGGTATAGATTAGTACTGTTGAATTTTGACATTCATACATCATATCGAAGATCAGGTCGTCTACTAAAGTTGATATTTTAGTAACATGATACAATCTTCAATTTGATATTTATTTTCAAGAGTTAATTTCACATACATCCATATAGTATCATTCTTTAATTTTAACAAGGCATTTTGTCATATTGGTTCCAAAGCTCCTATTAGTAATGGTCTCTAGCCTTTAAGGCTGTTTCGTCAATTTCTATGGTTTGTCATATGAAAATAAATGTCATATGGTATTAATTCCAACTGAAAAATATTTCCAGGCTCCTATAACTCAATGCAACTGATGATGCCTGAAATTTGAGGACTACTTTTCATTTGTGACATCATTCATGTAAGAAAAACATAAAGTTTGCATAATACTATGCTGATATTACCCGTCAAAACAACTGCACAATGTGCGTGCTCTCTTAGTCAGGCACTAGCAACTGGTTTTTCATTTCTTAAATTGTCTTTTTATGTCTTAACATGTCAACAAAATAAGAGCAGAAACATAGTCGTCTAATTTGACCTTGAATACAAATGTACAAAAAAACTCAATAGAACCAAAAAAGGTAAGCTCTAATTTGAACAAAATACTGTTGACTATATAACTGTAAACTACTTGCTTTTGAGCTAGACAGCTAAACAGTCTTTTCATGGTTCTGAACCTTGGTTTGGCTTCATGAATCAATTCTCGTTAGTTTAATGTGAGGGACAAGTACAGTCTCCTCCCTATTTTTGTAAAAGCATAGTCCCAGTTATGGTTCAAGAACCTGACAATTTTTTCTCACTACGAAATTCAAATTGCTCAACCCAAGCTATTGTGTACCACTATTTTTTTAAATTTCATATTACAACAAAAGAGAAAAAGAATAAAACTTTGAAATTTGTAACAAAGAGATGAACATACCTCTTCTTCAGAAGTTGGGATGAGTTGGGGGGTTCGGTCGGCGTTTGATACAGGCTACAAGGAAAAAAATTAGACTTGTGATGGAAATAATCAAGATCGTGGAGTTTAGAGTGTTTAGTGGTTTATAAAACAAGAGTATTTCATATTATCCCAAAAAGAGAAAAAGAATAAAAATTTGAAATTTATAACAAAGAGATGAACATACCTCTTCTTCAGGAGTTGGGATGAGTTGGGGGGTTCGGTCGGCGATCTCAGAGGATATGTTGTTGTTGACGATTATGAAAAGAGTGGACGTCGGATGAGTTGGGGGGTTCGGTCGGCGGTGGTGAGGCGGATCTGGGTGGGTACGGTTGGAGATCGTCGATTTGGGAGCTCGTCAGCGTGGGAGATGGCGGATTGGAGATGGAGGGGGAGGTCCGATTTGGGGATTTGTCGATTTGGGAGCTCGTCGTCTCGGTGATTTGGGGATTTTTTGGGAGAGAGAGAGAAACGACTTGGTCACGAGATCGTGTATATCAGCGGGTTTTTTTTTGCGAAAAAACCCTCTTGTAGCTGGCACAGTACAATCACGTGAAGAAGCATTGTCGGAGGAATTTTACAAAAAACCCTAAATCGACGAAACATCATCAGTGTGTACGCACCAATGCGTATAGGAAATGCTGTGTATATATATACATGTATATATATAGAGAAATATGGGTATGTTTGGTACCAAGCATAAAAAATTATGCTTGGTAGTGAGGTGTCAAATCCCCCTCACTCATTCAAATGTGGAAACAAATTCACATAGGTAGTGAGTGGATGAGAATGTGACATATCACTACCAAGCACAAAATTTGTGCTTGGTACCAAGCATATCCATATTTCTCATATACATATATATATATAT